>NC_134699.1:29781091-30119132 GCF_050947455.1 Rhinoderma darwinii
TTAAACTAGTGCAAAGTTTAATCTGTAACAAATTATCACAGCAGATTGCTGCAGAAATATATATATGTCCATAGAAGTTCAGCAGCCTTTCAGTGGCTAGAAATGAAGTTCAACTTACAATTTGAGGTGTAGAAATTATTCGCTTTACACTTGGAACGGTGACTGTTCCAATGAGACCACTCCTCGATTTATTTTTTGAAAATGTGGCGTTTAAAATCTTCAAAACCCTTCATATTAACATTTTTGGAGGCTCCACCCTACTGATGGGTCACTGTTATTTCAAGGGTCTCCTGTCAAAAGAAAACGTAAAAATAAAATAATAAAGTATGCTAGAGGCCTTTTCTATCTTCTGTGCTGAGATCTGATCGCTTAAAGTTACAGGCCCAAAATTCTGAGGTTGCACTACTAAAGTGTTCTGATAAGTCCGGTTCTGATTTCTGTCAGGTGCGCTAGTGTTGTCATCGAGACCTTTTGTGTGGATCAAAATACACTCACTATTCAAGCCCGGTAGGAAGTAGGTCTAGTTGTACTTGGTGAGGGAGCTGTTCATTAATCTCCTTTTAAACCTCCACTTAAGGGTCAAACGGGTGTGTTTTGGTCAGTATTTGTAAGATAAAACCAGAGGTGGGTCAGAATGATGGAAGATATGTGATTCTTTCTATTATACCTTTTCTCTGTGTAGGGTACACCCTTGGATTTGACTTGCAAATACTTACCATGTGAACATGCCTTAAAGCGGCTCTGTCACCAAATTATAAATGCTCTATCTCCTACATAATCTGATTGGCGCTGTAATGTAGATAACAGCAGTGGTTTTTATTTTGAAAAACGATCATTTTTGAGCAAGTTATGAGCTAGTTTAGATTTATGCTAATGAGTTTCTCAATGGACAACTGGGCGTGTTTTTACTTTTTACCAACTGGGCGTTGTACAGAGGAGTGTATGAGGCTGACCAATCAGTGATTAATCAGCGTCCTGCACTTCTCATTGTTCCAGCCCAGCATGATCCACAGGACCGTGGGATTGTGCAGTGAAAGAAGTAAACACGCCCAGTTGCTAAAAACACAATACACGCCCAGTTGGAAATAAGAAAACACGCCCAGATGTTACAAACACTACACGCCCAGTTGTCCATTAGAAATGCTCATTTGCATAAATAAAAAATTGCTCATAACTTGGCCAAAAATGATCGTTTTAAAAAACAAAACAAAAAAACGTTACTGTTATCTACATTGCAGTGCCGACCACATGCAATAGGAGATAGGGATTTGAGAATCTGGTGACAGAGCCTCTTTAAGGGTCACTTAAACGACTGTCCAGTCAGGGCTCATTTTTCTTGAACCTTTAGGACGGGTTCCCACATAGCGTAAATGCCGTGAAATTCTTGCAACTGAGTTGTGTGTGGGAATTCTGCAGTATTTACAGTAGCAGCAAAGTGGATAAGATTAAGAAAATCTCATGCCAACGCTGCGGGGGAAAAAAAAAAAGCGCAGTGTAAATGTTAGTCTCTGTCACCAGTTTATAAGTGCCCTATGTCCTACATGATCTGATCGGCGCTGTAATGTAGATAACAGCAGTGGTTTTTATTTTGAAAAACAATCATTTTTGAGTAAGTTATGAGCAATTTTAGATATATGCTAATGAGTTGCTTAATGCCCAACTGGGCGTGTTTTTACTTTTGACCAAGTGGGCGTTGTACAGAGAAGTGTATGATGCTGACCAATCAGTGACCATTCAGCGTCATACACTTCTCATTGTTCCAGCCCATTGTTACAGCGTGATTGTGCAGTGAAAGAAGCTGGGCTGGAACAATGAAGTGTATGACGCTGATTGGTCAGCGTCATACACTTCTCTGTACAACGCCCACTTGGTCAAAAGTAAAAACATGCCCAGTTGGGCATTAAACTCATTAGCATAAATCTAAAATTGCTCAACTTGCTCAAAAATGATTGTTATTCAAAATAAAAACCACTGCTGTTATCTACATTACAGCACCGATCAGATTATGTAGGAGACAGGGCACTTATAATCTGGTGACAGACTCTTTAACCTGCGGTGTAGAACTTAATTCCGCAGCATGTTAATTTGTGCTGCACCTTTTGTTGCTGGGTTTCCCAATTTAATTAAATGAGGATGCAAAACTTGCAACTTTTGTGGCATAATCGGAGCCATTACACCGCAAAAAACTTAACTCCGGGGGAAAAAAAAATCACTTGGAATTCCCCCCTCTTTCCTGCAGTCCGGCTTCCTGGCATGACGTCACATCCCATGTGATCACTGCGGCCAATCACAGGCTGCAGCGTTACGTGACTTGCAGTGTCATCGTAGGGGGCCGGACTACGCACAGAGAAGGCGGAGGGGGTAAGTGGGCGCTTCCGCAGCTGAAATTGTTTGAAAAACCGCACCACAATGTGGTGTGATTTTCTTCTTCGGATGGAATGTACTGTGGGTTCCAGGTCGGACACGCTGTGTGACTTTTACACAGCGTATCCAGCCCGTGGGAACCCGGCCCAAGTAAACTACTCTCACCCAGTCTAAAACCATCTCAATTGAGGAAAAGTCCTCCCAAGGTTGTATCTCTTTCTGCCTCTCTCTTACATGAAATACATTTCTTCTGAATTCTAGAGAAGACATAACCACTCACAGCCGTTATATAATTTTAAAGTGTTTACAGCTTATAAATTATAACTGATGACCCATCCCTAGCTATTTCACAATGCTCTCCTAAGTACAAGTCATGTTACGATTAAAACACATCCTTCATCAACCATGAAATGTAATCTATATATGTGCCTTGAAGATGGAAATAAGTCACAGGTAATTAAAGTATTATCAGAAGTTCCTATAAAGATGTACTAGATGCCTACAAAGGATGTCACATCAGAGGTAGTATAATATATAAATATTGTCATTCTTATAATCTTCATTTTTGTTACCTGGACTTCTTAAGGTAAATGCCACACGGGCCAGCAGTGATGCTGCGCTGGTCCGCTGTTCTGTGTGGTTGACAAATTGCTTGTTAATGGCCATGAGTTGTTGCAGAAGTGTAACCATAAAGGCCTTTTCAGTAATGGCTGCATTAACGCATGGCCGCTAATGAGCAATTTGACTACCACGCAAAACTGTGACGGCTGTGTGAATGCCACCCTCTGTGGCCTTACCCTAAAGAAATATGCCATTGAATCTTCTTACACAGTTAACACTTGCACTCAATGGGTGGACACCAGCCTGCCGGTGGTGGTCACCAATAAACCAGTGTTCGTCACAAGCTAATGTTATGGAGGAAACCGCCTGCGTTGTTCTCTGGATACATGTGAATCTATCTGCAGCAAATGAATATCAGATGTTACCAAAAAACACCACAAAAACTGGATGTGGGAATGTAGCAGATTTAAACCCCAATGGTTGTAAAGACCACACAAGGTATGGGAACCTTTTTTAATGTATGTGATCTTTGATTCAGTGGTAAAGTAACTGCAAACAACTAAATTGTCCTGGAATGCTGTAAGACTCCTGTAAGTATTTCTTCACCTAATGCCATGTGTCATGCATTCACTTCTAACTCAAGAGTTCTGAGTCATCACTGGGGAATGGCATGTTGACAGGAAGTTGAACATTAGTGACCTATCTTTTGCCAAACCCAAGGTTAGTTTTAATTATTTTTTTAGTATGGAGATTTAGGAACGCCAAAGCTTTTTCAGGTACGATCCAGAGTGGGGCTCTCCAGAGCGTTAGATGATCCTCCAGGAGGTCTAGGATATGACACCCATAATGAGCCCCAAAGGTCCAGAAGAAGACTACCCCATTTTGAGATAACTTTGAAATTACTTGCTACTAGTGGTGTTTGTCACAAATAACCTATTAGAACTTTTTCATCTGCACTGTGTGCAATAATATACATGTTCTTTATAGATGGAGGGTGGCTCTTATTAATTTCATCTGGTGATCCCAAGGAACTCCCTTCCGACGCTGGTACCATCCATTCTCGAAGTATAATCTGCCATGCATTAACCATCTAGGCAATGGAAAGATTATTTTTTCGAGTTTCTAATCTTGAAGGATCCCATACCTTTTCTTCAGCCTGTAAGATTTATCTACACATTGCAATTTAGAATATGTACCGTGTCTAAGCTTTTCTACTAGACTCTATTGCTACCGTCCTGATAGCATTTGTACACAATAGAATGACGTCCTTTGTATTTGCGACTAAAGGTCACTCTATTTTTACGGTGACTGATCAAATCTGCCAACAGTATCAGTCTGACCTGACTAACTATTTCAGTAGCACTGCAAGAGGCAGGGTTATTTCACCCAGCCGGGCAGCCCTGCTCTCTCAATCCTAAACTACTCATATGATTTCTATAGTACTATCACTCCTTACATGTTGAGATTAAACACTGTCGTGGAAAGTAGTTCACTGTTAAATTGAAGCACAAAAGGTACAGAACTCAATGCTCTTAGTTGCAAGATTACAACACCCAGTGAGCTCTGACGGCTGCAGGTTGGAGTCCGCTACTATAGTGTTATTAATTTCGAAAAAGTTACAGGGAGACTCGCTGCCGACAACATGTTACTTTTTTAAAACTATATGACCAGCAGATGTTTGAGCGTGTGCTCGTTCATCTGCTGATCGTTCTCCTGTTTACACAGGACAGTTCTCTGCAACGAGCGTTAGGGTATGTGCACACACACTAATTACGTCCGTAAATGAGGGACGTATTTCGGCTGCAAGTCCCGGACCGAACACAGTGCAGGGAGCCGGGCTCCTAGCATCATACTTATTTACGATGCTAGGAGTCCCTGCCTGCTGCAGGACAACTGTCCCGTACTGTAATCATGTTTTCAGTACGGGACAGTAGTTCCACGGAGAGGCAGGGACTCCTAGCATCGTACATAAGTATGATGCTAGGAGCCCGGCTCCCTGCACTGTGTTCGGTCCACTACTTGCGGCCGAAATACGTCCGTCAATTACGGACGTAATTAGTGTGTGTGCACATACCCTTATATTAATGCTTGTCTGCCCGATAATCGTCCTGTGTAAAACCCCCTTAAGTTGGCCATTCACATGAGATAGCTGTCTTCCAGGGCCGATTCTAGCTTTTCTGCTGTCTGAGCCAAAAATTTAAATTGCGCCCCTGGGATTTTGATTGACATCCCCCTGTCTGTTCTACGTAACTAGCAGCCTTCTCCAACTCTTGCGGTTGCACTGTTGCTGTGTACTCCCCGGGCATGCGTGGTGCAGCGATGAAGCCGGGCAGAAAATAACTCGCTGCATGTGTGCCCAAGTAGTACAAGGCAATGGCGCATCCGAGAAAGTTGGAGATGGCTGCTAGTGATTTATAACAGCCAGGGGGTTGTCAATCAAGCATGGAAAGGTGGAGTTGGAGGCAGGACTATGTGACTCTTCAGGATAGCCGCACCGCCACATAACCCTTTAATTAATAATTAGCATACAGCGTGCGCCGTTTTGAAAGTTGAAAGTTGATTTTATAGATTTTGCTGCATCTGAAAAGAACATACAGGGGAAATGTTTGGAAATATTGTCAAGTAATGGTTCAAGGGGTTAAAACTACCTGACCGGTTCCCATTAAATATACAAAGAATTGAAAAAATTCTATCTGCCCTGCAATCTTGTTAATATAAATACATCCTATATAATTACAGCTTTAGAACCAATATCATTACATAAATACAGCACAAGAACCAAGCTCAGTACATATATACAGTACTAAAACAAAGCTTGGTACATAAATACAGCACCAGAACAAAGCTCTTAATAAATAAAGACAGCACCAGCACAAATACAGCTCAAGTTAGTGCAACCCCTTCCATATAGGTTTATTTGGCGTAAAAATATAGGTCCCAGCATGGCCCGAACAAGGGTAAGGATATAATGGAAGTTGCCGTTTCACAAAAAAAAAAAAAATCATACCACCCATCACCTCACTGCAGATCATACAGTGACTACACTACTGATTAGAGGCAGAATAAACATTTACATTAAGTGACTTAAAGGTGATGTCTTCTCAGATTCTAGTTGTTATTTTTCTATTTTCTTCTCCATCCGGTCCAGACCGCTATGATGACTTCTCCCGGCCACAGCCCATTTCTGCAGTTTGCTGCTCAGATCTCTTCAGCTTCTCACTTTTCAACATTTCTGCACCTATCAACGAAGATAAAATTCTCATGGTGCCACACGCTACGCCCCTAAATATAATAGCGTCATATACTGCAATTCTAATAGCGCCATACATGGTATCCAAGATTATAATAGCACCAAACACTGTGCCCCCTGTAGATAGTGCCCCCCCATAAAGCCCCCTGTAGAAAGTGCCCCAAATAGAGCCCCCTTTGGACAGTGTCCCATATAGAGCCCCCTTTGGACAGTGCCCCACGTAGAGCCCCCTGTAGACAGTGCCCCACATAGAGCCCCCTGTAGACAGTGCCCCACATAGAGCCCCCTGTAGACAGTGCCCCACATAGAGCCCCCTGTAGACAGTGCCCCACATAGAGCCCCCTGTAGACAGTGCCCCACACAGAGCCCCCTGTAGACAGTGCCCCACACAGAGCCCCCTGTAGACCGTGCCCCACACAGAGCCCCCTGTAGACCGTGCCCCACACAGAGCCCCCTGTAGACCGTGCCCCACACAGAGCCTTCTGTAGACCGTGCCCCACATATATATAGAGTCCCCTATAGAGCCTCTTGTAGATACTGCCCCATAGAGCCCCATGTAGATAGTGCCCCCATGGAGCCCCTGTAGATAGTGCCCTACATAGATTCTGCTGTAGATAGTGGCCCCCATAGTTCCCCCTGTAGATAGTGCCCCACATACAGCCGAGTGTAGATAGTGCCCCACATATGGCCCCCCTGTAGTTAGTGCCCAACATATAGCCCCCCTGTAGTTTGTGCCCCACATATAGCCCCCCTGTAGATTGTGCCCCACATATAGCATCCTGTAGATTGTGCCCCACATATAGTTGCCCTATAGATATAGCTCCCTGTAGATAGTGCCCCTTATATAGCTCCCCCTGTAGATAGTGCCCCATATTTGCCCCCACTGTAGATAATGCTGCACATATAGCCCCCCTGTACATAGTGCCACACATATAGCCCCAATGTAGATAGTGACCCCCTGTAGATAATGCCACTCACACACAGAAAAAAAAATAACTGCATACTCGTCTGATCCGGTTCCCATGCTGTACTCTTGCAATGTAGGCCTATTCTCTTCTGAGCAGGTCTGCTGGAGCTGAACGACAGAAGCTGTGCAATGACGTCATTACGGCACTTTTGTCGTGATAAGACGCTGAGTGGCAGGGCAAGTCATTCTGCCCTGCCAATCAGCGCCTTTCAATGACGCAAGAGACACGATGACATCATCGCGCCACTGCGTTGTTGAAAGGCGCTGATTGGCAGGGTGCCTTACCCTGCTATGCAATGACGTCATTGCGCCGCTTGCATCATTGCAAGGTGCTGAATAGCAGAGTACTCTGCCATTCAGCCCTTATGCAGCGCTTATGCTTGTAATTGTATCTGCGTCCTACAGAGGTGGCAGCGGCTGGTTTCAGTGGCACCGCCGCCTGAGGTGAGAAACTCATCTCGCCTCATGGATGGTATGGCCCTGCTGTCATTGACAGCTATTCCTGCCGACTCCACCATAAATCTGCATGCTCAGCTCTGCTGAGTGTACGTGTTTATTTCAATGTGAAGACACCTCTGGCAGTGGCTTATGTCCCATGGGAACAAAGTATCTGGCATGTTGAAATCAAACGTCCAATCCCCCTTACTTCCAACATTTACCGTTGGGAGGAAGTCGGCCGATCCCGGAGGTATCGGCGGGTTAGCTGGTGGAACAAACCCTACCCACTTTCAATCGTGGAAATAGTGGGTCCCAGTAATGTAAACTTGGCAGGGTGATGGTGATAAGGTGGCTGGGCATTTTAATTTAATAATTTTCCAGAAAATTTTTCATTTTCAAAGTTTGTTTTATACATAAGAGGCAATCCTTCCATTATTTTATTTTTGTCTACCTCCGTCTGAATTCTGTAACCTGGATTTAATGGGATTTTGTTCTCTATCCAGTCACAGCATGGGTCAATCAGAGATGTAAGACCTTTAATTAGGTCAGTTGCTCAGGAACTTTGCATTAAAAATTAGTCTCTAAGCTGAATCCAGGCATTAAAGTCAGAGATAACATCCTGTTACTGTCCCATCCTCATCCATATTAATGTCTTTCCCACAGAAACCAGAATGCAACGGGCAAATAATAGTTCTTATCATTGTTGCAGTTACTGGTGTGCGTCTAATGTTTCCTCTCGGGTATTTTAGGGAATAAAACGACTAAAAGTCATTAACCATTCAGATGCTGAGACTTTATAAATCCTGTATTATATAAGACAAGTGCTTGCAGAAGTGGCAGTAGTTTTACTCAAAAAAATTCTATCCATCTGGGATAATAAAACAATTATTTCAAAAGAAAGCTGCAGCATGGACCATGTATAGTGGCGCACTATTTCTATGGGTCTATGTTTTGAACCCGTAGGCACTCTGTGTGCTCCCCGATGGTGCCACCAGAAGATTACCTCCGGAATACGGCATGCCATAATTTTGTTCTTAAAGATTCTGTATGATTTTCTATGGAGGCATACTGAGCTACAGTATGGGCCCATAGCATGTATGGGTGCCATATTACGGATCAGTCCAACACCGATCCGTAATACAGTCATGTGCATAAAAGACAATGGAAATCTGTAGATGTTATTACATTTATATGTCAAGCTTCAAAACTTCATTGGTTCGTGATCATTTTTGCTGGGCTTATAACATTTAATAGTAACTGAGTACATAAAACAACAAAATATAGGGCACCAGTAAGGAATTTTAATTTCCTGCAGCCCTGTATATTATTATTGTTGCAATTCATACACGAATATATTCATAGTTCTTCAAAGGGGAACTTGCAATGTAGGGCCAACAAAAAGCTAGCAAAGTGAATTATGTAGCTCAAGAGTTGAGTCAAAACAACAAACATTCTCATGGTTGGATTTGTCCATATACAATGTATACCAGGTGGCATTTTATGATATAAGCCCTCCGCTATTAATGTTCCACCACTTATACCACCACCAGTTTGCATTGATAAGAGCAGAACCCATAGAAAACAAACCACTCGAGAGGAGCTGTGTGAAGACTGACGCCCTCGGCCAGATCTCTGACCTTTTCCATAAAAAGAGCACAAGGGAACCATTCAGTAGGTAATGTGTTATGTATTATAAATGCTATGTATATCTACTCTACAGTTTACATTGTGTCGTAGGGTCAAGGACTCTATTCCATAGTATTTATCTTCTATGTCTGAGTGACCTATACCCTACAGAAATGGCTAAATCAACTTGAGAAGTCATAATGCTGGCCAATAACGCTGCCTGGTTTTGTCCAATATGAAATATTATGGTGATCATAGTCTCAAATTTGTTGCATGGGTCTGAACATTTATCTGATGGTATCGTGTTTATTTAGCAATTGTCTCATTTTAGCGCAAAACCATACAATCAAAAAATTGGATTTAAAGGGGCTGTCTGGATTAGGAAACCCATTTCCAAATACCTTATTAGGAAATTCTGAGCAAAAGGGTTCTCCAGGATTTGGACAATGTAACCCCCCCAGAATAATTGCCACTCTTGTCTATGGGCTGTGTCTGGTATTGCAGCTCAGCCTAGTTCACCTACATAGGGATTAGCTGAAATACAAGATACAGCCCCATGGACAAGAGTGGTGCTATTTTTGAAAAAAAAACTCTGGAACAACCCCTTTAACAAAGGAGCTCCCTCATTCTTCATTCCCCCCTCTATCAGCCAGAGGGTAGAGCGGCTAAAAGGAGCTTCTCTTGCTCTGGAGGACTCGACGCATCTGTGGATTACATGGAGAACCTATTACTTTTAATAAGAATTGTGTAATGTTCAATTTTCCCTGTTGTGGCGCTGCAAGGAAATTGAACATTTGCTGTTGGGTCCTCCTAATACATTACAGCGGATGGCTGTGGGACCTATCAGCGGGATAAACTGACTTCATCTTATTGTCTAGCAAAAAGGGATTTAAGGTCTGGGGGCTGGCCAGCATCAGGACCTTGTGTACTGGGCCCTGAAGGGCAACTGCGACACCTAAAGTTACGCCACTGATAAAAAGGTATTTTCTTTGTCAAAGTCCGTATTAATCTGACAAAAAAAATAGTGGCATCTTCCATTGGAGGTATTATTCTCTAGAATAATTCCTCCGTAATACGGTGCCATATAGAATCACCACATGGTACAGAACCACAGGCGGCTTTCCTGTGTGCATGAGGCTTTAGAGTATGTTCACACACGGCAGATTTGTTGCAGAAAAGTCTGTGATTGTCCTATACGTCCGAATGGGGCTTGTAGAAATCCATGCACTAGCTGCAAAAACAACCCCAATTTCTGCAATAAATCTGCTGCGTGTGAACATTCATCTCTGGCCAGACAATGAGATTATGATATTTGTGACCTTTATTAGAAATAACTTTCCCAACTGAATCTCCTAGTAAGTGTTAATTACAGTAGAACTAGAAGTCTCCAGGCTCAATACACCGGGGGCTTCAAAGTTATTAGAATTATCCTGGCGGTGACACATCTTTATTGATCCATTTTGTCTCCGCAGACACAAGAGAAACAAGTGCAATCTCCTGCAGGTCTGTGCGAATAGAGGAGCAGAGCCCAGCTGACTGACCTAGCTATTATATTAGCCCCAGTCTGGAGACATGTGAGATGTCATGCACAGGCACAGGGACTTCTGTCCAGATTTTGACAAGCCGCTGCTTGCCACAAAGTGACGAAGATTCATCTCCAGCTCAAGGTCATCTCAAGGTCTCAGAGTGTAGAGTCATACATCAGGCAGCAAGGTCTGTGATGCTCTATAGTATGCACTCTTTTTTTAGAATATACTTGCTTTCTATGATGAATATTGCTGTGAACTCAAAATTTTTCACAATTTCTCTGCCTACCCATCAGCTAGTCTTAAAGGGAATGTGTCGCTAGAAATTATAAATTTTTTTTTCAAGTTAAACAATTATTATTTGAATGATTACACATTGTTTTAATTTTTTTCAATTTTTTTCACAAGTCAGGAAATATTATAAATTAGATTCTAATTTATAACATTTCCATGTGCTGCCCACTAGAGGGAGCAGTTCCCAAAATTGCAGCATGGTCAATGTGGTAAAGCAACCTCATTGCTTTATGCTGCAAATTTGGGGTGGACACACTCGCTCTAGTGTCCTCACACAATCCCCCCTCCCTTATTCTGGCTAGTGCCAGGAGAAGGAGGGGTTTGAATCTTCAAACCTCCTACACTGTGTGCCGCCATTTTCTGAGCGACTGCACAGTGCTAGGAGGATTAGATACAGGGCTCAGCAGACAGTATAACACGAACATAATACACACACCACATACACAAACATAAATTACCTGCCGCTGGTTTACGCTCCTATTCCTTGCGCCTGAACATATGGCCGGAAGCCGCGGCCGGAAGTCGTCATCTTACTGTCCGGCAGCGGCTTCCGGTCCACATGAAAATGGCGCCGGATTTCGCTCTGCTTCATTTTGGTCTCTGTGGGAGCGGCACATGCGCCGATCCCCCACAGATGGCATATGTTTCTGAGAATGGAACGGCTCCTGTTCGCATTCTCTATGGGGATGTATGTGCCGTATTCCATCTCTGTATGTGTCGTTAATCGACACATACAGAGATGAAAAAAAAAATGGCAGCCCACATAGAGAAGTAAAAGTTTGAACACAGTAAAAATTAGAACGTGACAACACTAATAATACAATTTTTGTTTATATTTTATTAAGAGCAATATAATAAAAAAAAAATCATGACACCTTCCCTTTAATTCACACTGCATTCAAAAAACAAAACATACATCTCCTGAATTTCAACCCTCTCCGCCATTAACATTTGCTGCTCTTTTTGTGAAGGTGTCCTGAGGACTTTTTGCCCATAGTGAGGTAACATCGTTCTATTGTGACATACAATCGCTATTGTGAAACCTAATGTTTCCACCCATAGTGGCATCACATAGCGTGGTCTTCATGTGACATTACATGGTCATAGATGAGCGGTCACTATCACAACACAGGCTAACGGCACAGGAGCAGAGGAGATTCATATAGGTAGTATATTACAAACCCACAGAGGCTGCTGGCTTGGGCACAGACGAGTGAGTATAATACATAGTGCAAAGCTCTTCTTGAAAACTACGTGTAAAAGTCACATATGATCTATACAGGTAGAACTATTCATGACGATTTTCAGAGCAACTGTTTACGGCAGTTCTCAATTACTAGGCCAGGTTCCCACGGGACGGATACGCTGTGTAAAGATCACGCAGCGTGTCCGACCTGGAGCCCGCAGGAAATTCCGTCCAAAAAAATCGCACCACACTGAGGAAAGACATTTATACTTACCCCCTTCCTCCTCTGATGTCCGCTCTGGCCTCCCTGGATGACGTGTCAGGCCATGTGATGCTGCAGCCACATGGCCTTCCTGGACTGCAGGAAGAAGGAAGACATTCTGGGTGAGTAGGATTTTGTTTTTTGCAATTTTGCAGCGTAAACGCTGTGATTTCGCCGCAGAAGTGCAACGCTTGGCTTTCTGTTGCGGGATTTGCATCCCCATTGAATTCAATGGGAAAAAAACACAACGGAAAATGAACAAAAATGCAGCATAAATTGACATGCTGGGGAATTAAATTCCGCACCGCAGGTCAAGTTATTCTAAATCTCATCCACTTTGCTGCAACTGTAAAGGCTGCGTAATGTTCGCACAGAATTCCGTTTCGGAAATTCCGCAGCGTTTACGTTACGTGGGACCCCAGCCTTACACTGTACACTTCACTTTTCAAACTTAGGCCCTGTTCACAACACGCTGTGACCCTCTGTTTGACGTATACGCCGAGAAAACCAGGGGAGCATTGAAAGGAACTGAGAGGCCCCTGGGCATTTGCCCCTTTAGCTGTCTCTATAATCCAGCCCAGCCCTGTGGGGATTGATATAAACCTTTTCAAAGGAAAATTTAAGCAAATTCAATGGCAACCAAAGAAATTGCTGCTAACTGGTTGCGATATTAAGGGCCGACCCTATGTTGGTTATATGGTGCTCTGTACAGTACTTTCTATTAACGCTGCCAATCCCTGACGGTATACAATATACATTAAAGAGGTTGTCGTGAAGTGGCAAGTGGGCTCATACAGTTTGATCAAAATGTAAACTAAGAACCTCATGTTCATACATTTTTCAATTTTGCTGAGCCGCAATAGATCAAGTACAGCAGGTGGATGTGCGGTCCAGGTTTTATTCTCTCCCTTGTGGATATAATTAGTCTCTCTCTTTTTTTCTGGTACCGACACTCCACCCTTTTCGCCCAGGTGTTTTTAAATAGCAGGGGACTGCATAAGGGTTTCTACCTATTTGTTCTCAGTTTGGCCACGGAGACTACAAGGAAAGGTGAGCTTTTTCCATCTCTTCACTTTTTTGTGGTATTGTGTGGTGGTATTGTGTGGTGGTCTTTTTTGTTGTAGAGTGTGTCTGTGGGGGGATGTGGCCCAGAGCCAAGGTGGTTTAGACTGGCAGCATATGTACTGTTAGGCCGGGTTCCCACATAGCGTAAACGTTGTAGAATTTTTGTGCCAAAATTCTGCAGCATTTACGGTAGTAGCAAAGTGGATGACATTTAGAAAATCTCAAACACAGGGTAAGCGTTAATAAATTGACCTGCGGTGCGGAAATTAAATCCGCAGCATGTCAATTTATGCTGCGTTTTCGTTGCTTTTCTGTTACGGGTTTTCCCTATTGAATTCAATGGGGATACAAAACCCGCAACAGAAAGCCAAGTGTTGCGACTTTTGCTGCGGAATCGAAGTGATTCCACTGTAAAAGATCGCACGTTAGAAGTTATACTTACCCAGAATTCCCTGCTTCTTCGCCAGTCCGACCTCCTGGGATGACGTTTCATCCCATGTGACCACTGCAGCCAATCACAGGCTGCAGCGGTCACATGGCCTGCAACGTCATCTTAGGAGGCCGGACTACGCACAGAATAGAGGGAGGGGGTAAGTATAAACTTTTTTTTTTTGTCTTTTTTCAGAGCTGCTTTGCGCAGCGGAAATTCCTCCTGAAAAACTGCACCATGATGTGGTGCGGTTTTACGGACGGAAAGTGCTGCGGATTCCAGGTCGGATTTGCACCGTAGGTATTACGCAGCAAATCTGACACGCGGGTTGCTCTCTCTACAGGTTCTGTGTTGCAGCGGCACTGGTTGCCTTTGCGATACTGCACTTGATAGCGTAGGGACCCACTTTAAAGAGGTTGCCGTGAAGTGGCTAGTGGGCTTATACAGTTTGATCAAAATAAAAGCTAAGAACCTCATGTTCATACATTTTTACATTTTGCTGAGCCTCAATAGATCAAATATAGCAGGTGGATGTGCGTTTTTTTTTTTCTCCCCTTGTGTATACAGTAAAGTGCCCTAATCATACAGTGTTGAAATAACATTGCCATGAGGTGCCCAAATACCAGGTGCCCGAGAGTGAATAAATAATGCAGTGGATGCAGCTGCCTTTTCATAGATACGGGCACCAAGTGTAGTATCAGGGGTACAATACTGGCACCTTTTCAGTGGTTTTAAGTGATCCACCCTGACCAGCCGCACAGGTCGCATTCTTCTAAAGGTGGTTGTGCACATATGTTGGCTGAACCCGCCTATTTTGGGGAGCGGCTGAGCATCTAATGTATATGGCGGCGTAAAACCATGAGCCTATACAGAGACACACATAGTAGTGACTGAACACAATACTCAGTAAAACAAAGGAAAAATATAGATATTTTTAATACACATTATATAATTCCTTTTAATAGGCTAGAACACATAGTGAGATTGAAATGATGATAATACCATTTACAAGGCAGGTATATACTTTTAGGAACGGAAGAAGGAAAGTTGTCAGACTAGTTAGATGAAGAGACATTTAAAGAGCGTGAGGCAATAAAAGAGTTAATAAAAGCCCAGCAGGAGTCCTGCTGTAATCAGTCACATAACAGGGATGTGATTGTGTAACTTCGTCACCTCCATCTTTACTGTACTGCAGAGGAACTGTGATTCAGCTGCAGCCTGCGGAGAATGGCAAATTGTGAGAAAGTATTCATTCCAGTTCTCACCAGTCAGGACAATGTGGAAAACTATGTAAAACTATGTTCTCCACTTATAGTTCACCGCCTGAAAGAACGATTAAAATGTAAAGTTTATTAATAGTATTTATAAAATTGTGGCTCAACCAGCCACTGATACCAGACCAGGCATAAGCAAGCGATTGGCGACAAGAGAAAATGGTTCAGAGTGAATGATGTATCTCACACCTAAATAGCACTTCCCCTGCTAATAGTATAAATTCCGCTAAATCCTTGCCAAAAATCACTATCTATACAGATCCTACGCGTTTCCTCATCACACTTAAGGTGATGTTTCCTCAGGGATTCATAGATATAAATTGTAGTTAAATTCTAAAGTGTTTCAATGGTTGCAATGTTACAGCACTGGATAGCACTGTTCATGTGCTGATTATTAGCCTCCAGGCGCATGCACGGCTCTAATACACTGTCCGTACACGCGCCGAAAAGACCCATGGTTTAAAAGGCTGAGAGCCCACCCTCAAAAGGTCGTCCCCGGGGGAAGCCACCAATCCGCGTCCTACACGACAGCCTGTGACGTGCCGGAGGCGGCTCCCCCGGACCTAGCAACCAGTGAGGGTTCCTGAACGCCGAACGCGTCCATAGTAACTAGGGGACGCTAGACGCGGCTCCTGAACTGTCAGTCGACAGCAATACACATACGAATACAGTTAATGTAATACACGGCAGTGTAAAAGAACCAGGCCGTGTAAGTACATTGGGAGAGGTGAGTCCTCATGAGAGCCGTCTTAGTAGGAGACAACGCTCTCGAACGTGACACAGTTAGTGTCCTATTATCCCAGACGTCAGCCAGGGATCACAGATACATCCAGACAGCGTATATAGCATCGCCGAAAAGGTATGCTAGGTACAAGTTATGGGGGATCCACAATGTTAATCATCCCGTCCCAGTTTACCTTAGAAGATCGCACGCACAGGCACAACTCGCGCCCACTGACCAGTGGTACACAGGAAGAATCAACTGGTAGCATACTCAAGTGGTATCAAAATCAGAAGTAGGAGTATACTGGGTCAGAAGAGCCGGGAGAGCTAGAACATGTGAGAAACGCGGAAAAACGCGTTCAAAAACGCATGGTGTGCATGGAGGACAAGGGCCGATTGATCCACAAATACCCAGGAGTGGCATATATTGTAAATATGGAAGACTCCCTACATGACCCAGCAAGCCATAGGGTCACATTATGTGATTAAAGGAAACAAGAATAAGAGATTTGTTCGTTAATGCCATGAGGGTTAATTGTCTGCATTCTAAAAATCCATTCTGCCTCTTTTTGTAATATCTTCTTATCCAGGTCCCCACCTCTCAGGAGGGGTCTCACATGTTCTATTCCCTGGAAGACAAGGGCAGTAGCATCCCCATCATGGCAGGACCACACGTGTCTTGATACCGGGGTGTCCACTTTCCTTCTGACATCCCCAATGTGGTCCCGAATCCTTCTCCTAAATTCCCTTTTGGTCTTACCCACATATTGTAGGCCACACTTACAGGTAATCAAGTAAACAATGCCCTTTGTTTTGCAGTTTATGAATGACCTGTTGTCAAAGGTTTTACCAGTTTGGGTGCTCGTGAAGTTCTTACTACATAATATGGACACACAGGCTTTGCATGTTCCACATCTGTATGTCCCTTTGGTACTGTTAACCAGCCAGGTACTACACGGTGTCATCGGTTGTAAATGGCTATGGACCAGTCGGTCCCTGAGATTACGTCCCCTTCTATAGGTAATGAGCGGGGCATCCCCAACAATGGCCCCCACATCTGGATCTGCCTTAAGAATGCCCCAGAAGCGTTTGAGCACTTCCCTGACCTCTCTGTTGGCCGAGTCAAAAGTACCAATGACCCTGATTTGTTCTTCATTTGTTTCCCTCGGTTTTGGGTTAAGCAGGTCCTCTCTATTGCACCCAAGTGCATTCTGATATGCCCCTCTCAACACATCCCTGGGGTATCCCCTATGTCTAAATCTGTTCTCTAGATCACGTGCGGATATCCTAAAATCGGTAATAGTAGAGCAATTCCTCCGTGCCCTGAGGTATTGGCCCTTTGGTATCCCTCTCTTTAGGTTAGAAGGGTGCCAGCTTTCCCACCGTAGTAGGCTATTGGTCGCCGTCTCCTTGCGATACATATTGGTCTCCAGAATCCCCATGTCCGTCTTAGAGATCGTAATGTCCAGAAAGGTGATCCTAGTGTCTTGAATCTCAGATGTAAAGAAAAGACCTAATTCATTGGCATTCAAGATCTCCACAAATTCCTTAAATTCCTCCCTGGTCCCTGTCCAAAGGATAAGGACATCATCTATAAATCTCAGCCAGAGCAAGATAGATGATGACCATTTGTCCATCAACTCACTGAACACAACCTCTTTTTCCCACCAACCCAGATATAGGTTGGCAAAGGTGGGTGCACATGGACTACCCATAGCTACTCCTCTGAGTTGATGGTAGATCTTCTGATCAAATAAAAAGAAGTTGTGTTCTAGGACAAACCTGAGTAGTTCAATCACAAATTTATTGTGGGCCTGGTATTGTATCCCTTTATCCATCAGGAAGTGTTCAATAGCTCTACACCCCTGATTATGTGGAATGGAGCTATAAAGTGACTCAACGTCAAGAGATGCCAATAGAGTCTCACCATCGCAGCGTATACCCTCAAGCTTTCTCAGCACATCCATTGTGTCCCTCACATAAGATGGCAGGGACACAACGAACGGCCTAAGCACCTGATCAAGGTACAGGCTAGCGTTGTGTGTGAGGCTCTCAATCCCCGATACAATGGGACGACCCTTCAACGGGTTCACCCCCTTATGTACCTTAGGTAAGCTATAAAACGTTGCCGTTTGTGGGTACTCTGTTAGAATGAATTTCATTTCCCTATCATTGATAAGGTTATCCGATTTCGCCGGACCAAGGATGTCCTTTAATTTCTCTTTGAAGGTGGTCATCGGGTTACTGGTAAGGACCCCATAGCAGTTATGATCATCCAAAATATCGTGGCACATCCTGCTATATTGTGATCGATTCATCACCACTATATTCCCCCCTTTTGTCAGAGGGTTTTATAATGATATTGTCATCCCTCTCTAGAGATAACAGAGCTGCCATCTCTCTAGTGGAAAAGTTAGAGCCATGCTCCTTTTGATTGATTAATTTAAGTTGGTCCTCCACTACCTTAACAAAAACATCAATGGGGGTGTTGTCACTAAGGGGTGCATATTTGGTTGACGGGACCCTTAGCTCTGTAAATGGGCCCTTGCCCTCCTCCCTGTGACCCTCCTCCCATAGATCCTCCAGCAGTCTAAAATGTGGGAGATCTTCTTCCATGATTCCTAATTCAAGGCATTGCCGTTTGTTATGCATCTTGAAAAACTTTTTCCACTTAAGTTTCCTGGCAAAGAGGTTGAGGTCCTTAACCCACGTGAAAAGATTGAATTTATTGGTTGGGACAAATGAGAGGCCCTTGCTGAGTACCTCCACCTCCTCTCCTGTGAGATTACGTGTGGAGAGGTTCACTATCTGGAGTCTATCACTGTTCCCTACTGAAGTTCCTATAGCTCCCTTCTGTCTCGCAAAAGGTAGTCTGAGATCGGGTGGTTCTTGGCTAAAAAACCACCACGATGCTGACTCTTTCCTCTGCCTCTGCCTCTAAAGTTTTGACGGGTCTGGTATCTACCAGTTTCGTTCCCTCCCTGACCTCTTCTGGGTGGATTTCTACCAAACTCTGAGTCCGATTGTTCCTGCTCAGATGAGGAAGGATCGGTATCAGGCTCATGCGACAAACCAGTCCTAGCACTATAGTCAAAGATTCTTCCTTCTTTGAAGTCCACAGTGTCACGTACAAATTGGAAATGTTTCCTTTCTTTAATGTGACACGTGAACTTCTCAACTGTTTGTTGTAGAACAGCCTCCTTTCTTTCGTATTCTGAGTTGTTGTTAAATTTTTTAACTGCAGTAATACACTCTTTTAGTTCTTGACTACTACGTGCCAGGCTGATATGTTCCTCCTCTAACAAAATTCCCATAAACCTCAATGAGGATTCGATCGATTCTTTCTCCCACTTTTTTAAAAGCTCAGGGGAGCGAACCCTCACTGCAGGGATAAGGGAAATTCTCAGGCCCCTTGGAACAATTTTATTTTTAATGTACGTTTCTAGAGTTTGAATTTCCCACCAGGATCTAATGTGGTCTTTATATACTTTAGTTAGTTGTCGAAAAGAAGCAGTAATGCTTAAATTATGAGACTGCGGTATCAGTTCTTTGTCTGAGAAAACCTCCCTCGCATCTGTAAACCATTTGTCGGTATTGATGTCACTCGTCAGGAATCCTGCCATCCCCACTAAATGATATCGTTAAATAGTAGATTCACTGAAAAATTGATAATGAATGTCGTTCCAATATTGTTAAATATAGTTCACCGCCTGAAAGAACGATTAAAATGTAAAGTTTATTAATAGTATTTATAAAATTGTGGCTCAACCAGCCACTGATACCAGACCAGGCATAAGCAAGCGATTGGCGACAAGAGAAAATGGTTCAGAGTGAATGATGTATCTCACACCTAAATAGCACTTCCCCTGCTAATAGTATAAATTCCGCTAAATCCTTGCCAAAAATCACTATCTATACAGATCCTACGCGTTTCCTCATCACACTTAAGGTGATGTTTCCTCAGGGATTCATAGATATAAATTGTAGTTAAATTCTAAAGTGTTTCAATGGTTGCAATGTTACAGCACTGGATAGCACTGTTCATGTGCTGATTATTAGCCTCCAGGCGCATGCACGGCTCTAATACACTGTCCGTACACGCGCCGAAAAGACCCATGGTTTAAAAGGCTGAGAGCCCACCCTCAAAAGGTCGTCCCCGGGGGAAGCCACCAATCCGCGTCCTACACGACAGCCTGTGACGTGCCGGAGGCGGCTCCCCCGGACCTAGCAACCAGTGAGGGTTCCTGAACGCCGAACGCGTCCATAGTAACTAGGGGACGCTAGACGCGGCTCCTGAACTGTCAGTCGACAGCAATACACATACGAATACAGTTAATGTAATACACGGCAGTGTAAAAGAACCAGGCCGTGTAAGTACATTGGGAGAGGTGAGTCCTCATGAGAGCCGTCTTAGTAGGAGACAACGCTCTCGAACGTGACACAGTTAGTGTCCTATTATCCCAGACGTCAGCCAGGGATCACAGATACATCCAGACAGCGTATATAGCATCGCCGAAAAGGTATGCTAGGTACAAGTTATGGGGGATCCACAATGTTAATCATCCCGTCCCAGTTTACCTTAGAAGATCGCACGCACAGGCACAACTCGCGCCCACTGACCAGTGGTACACAGGAAGAATCAACTGGTAGCATACTCAAGTGGTATCAAAATCAGAAGTAGGAGTATACTGGGTCAGAAGAGCCGGGAGAGCTAGAACATGTGAGAAACGCGGAAAAACGCGTTCAAAAACGCATGGTGTGCATGGAGGACAAGGGCCGATTGATCCACAAATACCCAGGAGTGGCATATATTGTAAATATGGAAGACTCCCTACATGACCCAGCAAGCCATAGGGTCACATTATGTGATTAAAGGAAACAAGAATAAGAGATTTGTTCGTTAATGCCATGAGGGTTAATTGTCTGCATTCTAAAAATCCATTCTTGTTTCCTTTAATCACATAATGTGACCCTATGGCTTGCTGGGTCATGTAGGGAGTCTTCCATATTTACAATATATGCCACTCCTGGGTATTTGTGGATCAATCGGCCCTTGCCCTCCATGCACACCATGCGTTTTTGAACGCGTTTTTCCGCGTTTCTCACATGTTCTAGCTCTCCCGGCTCTTCTGACCCAGTATACTCCTACTTCTGATTTTGATACCACTTGAGTATGCTACCAGTTGATTCTTCCTGTGTACCACTGGTCAGTGGGCGCGAGTTGTGCCTGTGCGTGCGATCTTCTAAGGTAAACTGGGACGGGATGATTAACATTGTGGATCCCCCATAACTTGTACCTAGCATACCTTTTCGGCGATGCTATATACGCTGTCTGGATGTATCTGTGATCCCTGGCTGACGTCTGGGATAATAGGACACTAACTGTGTCACGTTCGAGAGCGTTGTCTCCTACTAAGACGGCTCTCATGAGGACTCACCTCTCCCAATGTACTTACACGGCCTGGTTCTTTTACACTGCCGTGTATTACATTAACTGTATTCGTATGTGTATTGCTGTCGACTGACAGTTCAGGAGCCGCGTCTAGCGTCCCCTAGTTACTATGGACGCGTTCGGCGTTCAGGAACCCTCACTGGTTGCTAGGTCCGGGGGAGCCGCCTCCGGCACGTCACAGGCTGTCGTGTAGGACGCGGATTGGTGGCTTCCCCCGGGGACGACCTTTTGAGGGTGGGCTCTCAGCCTTTTAAACCATGGGTCTTTTCGGCGCGTGTACGGACAGTGTATTAGAGCCGTGCATGCGCCTGGAGGCTAATAATCAGCACATGAACAGTGCTATCCAGTGCTGTAACATTGCAACCATTGAAACACTTTAGAATTTAACTACAATTTATATCTATGAATCCCTGAGGAAACATCACCTTAAGTGTGATGAGGAAACGCGTAGGATCTGTATAGATAGTGATTTTTGGCAAGGATTTAGCGGAATTTATACTATTAGCAGGGGAAGTGCTATTTAGGTGTGAGATACATCATTCACTCTGAACCATTTTCTCTTGTCGCCAATCGCTTGCTTATGCCTGGTCTGGTATCAGTGGCTGGTTGAGCCACAATTTTATAAATACTATTAATAAACTTTACATTTTAATCGTTCTTTCAGGCGGTGAACTATATTTAACAATATTGGAACGACATTCATTATCAATTTTTCAGTGAATCTACTATTTAACGATATCATTTAGTGGGGATGGCAGGATTCCTGACGAGTGACATCAATACCGACAAATGGTTTACAGATGCGAGGGAGGTTTTCTCAGACAAAGAACTGATACCGCAGTCTCATAATTTAAGCATTACTGCTTCTTTTCGACAACTAACTAAAGTATATAAAGACCACATTAGATCCTGGTGGGAAATTCAAACTCTAGAAACGTACATTAAAAATAAAATTGTTCCAAGGGGCCTGAGAATTTCCCTTATCCCTGCAGTGAGGGTTCGCTCCCCTGAGCTTTTAAAAAAGTGGGAGAAAGAATCGATCGAATCCTCATTGAGGTTTATGGGAATTTTGTTAGAGGAGGAACATATCAGCCTGGCACGTAGTAGTCAAGAACTAAAAGAGTGTATTACTGCAGTTAAAAAATTTAACAACAACTCAGAATACGAAAGAAAGGAGGCTGTTCTACAACAAACAGTTGAGAAGTTCACGTGTCACATTAAAGAAAGGAAACATTTCCAATTTGTACGTGACACTGTGGACTTCAAAGAAGGAAGAATCTTTGACTATAGTGCTAGGACTGGTTTGTCGCATGAGCCTGATACCGATCCTTCCTCATCTGAGCAGGAACAATCGGACTCAGAGTTTGGTAGAAATCCACCCAGAAGAGGTCAGGGAGGGAACGAAACTGGTAGATACCAGACCCGTCAAAACTTTAGAGGCAGAGGCAGAGGAAAGAGTCAGCATCGTGGTGGTTTTTTAGCCAAGAACCACCCGATCTCAGACTACCTTTTGCGAGACAGAAGGGAGCTATAGGAACTTCAGTAGGGAACAGTGATAGACTCCAGATAGTGAACCTCTCCACACGTAATCTCACAGGAGAGGAGGTGGAGGTACTCAGCAAGGGCCTCTGATTTGTCCGAACCAATAAATTCAATCTTTTCACGTGGGTTAAGGACCTCAACCTCTTTGCCAGGAAACTTAAGTGGAAAAAGTTTTTCAAGATGCATAACAAACGGCAATGCCTTGAATTAGGAATCATGGAAGAAGATCTCCCACATTTTAGACTGCTGGAGGATCTATGGGAGGAGGGTCACAGGGAGGAGGGCAAGGGCCCATTTACAGAGCTAAGGGTCCCGTCAACCAAATATGCACCCCTTAGTGACAACACCCCCATTGATGTTTTTGTTAAGGTAGTGGAGGACCAACTTAAATTAATCAATCAAAAGGAGCATGGCTCTAACTTTTCCACTAGAGAGATGGCAGCTCTGTTATCTCTAGAGAGGGATGACAATATCATTATAAAACCCTCTGACAAAGGGGGGAATATAGTGGTGATGAATCGATCACAATATAGCAGGATGTGCCACGATATTTTGGATGATCATAACTGCTATGGGGTCCTTACCAGTAACCCGATGACCACCTTCAAAGAGAAATTAAAGGACATCCTTGGTCCGGCGAAATCGGATAACCTTATCAATGATAGGGAAATGAAATTCATTCTAACAGAGTACCCACAAACGGCAACGTTTTATAGCTTACCTAAGGTACATAAGGGGGTGAACCCGTTGAAGGGTCGTCCCATTGTATCGGGGATTGAGAGCCTCACACAAAACGCTAGCCTGTACCTTGATCAGGTGCTTAGGCCGTTCGTTGTGTCCCTGCCATCTTATGTGAGGGACACAATGGATGTGCTGAGAAAGCTTGAGGGTATACGCTGCGATGGTGAGACTCTATTGGCATCTCTTGACGTTGAGTCACTTTATAGCTCCATTCCACATAATCAGGGGTGTAGAGCTATTGAACACTTCCTGATGGATAAAGGGATACAATACCAGGCCCACAATAAATTTGTGATTGAACTACTCAGGTTTGTCCTAGAACACAACTTCTTTTTATTTGATCAGAAGATCTACCATCAACTCAGAGGAGTAGCTATGGGTAGTCCATGTGCACCCACCTTTGCCAACCTATATCTGGGTTGGTGGGAAAAAGAGGTTGTGTTCAGTGAGTTGATGGACAAATGGTCATCATCTATCTTGCTCTGGCTGAGATTTATAGATGATGTCCTTATCCTTTGGACAGGGACCAGGGAGGAATTTAAGGAATTTGTGGAGATCTTGAATGCCAATGAATTAGGTCTTTTCTTTACATCTGAGATTCAAGACACTAGGATCACCTTTCTGGACATTACGATCTCTAAGACGGACATGGGGATTCTGGAGACCAATATGTATCGCAAGGAGACGGCGACCAATAGCCTACTACGGTGGGAAAGCTGGCACCCTTCTAACCTAAAGAGAGGGATACCAAAGGGCCAATACCTCAGGGCACGGAGGAATTGCTCTACTATTACCGATTTTAGGATATCCGCACGTGATCTAGAGAACAGATTTAGACATAGGGGATACCCCAGGGATGTGTTGAGAGGGGCATATCAGAATGCACTTGGGTGCAATAGAGAGGACCTGCTTAACCCAAAACCGAGGGAAACAAATGAAGAACAAATCAGGGTCATTGGTACTTTTGACTCGGCCAACAGAGAGGTCAGGGAAGTGCTCAAACGCTTCTGGGGCATTCTTAAGGCAGATCCAGATGTGGGGGCCATTGTTGGGGATGCCCCGCTCATTACCTATAGAAGGGGACGTAATCTCAGGGACCGACTGGTCCATAGCCATTTACAACCGATGACACCGTGTAGTACCTGGCTGGTTAACAGTACCAAAGGGACATACAGATGTGGAACATGCAAAGCCTGTGTGTCCATATTATGTAGTAAGAACTTCACGAGCACCCAAACTGGTAAAACCTTTGACAACAGGTCATTCATAAACTGCAAAACAAAGGGCATTGTTTACTTGATTACCTGTAAGTGTGGCCTACAATATGTGGGTAAGACCAAAAGGGAATTTAGGAGAAGGATTCGGGACCACATTGGGGATGTCAGAAGGAAAGTGGACACCCCGGTATCAAGACACGTGTGGTCCTGCCATGATGGGGATGCTACTGCCCTTGTCTTCCAGGGAATAGAACATGTGAGACCCCTCCTGAGAGGTGGGGACCTGGATAAGAAGATATTACAAAAAGAGGCAGAATGGATTTTTAGAATGCAGACAATTAACCCTCATGGCATTAACGAACAAATCTCTTATTCTTGTTTCCTTTAATCACATAATGTGACCCTATGGCTTGCTGGGTCATGTAGGGAGTCTTCCATATTTACAATATATGCCACTCCTGGGTATTTGTGGATCAATCGGCCCTTGTCCTCCATGCACACCATGCGTTTTTGAACGCGTTTTTCCGCGTTTCTCACATGTTCTAGCTCTCCCGGCTCTTCTGACCCAGTATACTCCTACTTCTGATTTTGATACCACTTGAGTATGCTACCAGTTGATTCTTCCTGTGTACCACTGGTCAGTGGGCGCGAGTTGTGCCTGTGCGTGCGATCTTCTAAGGTAAACTGGGACGGGATGATTAACATTGTGGATCCCCCATAACTTGTACCTAGCATACCTTTTCGGCGATGCTATATACGCTGTCTGGATGTATCTGTGATCCCTGGCTGACGTCTGGGATAATAGGACACTAACTGTGTCACGTTCGAGAGCGTTGTCTCCTACTAAGACGGCTCTCATGAGGACTCACCTCTCCCAATGTACTTACACGGCCTGGTTCTTTTACACTGCCGTGTATTACATTAACTGTATTCGTATGTGTATTGCTGTCGACTGACAGTTCAGGAGCCGCGTCTAGCGTCCCCTAGTTACTATGGACGCGTTCGGCGTTCAGGAACCCTCACTGGTTGCTAGGTCCGGGGGAGCCGCCTCCGGCACGTCACAGGCTGTCGTGTAGGACGCGGATTGGTGGCTTCCCCCGGGGACGACCTTTTGAGGGTGGGCTCTCAGCCTTTTAAACCATGGGTCTTTTCGGCGCGTGTACGGACAGTGTATTAGAGCCGTGCATGCGCCTGGAGGCTAATAATCAGCACATGAACAGTGCTATCCAGTGCTGTAACATTGCAACCATTGAAACACTTTAGAATTTAACTACAATTTATATCTATGAATCCCTGAGGAAACATCACCTTAAGTGTGATGAGGAAACGCGTAGGATCTGTATAGATAGTGATTTTTGGCAAGGATTTAGCGGAATTTATACTATTAGCAGGGGAAGTGCTATTTAGGTGTGAGATACATCATTCACTCTGAACCATTTTCTCTTGTCGCCAATCGCTTGCTTATGCCTGGTCTGGTATCAGTGGCTGGTTGAGCCACAATTTTATAAATACTATTAATAAACTTTACATTTTAATCGTTCTTTCAGGCGGTGAACTATATTTAACAATATTGGAACGACATTCATTATCAATTTTTCAGTGAATCTACTATGTTCTCCACTTACCATTATTTTTGGTTTATATATAATCTACATGATAAATTGAGCACATCTGGAAATCAGCCGAATTCTCAGTTCTGCTGGTTGTCATTGTCGGCAAGCATGTGGACAGAGCATTCCTATTTCCTAACATACTGGCAGACCTTATAAAATGCATTGAGGCAGATTTACTAAGCTGTCCAAAGCTGGTCATATAGCTGATAGCTGTCACGATATGTGGGTATGTGGACCCACTAGGCCGCACCGCCGTAGCGGGGTAGCAGCTGGCCAAACAACAGTGTACCAAGTCAATATAAAGTCCGAGCACAAGGGTATCTGCAATAGTCCAGACAGTAGCAACGGCATAGGCACAGATAGGACCTTGGTGGCAGGTGATGCAAAACGTGGCAAACGACACCAGACATGGTGTAAGTAAGCAGGCGTAATAGTCGGCACAATACGACTCCAACACTAGAGATGGCACAGGAACAAATACAGCACGGGATACAGGTAGCAGGGCACGGGAACACAGGGAACAGGAAACAACTAAGGGATCCTTTGCAAGACTAACAGAGAAATACAAACAACGCTCAGGCAAGGAGTAAAAGGGCAGAGACCTTCTTATAGTCCAGGGTGATCATGGGCTAATTAGTGATGTTTAACATGTGCGCGCACTGGTCCGTTAAGGCCGAGCATGAGCTTGCGCGTGTGCACCCTGCGGGATACAGCAGAGCCGAGCGGAAGTGAGCACTGGCGTCTCTTGGGGAGGAGATGCGGACCAACGCTCACAAGTCCATGGCTGCGGCCGTCGAGGGGTAAGTATTCCCGACGGTCCGCGGCCGTGGATATTACAATAGCGTTTGCCCGACAGCTATTCCTCCCGACTCCCCCATACACGTGCACGCTCGGCCGAGCATGCCTGTGTTTTCAACAGGGAGAAGTGAGAGCCGCTGCCAGACAAAAGGATTGGGTATGTTGAAATTCAACAAACATGACCCTGAGATTTGGCACATCTTGCTAGACACTTTTCTCTTCCTTATACCAACTCCTGGTTGGCTTCGTTTTTGTTTGGCATATTTTGGTGCATTTTAAGCCATGCCTCTTCCATGCTAAGCAACGCACTCTTTCCTAAACACTTATTTAAAGTGTCTAGTGGGACCCAAAAATCGTTTCTTAAATTAGTCAAAAATTAAAAGAGGCAAATTGGGCCAAATTGGGCCAAAATTCACCAATGTTTAGCACATTTTTTTAGACACATTCAGATATAGTAGTAAATCTGACCTACTGTGTTGAGCAGGACCAGCTTTAAGGGTGTGCGACCTGTGTGGTCACTTAGGGTACCTTACCTACAACTAGTCAAGGGAGTACCACTGGCCCTGAAGGCCTGGGCACCTAGAGCTTGCACCCGAGATTCCGCACTTCATGCCTGAAACTATCCCTAGTTTATTGATTGGACAGTATTATTGAGGCAACAAAATCGCACGCCCACCGCAAGTCAGTGATATTCCAGCCGCATGCTTGGTATCGTTTGTGAAATCGGCTATCTTAATACTGTGCAACTGACATTTTCCTCACATAAATTCCCACTGTTAGCAGCATAAATACTGAATATAATTTTGTCTTGTATTAGGCAAATGTTTTTTAATTGTTGTTTCCTGACACAATAAGTGTACTGATAAAAAAAATACCTGGTTTTAAAGTTCATATATAACACAGATGCAATGCTTGTAGCTCTATGGGGTGCATGCAGATGTGGCCCCTTCTCAGGTTTGCCCCATTCTCTATTTCCATGGGTAGAATGAACCCTCTGTAGGACTTCCAATAGGGAACACACTTGTAGCAAACAAAGGAGTGGAGAACTGGCACAAGTATAATGTATACTTTCCCTCCTTCAAGTGATGGGAGTGGGTATGACAAACAGTCTATGCCCTCCTGTCCCAAAATAGGAGAGTGAGATGGCCTGCGCGTCTGCGCCAGTACCGAGAGGGGCATGATTTTGGATTCTACTAGGTCTCTTGTCTATGTGACTCCTTGGCTGACTGTATATGATTGCAGAAAATATGTTCCAATAAGGGATCAGAATAATCTTGGCAATCCTTCTTTGTTAGATACATAGGAGAGCAGCTGCTTCTTTAAATACAAGTTATTTTAGTGCAGCCATGTAGATATAATTCTCAATGAACAGTAATACCCCACCCTTCTCCAGCGGGATCTGAGAAATACACGTCTCCTTCAATTAGTTACTTGTGAATAGTTGTGTATCAAGACATTTCTTCATTAGGCAAATATACATTTCTAATGAGAAGGATATTAGGACGGGCTGCAAATTACCATAATTAACCTTATGCAGATTGCAGGCAGACCTAGTAAAAGGGCTATTAGTGATGCAACTGGCAACTTAGGATGGGTCAGTGAATTATTATAATACACTTGGCTGCATCCGAACAGAATCCTGCCAGCCTGTCAGTCTGTAGGCGTCTCTTCACCCCCCTACTTAGGAAGAAAATCTGTTACCCTCAGCGTTAACAGGCCGCGTACATGGAGTAGGATGCAGAAGGATCCTGTACAGTCTGTTAAGATTTACAATGACACTTCTTAAGGTTTAAAGTTAATGCTGCAAAATATAGACTTAAAGAGGCTCTGTCACCAGATTTTGCAGCCCCTATCTGCTAATGCAGCAGATCGGCGCTGCAATGTAGATTACAGTAACGTTTTTATTTTTAAAAAACGAGCATTTTTGGCCAAGTTATGACCATTTTCGTATTTATGCAAATGAGGCTCGCAAAAGTACAACTGGGCGTGTTGAAAAGTAAAAGTACAACTGGGCGTGTATTATGTGCGTACATCGGGGCGTGTTTACTACTTTTACTAGCTGGGCGTTCTGATGAGAAGTATCATCCACTTCTCTTCACAACGCCCAGCTTCTGGCAGTGCAGCACTGTGACGTCACTCACAGGTCCTGCATCGTGTCGGCACCAGAGGCTACACTTGATTCTGCAGCAGCATCAGCATTTGCAGGTAAGTAGCTACATCGACTTACCTGCAAACGCCGATGCTGCTGCAGAATCATCTGTAGCCTCTGGTGCCGACACGATGCAGGACCTGTGAGTGACGTCACAGTGCTGCACTGCCAGAAGCTGGGCGTTGTGAAGAGAAGTGGATGACACTTCTATACACAACGCCCAGCTAGTAATAGTAGTAAACACGCCCCGATGTACGCACATAATACACGCCCAGTTGTACTTTTACTTTTCAACACGCCCAGTTGTACTTTTGCGAGCCTCATTTGCATAAATACGAAAATGGTCATAACTTGGCCAAAAATGCTCGTTTTTAAAAAATAAAAACGTTACTGTAATCTACATTGCAGCGCCTATCTGCTGCAATAGCAGATAGGGGCTGCAAAATCTGGTGACAGAGCCTCTTTAAGGTACTTTTACAGGGCCTGACTTGGGCCGATCAACGAGACAGCTCGTAGATCGGCGCTCATTTGCTCCTGTCACAAGCAGCTAGTATGGGGATGAGCGCATGTTACTACGATCACTCGTCCCCATACATTTCTATCATGTCAGCAGCGCGTCTCTGTTTGCACAGGGAGATGTGCTGCCGACAACGATAATAGTTTTGCCATTTAAAACTATGCGATCAGCCGATGGACGAGCATTTGTATTTGCTCATTCATTGGCTGATCGTTACCCTGTTTACACTGGGCAATTATAGGGAATGAGCGTTCTGTGAACGCTCGTTTGCCCGATAATTGGCCAGTGTAAAAGGGCCTTACATATCTCAGTGAGCACTTCAAAACAAGCTGACCTTGGCAAAATGCTTTGAGAACAATACAGTTTATCCCCGAAAGAGTTTATTCCAGAAGAGACATGAGGTCCCTAAAAACAATATAAAATCCACATGTCTAGAATATAAAGCAAAACTCCCCATTTGGGGCTATCTTAATCCCTTAAGGACCAAGCTGATTTTTTCATTACAGAATTTTTTCATTTTTGTCTCCCTACAGGTTTGTTATAATGTAACCCAATGTCAAAGGCAAACTTATATAACAAAGTTGCAGAACAGATGTGATTTTGTTCTAACTAGAAAAAATCTTGACGATTAAATTCACCAAAAAACTATAGGAAATAAAAGATTATGGGTGGAGAAAGAAGGGGCTGGACGGAGCCTGCAGGGCTGAAGGGGAAGCCTCCATGACCTCCCTGGTAGGGAAAGGGTTAACAGGTGAGGGAGAGTTGGAGGGAGTCGGAGGGGGGGGGGGTCAGGGAGGAGTCAGGGGGCCGTTGCTGCGCTTCCCGCTGTTTGCGGCATTGAGCCGGAAGCAGCGGGAGGAGTAGCACAGTGAGGACAAGCTCCCCGTTGCCCGCGCTCGTACAGCATGGCAGAGGCAGTTTTGTTAGAGCAGCTGCGTGCTGCTGCTGTGCACCATGGTCCCGGATGGCTGGAGGAGACCGTGGCTGCATTAGCGAGGATCCCGGACGCCGTGTTGCCACGTCAGGCCCGGCGTTCGGGGTCTGTTGCAGGAGACAGGCTCCCCTCCCCCGGCCCCCTTCCTAGCATGGCGGCGGGGGGGGGGAGTCGGCAACAACTGCTCCTGTCCGGAGCAGGCAGAGAGCGTTGCCGGGGGTGACGGCGACGCAGGCCGGGTCGACCCGTCCCTCCCGGCGGTCTCGACCTCCAGAGCGCCTCAGTCCTGAGGCAGTCCCGCGGACACGGCGTCGCAGAGGGAGCCCGATCTCGGACGCTGCAGGCCAGGCAGCTGGGGGGACCGCCCCTTCCCAGGCCCTGCGTCCTGGCAGGAATCCCAAGCCGCGACGGGGTCCGGCGGTGAGCAGGGAGTTGCAGGCCGGGCTCCCTGTCACCCCTCCACCATCGGATGGAAGATTTGGAGGACGAGGTACGGCCGCCCCGCCTGGTGATGTTCCGGCCAGGGGGCAGGCTTCTTCAGGATCATCGAGACGGACGCCTAGATCTGCAGCGACGTTGAGGCAACAGGTCCAGTCGGAAGTCTGGGTTCCATCGGTCGGGCGGCAGGTTGCCGGCCCATCAGTCAGCGCTTCATCATCTCCGATCCGAAGATGTCGGTGGGATGGCCAGTCGTCTGCGAGAGATGAGCTGGAGGAAGGTGAACTGGACGTGTATCGTCGAGGTCAGGATGGTCCGGCTGACGGGAACACAGCGCCTGTGCGGCCCGGTGAGTGTGTAACTCCATCATTGTCATATCCAGCGATTTTTATGTCGGGTGTCGGCGGGGGGGCTGCTAGCGTCGCATCGGTGGCCGGTAGTGGCGCGGGCGGGCGCGATGGCGCGGGTCTGGCAGATTTAGTGGGTTGCTTGAGGGAGCTGGTCGGGCGCCTAGATAGGGCGGCGGCGCCGGTAGTTACGGAAGTGTCCCCGGCGGTAGTGTGGGAGGGCCCCAGGGACGTGGGATTGGTACAGGCGCGGCCCATGCTGGCGGTTAGGGAGGCGGTCGCGGTGTCGGTACAGACCGAGGCACAAAAGGATGGCGATCGGGTGCGTATTGATGACCGTGCTCGGGGGGAGGTGTACGTTTGTTTCGAAGGTCCGTTGGGGGCGCATTTAAAGCAGGAGGTGCGCGAGCGGATCTGGAAGGACGAATATGTTGAGATTTTTTCTCTCTTGCCGCTCGCTAAATTTAATTTGGATAAGAGCAAGCGGGACGAGAGTAAAAAGGACGAGGAGGAACGGCGGCGGTATAGGCTTATCCCGCAGACGTTCGTTAATTGGTCGCAGGCGTTCGCCATATTGGCTAGTGTGATAGGGGAAAAGGCGCCGGAAAATTGTTCGGCGTTGTTTTGTTATTTTGATGCCATTGGGGAGGCTCATAGGGCGTATGGGGGTCAGGCGTGGCTGCGATACGATGAGCAATTCCGTCAGCGGAAAGCGGTTCGGCCGGCGATTCGGTGGGACCAGAAGGATATTGCTCTCTGGTTACGGGTTACGGCTCCGGTTAGGCAGTCCTTTCCCGGGAGCGCCGGCCAGGGAGGCCAGTCTAGTCAGGTTGGACAAAGCGGCGGGGGAAAGGCGGGTTTTTGCTGGCAATTTAATGAAGGCCAGTGTAAGTTCGGGGCCACGTGCAAGTTCAAGCACGTGTGTTCCGAGTGTAATGGTGCATCACACGGGGCGGCAAAATGTCTGCGGAAAAAGAGGTCAGGGAACCAGCCCTCCGCGGCTGGTCAAGGGGGTGTCGCCGGTGAGGGTGGAAAAGATGGCCCCTTATCTAAATGAGTATCCGGATAGGGCGGCGGCTAAGTTGCTTTACGAAGGGTTTCGTGTTGGTTTTGTTATTCCTCCGCCTCCTTATGAGGTTCCGGTTACGCGGAGGAATTTAAAATCGGCTTACTTGCATGCAAAAGTCGTGTCGGAAAAGTTGTTAAAAGAAGTTTCGTTGGGCCGCATGTCGGGGCCGTTTGTTGAGTCGCCTGTAAAAGATTTAGTTGTGTCCCCGTTGGGTATTGTCCCTAAACGCGAGCCCGGAAAATTTCGTTTGATTCAACATTTATCGTATCCCAAGGGTTCGTCGGTAAATGACGGGATTGATCACGAGTTGTGCTCCGTAGTCTATACCTCATTCGATAAGGCGGTGGGTTTAGTGCGGGCTGCGGGTCCAGGTGCGCTGCTAGCAAAAACCGACATCGAGGCGGCGTTCAGGTTGTTGCCAGTTCATCCAGAAAGCCAACGGCTGTTGGGTTGTTTTTGGAATGGGGCTTTTTACGTGGATCGGTGCCTTCCGATGGGGTGTTCCCTTCTTGTGCATACTTCGAGGCGTTTAGTAGCTTCGTGGAGTGGGTAACGAGGGGAGTATCCGGGGTCGACTCATTGATCCATTACTTAGATGATTTTTTGTGCGTTGGCCCGGGGGGTTCGCCGGTTTGCGGTAATTTGCTTCATGCACTACAGAAGGTGGCGAGGGATTTTGGGATTCCTTTGGCGCCAGAAAAAACGGAGGGCCCGGTAGCGACGATTTGTTTTTTGGGAATTGAAATAGACTCGGTGGCAATGGAGTGTCGTCTCCCTGCGGATAAGTTGGGTGCTTTGAGGCTGGAGGTACGGCGGGCTTGTAGACTGAGAAAAATGACGCTGCGGGAGCTTCAGTCGCTGCTGGGGAAGTTGAATTTCGCCTGCCGGATTATGCCGATGGGGAGGGTGTTTGGTAGGAGGTTGGCGGCGGCAACGGCGGGAGTGCGTGCGCCACATCATTTTGTGCGGCTCAGGGAGGAGCACCGAGCTGATCTTCAGGTTTGGGATGACTTCTTGAGCCAGTACAATGGTCGCTCGCTATGGATGGCCCCAGCGCAGGATACGAGTGATTTGAATATTTTTACGGATGCGGCTGGGGCGGGCGGTTTTGGAGCTTACGGGGGAGGTCCGTGGTGCGCAGGTCAATGGCCGGCTAGTTGGGTGTCCAGTGGACTCACGCGGAATCTGGCCCTGCTCGAGCTGTTTCCCATCATGGTGGCGGCTACCATTTGGGGGGACAGGCTCAGGGATAAGAAGGTCCGTTTTTACTGCGACAACATGGGGGTGGTGCTGGCCATTAATAACATCACGGCGTCCTCTCCTCCGGTAGTTCAATTGTTGCGACATTTAGTGTTGGTGTGTTTGTCGTTGAACGCGTGGGTGGTGGCGGTGCATGTCCCGGGAGTACGGAATTGTATCACTGATGCTCTTTCTCGCTCGCAGTGGGACCGGTTTCGGCAATTGGCACCGGGAGCGGAACGTCTCGGTTTGGCTTGTCCGGAACATCTTTGGGATCTGGTATCGGTCCCGTAGAACAACTGTTACAAAGGTCTTTGGCGCGCACGACGTGGAGTGCTTATGCTGCTTGTTGGAGGCAGTGGGAGGAGTGGGTAAGAGAGTTGGGTGACGTCAATAGGGATAGAGACAGGTTGGTGGCACTTTTGTACTGGTTGGGGGACGCCTGGGAGGCGGGGTTTTCAGTGGCAAAGGTGAACCGGTTCATATCTGCGGTGGCGTTTGGGTTTAAGTTGCGGGGCTCTCAGGATGTATCGAAGGAATTTCTGGTATCGCAGGCTTTGAAGGGGTTGCGCCGAGGTAGGGTGGAGGCGGATAGTAGAAGGCCTGTGTCTTTTGCTTTGCTTAGCTCGTTGGGCGGTTCATTAGCATCGGTCTGTCGTTCTTCAGACTAAATGGATTTGTTTCGGTTAGCTTTTTCGTTAGCGTTCTTTGGGGCATTTAGAATAGGTGAGTTGGTGTCGCCAAGTACCAAACAGGCAGGGGGGCTGAGATCTGGGGAGGTGAGTCTATTCGTAGATCGGCTGGAGGTATGGTTGCGTCGGTCAAAAACTGACCAAGTAGGGAAGGGTAAACTGATAGTTTTGTTTCCCCTCCCGGGGTCGGTTATGTGCCCAGTAGAGTGTATGCGGGGTTTTACGCCAAAAAGGGGGGCTCCAGATTTGCCTTTGTTACGTCATGTGGACGGGTCGTTTTTGTCCAGGTTTCAGTTTGGAGCTGTATTAAAAAAATGTTTGACGGCGGTTGGGGTGGCGGCAGGCTCGTATTCATCTCATTCCTTCAGGATTGGCGCAGCAACAGAAGCGGGGCGCTGGGGGTTGGATGATGAGGGGGTGCGGCGTATTGGTCGTTGGGAGTCCAACAGGTTTAAGTCCTATGTCCGCCCCCATATGTTATGAGGTTTGTTGGTAACGCTTTAAAAATGTTATATGGTGGTGCCTAATTGTTTTTTCCGTTTCAGATTCGCCTCCGTGTTTGGTGTGGTTGATGGGTCATTCTTACGTGCACTGGGGGGCTTTGAGGGCAGACGTCCGCCCGGATGGTCGCCAGTTGCGCATTCCGCGACAGGATGCGGTTGTGCATTGGTTGGGATTTAGAGGTATGTCGTGGAGCAGGGTGTTGGCGGAATTCCAGACATATGCTCGGCTAGATAGGGTTCCGGAGGTCTTAGCGTTGCACGTGGGTGGGAATGACTTAGGAGTCCGCCCCTTTCGTGAGTTGGTGCGGGATATCAAACACGATATATTGTGTTTGTGGGTTTCTTATCCCAAGTTGGTGATAGTGTGGTCGGACATAGTCCCAAGAAAACATTGGCGGTTGGCTAGATCTGTGGAGAGAGTCAATAAGGCTCGCATTAAAGTTAATCGGGCGGTGTCCCGTTTTGTGGCAAAAAACGGGGGCATTTGCGTGAGGCACAGGAATTTGGAGTCAGGAGTGGGGAATTTCTGGAGGAGTGACGGGGTTCATCTGACCGAGGTTGGCATTAATCTGTGGAGCTTGGCGATAGCAGAAGGCATAGAAAGGGCGGTGGTGGTGTGGAGGAACTCACAGGCTTAAGGTGGTCAAGGCCTGTTTCGCTGTGGCGGGGGGAGTCCTTGAGGCCAGTCAGTACAAAATGGTGGGGGGGTCGCATCGGGGGTATGCGTCCCCCAAAAAAGGTACATGGTTGAAGACTTCATCGGGTGTTATCCCTTTGAAGTGGTCTTCTGGTAGAAGGTATATCACTTGAAGGCTTCATCGGGTGTTATCCCTTTGAAGTTGACTTCTAGTGGTCGGTATATCACTTGAGGGCTTCATCGGGTGTTATCCCCTTGAAGTGGACTTCTAGTGGTTGGAGCCATCTGCAGAGGTGAACGGTGCTTCCGAGCTGGTTTACGGCTGGAGGTAATTACTGGTTTGCAGATGGCTAACTCGGTGTGTTCTTAAAAAAGGAATATCTGAAAGGGCCTCAAGGACTTCCTCTGCTCGGGTTAATGTTAACGTTAAATTGTTATTTACGTTTCTGACCCATGTTGGGTCATGTGAATTATTAGAAGGAATTCTCTGGTGGATTCCTAACTAGTTATCCGAAGGTTTCGGATTTAAATTGTTTTTATAAAACTGTAAAATTAATAAACGGCTGCTGTGGCCATTTCACATCCAACCTCGGTGTCACGTGTCTTTCCTAAAGGTGGGGATGGGGGGATAGGATGGGGTAAGGGAAGGTTCGTTAACACACGACTCTACTTAGGCAGGTCAAGGGGTTTATTTTATGACTGTCGCTATTTAAAGAGGCTCTGTCACCAGATTTTGCAACCCCTATCTGCTATTGCAGCAGATCGGCGCTGCAATGTAGATTACAGTAACGTTTTTATTTTTTAAAAACGAGCATTTTTGGCCAAGTTATGGCCATTTTTGTATTTATGCAAATGAGGCTTGCAAAAGTACAACTGGGCGTGTTGAAAAGTAAAAGTACAACTGGGCGTGTATTATGTGTGTACATCGGGGCGTGTTTACTACTTTTACTAGCTGGGCGTTCTGATGAGAAGTATCATCCACTTCTCTTCAGAACGCCCAGCTTCTGGCAGTGCAGATCTGTGACGTCACTCACAGGTCCTGCATCGTGTCGGACACATCGGCACCAGAGGCTACAGTTGATTCTGCAGCAGCATCAGCGTTTGCAGGTAAGTAGCTACATCGATTTACCTGCAAACGCCGATGCTGCTGCAGAATCATCTGTAGCCTCTGGTGCCGATGTGTCCTCGCTCGTCTGACACGATGCAGGACCTGTGAGTGACGACACAGCGTGATCTCTCGAGAACACGGCTGTGTCTGCACTGCCAGAAGCTGGGCGTTCTGAAGAGAAGTGGATGATGCTTCTCGTCAGAACGCCCAGCTAGTAAAAGAAGTAAACACGCCCCGATGTACGCACATAATACACGCCCAGTTGTACTTTTACTTTTCAACACGCCCAGTTGTACTTTTGCAAGCCTCATTTGCATAAATACAAAAATGGTCATAACTTGGCCAAAAATGCTCGTTTTTGAAAAATAAAAACGTTACTGTAATCTACATAGCAGCGCCTATCTGCTGCAATAGCAGATAGGGGTTGCAAAATCTGGTGACAGAGCCTCTTTAAGGCCTTGTTTTTTGTGGAATGACTGCTGTATGACATTACATTACTTCTCTCTCTCTCTCTCTCTCTCTCTCTCTCTCTCTCTATCTATATATATATATATATATATATATATATATATATAATTGTCAGGCAGCCTGCAAGGGCACACCTAGGTATGCTCTAGCAGGTAGCAGCAATGGACAGACCTAGGGACCTTTGTTTGGCCACGTTCTGCTTGTGTAAGATCACCAGCCCTGGCAAACGGAATGCAGGGGCGGAAATTGCTATTCAGGGTGATCCCCCTCCCTTTCACAGCACTGCAATCATTACCGATCACAGTGCTGAAGGGGTTAAAGAGTGGGGATCGGAGTTATCGGTCAATAACAACCTCTCTCTTGTTACTAGGCTCGTAGGCATATATTGGATTTAACAAATAACTCTATAATATAGGACTGTGCAATGCATGGACATGCTGGGTCTTCTTTAGCGAGAGACGCTCAGCGCCCTGACTAATTGATGAAGGTCTGGAATCCTCTCTATTAACTTTAAATTGCCTAATATTTAAAATGAGTTGGCTCCGTTCCTAGCCAGAACATAGCGCTCGCTGAGAAGTAGGGTATGTTTTGCCCACCCTTACCCAGTTGGATCCCCTGTTACCATCCTATATGATAATGTCGCACCGTATTAGATTTATATCAGGACTAGCTAAACCCCTGTTTCCAGATTGCCATGGGAACCTAAAAACTGCTCCTGGAGGGGGTCTTCTTTGCAGCCATCTTAACATTTGGCAGCTAATTGCTTACACATACTGCAAAATGGCGGGTACTGAATTTTCACTGTCTGGAGAAAAAATTTCCCAAAGAGGCAGTCAGTGTTACTCTGATCAGAATATGACTACATGATGACTGACAGAAACTTATTTTGGACTTACTTTTGAAACATATCTTACCCGGGCAGCATCAGAATAGAGACTGTTTGTTCTCCTGTGGGCTTCTTCTAGTTTCTTGTACCTCCATATACCTCCAATTTTATACATAGGCCTTTTTTTTATTGGATTCAAAATGATGACATGCTCTATCGGATGTCATATTACAGAGGTATCCTTGTCATTATATCTCCATATTATGCTGCTGTATCGGGGAGCCATAAAGTGGCATATGGAGTGGCTAGGACTCTCTAGTACATCGCATTGGGCCAAAAACAACAAATCCTTGATGGCCACCTTTATAATAGGGGAAGCTATCTATAAAGGAATTGAAATCCCACTACATCAAAGAGTTTTTTTTCGAATGAACAGTGTGATAATATATCTGAAACCTGAAGATAGAAGGGTACAGACAGCAGATACGAATCAATGAGATTAACCTGGGTCAGGAATCCTAATATCTTGAATATGAATGAAGCTCGAGGCCGGTCAGATGATGACGTCACAGCGTAGACGCAGCGGCTGTGCGCGCACTCCCCCAGCACTTATCTGTAATGTGGTTTTGTGTGACTACAAATTAGTGAAACGCACTAAAAAGACGAGATATTTGTTTGCTCTCATTGGAAATAATCAAGTTAGACCTGTTTAGGTTATCTATAGCTCCAGGGGACAGTCTTTTAAAGCAATTGTCAGCTTTTCGCCATAAAGCGTGAGAGGAAAACACACTCGGACCTCTAATGTCATATATGATGCTGTTTTACCCTAAGGGCTGACACTTCACAATATTACACAATATAGTTTGCTGCTTGTGTCCTAAATAATAATCACAAATTCAAGAATAGTATTTGCTGTGGCTTATATATCATATAGATAAAATCTAAAAGTTAGGGTATGTGCACACACAAAATAAAAAATAAATACGGAGAAAACAGCTCATGATTTTCAGACGTTTTTTAAGCCACTCGCAATTTTCGGGGTGTTTTTTACGGCCGTTTTTGGAGCTGTTTTTCTATAGTGTCTATGAAAAATGGCTCAAAAAACATCTCAAGAAGTGACATGCACTTCTTTTTCGTGGCCATTCTTTTACGTGCCCGTTTTTCAAAACGGCCGCGTAAAAAAACGGCCCGTCGGAACAGAGCGACATTTTTCCCATTGAAATCAATGAGCAGATGTTTGGAGGCATTCTGCTTCCGATTTTTCAGCCCGAAAAACGGCCGATAATAAGCCGTGTGAACATGCCCTTAAGGTTGCATTTATTCTTACTGGGTAGTAAACAATTACTGCATTATTTAAAAAGTCAGTATATCACATATTTAAAAAAATATATATATAAAAAAAATAAAATATATATATATATATATATATATATATATATATATATATAAATCTTGTATTTATTTAGCGTTTTTGTTATTCCTGTTCTATACATTTTACATCAAAGAAATGTAGAAAATGTAATCCCATTTATTTGTATGGGTTTGAAAAAGATGTAAAAATACTCATTTTGAATCACTTTCAATGTGTCTTGCTGGGATTTGTTTCGCTAACTTTAAAGTGTTTCTATCATTTCGCAAGACATGCCATAGTGATATGTCAGAAGTTTTGATTGGGGAGGGTCTGGGTGCTGAGACCCTCACCAATGGCTGGAATGAAGGAACGGAAGTGCTCAGCTGAGAGCTGTACCCTTTTGGTTCTGATTTTTCTTTTTCCGGTTTTCCTTGGAGAGGTGGGCTTAGTGGTGTATGGGTCATAGACTTTCTATGAGCCCATACAACAATAATCTGTTCTCTCAGGAACCGAAAAAAGCTGACCAGAGCCAAAGAGCTCTTTCCACTTTGTTACAGCCAATGCTGCGGGTCTTAGTACCCTGACCCCCACCAATTTAAAACCCCTGACATGTCACAATAGCATGTCAAAAGTTTTTCCATAAGACAGGTACACTTTAATGTCAATCGAAAAAGGATTTGGTAACTGTTCACAATAAAAGTTGCGCTGGATCTATCATACAACGGACCCCAACAGCACCATTGGGGTCCGTTGGGGTGCCATACTTGGTATGTGTCATAGCGCAATTTTTTCTGTCAAATCTGACAAAATTGATGACGGAGGCTCTGAACAGAGCCTCTAATGCAGATGTGAACAGAGCCTTATATATTATATTTTTGATCACTTTTGTTTACCCTCCATGGAACAGTGCCATTCACAACTTAATCGTTCAGACGTTAACTCTAGTTGGAAAACAAGCCTTCTGGAATAAACTCAAGATAATATTAGGCACTAAAAGTCTCTAGTATTTATTTGGCTCTAATGAACACCAACTGCACACATTTGTGGCGACAACCCTAATTTTTACATTTTTTATCTTATGCCAGTGACTCCGGTAGCTATTTTTGTTAAGTATTGTAATTATAACTCTTTGTCTCATTGCTTTAGGCCAAATTTAATTAAAAACCTGGCCGCATACAGTCCTAAGCAACTACTTGATCAGTAGTAAGAATGGAACAGCTGGCCAAAAACATGCAATAGTGTTGGCCAAGTCCTGCTCGTAATTGTGAGTGTCCTGCTTGGTCAAATGCTGGACACCTCTGTTGCTGGTTATCTGAAGGCTAAACAAAAAAATATATATATGAAGTTATATTTTTGCCCAGGGGCCTTTGCCAGCCTTTACTGAGGCTCCTGGAAAAATAATGTTTGTGCTGCCCCGCTGATGTCAACAGACTCTGACAACAATCTAATATGTATGAGAGCAGCCCCATTAACCCTCAGTGTCTGAAGTTGGGGGAAACAAGGTTCAGCATGTTGGATTATAATATGCCCGATCCTTTTTGGAACCAGGAGATGAGCGTTGCCAGAGGTATTTGACAGTTGCTTATTCCCTGTTTTAACTTTGGCAGTAAACATGCACCCTTCCCCACCAAATCTTCTAGTTAGTAGTGTCTTGCTGCTGGAAGTGTCTGAAGAACTGGGTGATGGAGACCCCTGGCTATTGCCCTCTCAAAATCCGGCCCTGAATACAACATCCTATTCTGATTGAGGAATAATCAATCAGTCCCCGTCAATGACGTCAGATTGTCAACTGATCCCATGAGAATAGGTGGGATCCACCAAGAAAATTCAGATGTTTAATAACATGTCAACTGCAAGTGAATGGTAGTCCAATACCTAAAATAAAGACAAATAAATGGGATGACCTGGGTTAATTTATTAAAGACTAGCTCAGTTTTTACCCTCACGTTAAACACACCCCAACCATAACCATTCAACTTCTATTTTATATAAATTGGCATCATAATCAAAATAGCTAAATTCAAAGATAGGAGAGAACTGCAAAAAGCTATAGATGCCTCTTGAGGTGGGCACTGCCTTTACTAACTGAAATGCTTTCCTTGTCCATACCAAGCATGGGAAAATCTGGTACCCACCTCTTTATCATGTCGCCTGGTCTTCAATGTTTTCCAGGCCCAGTAGTGAAGTAGAAATGAGCCTACAAGAACAGTTATATTTTGTGAATTGTTTGTGTCAACATGAACACAACTTCTTTTATATAGTTATATAGTTATATAGTTTTAGAATCCTCAAAATTACTTTAGGAAAGTCAGTTATTGCTATGTGAACAAAATCTATGTGTTTTGTGTCCCAGAGCTTATACCTGTCACATTTACTCTCTGCCATATCTGTGCACCCACAGGGCAAAGTCATTGAAAAACATTGGCTGAGCTTTCACAACCATTCAGATGACACCCACTGACAGCCATTAACAGCCAGATGAGGTTTTCATTGAGGACTTCAAACTATAGATGATACATGAATGAAGTAAAACGTAAAAACAGATTGAAAGTAGTTACTATGTGAATCCAAACTGTTGCAGATCCACAGAATTTATTTTTGATAGGGTATATATATATATATATATATATATATATATATATATATATATATATATATACTGTACATAAAGAATGCAGCCACTAATATTCACCTCTTGAAACCAGAGCGGTTATTATATAATATAATGGATCTATCACAAAAAATGAGGCAATATCACTAGAATAATTAGTAAAAAGTGCAAGTCCAACAGGACTGGATCCAACTGTCCCCAGCAGTAGCAAAGAAGGGAAATCCAGGCAGCACATCCAAAATAGGAACTTTTTGTACTGCCTGGATTTCCGTTCTTTGCAAATATAATGGATCGTCTAGAGAATGTACACATTTTTTATCATACAAGTTTGCCGCAACAGCTCTGCAGAGGTAGAGTTACTGATGTTTAGTTTCCACACTTCTAACAGTTGAGGACAGGGGCGCGAGGCTGTAAGAGCAGCCTGAAGAGGACACTGCATAGAAAAAAGGTATTGTCCAAATAAAAAAAAAAACATTTAACTCTTCTGGTAGTGCAGCTTTCGATCTTGCCTAAAACATTTTTTCACTGACCCAACTGCACCCAATTGGTTTCACAAGCAAGTCAATTTTACAGAAGTTTTCAAAAATGTTGGAGAGTTCTGCGCAATATTAGGAGATTCGGATTATCAACAAAGCTCAAAATGTTCCATTGCATCATCCGATCATTGGCCTAAATGTCAGATGTAACACAAAAAATGAGTTGGGTATGGCCAATTTAGGAGCAATTTAACATTATTATCCATACCAACTACTGTATAAACCAATAAGAGGTTGGACATAGGTTGTTAGTGCACAAGCCAGTGGTTAACAATTTTCTATTTGCCCTTCTTAACTAACAATCCCTACCATTCTTATGTATAATGCATGCTTTTCCTTTCCTTCCACCCCCATCCCTTCCAAATATGTGCAGCTCTCAATGTATCTGTAGTAGGACCCACCTAAACCATAATATCTATACTGCCGTCCTATGCTTGCTGTCTTCAAGCAGCTATTTCTCTCTACATGACTCCTCTCTCACAAGCGCCATTCCCTCACCAATGCCCTAAAGCAGGGGTGTCCAACCCGCTGGGTTTGTCCAAATGCGGCCCAACCAGTGGCGGATCATCAACCGCACATATTTGTAAAAATCACTGAGAACTATGCAGCGTGCTAGCGCCGGTAATGGCCGCTGCAGCAATTAACAGTGCTGCATAGTTCTCTAAGTTCTCTCAGGAAGAGCAATAGCAGGGCTGGGCTGGGACGGAATATGGCCACTACTGATTGGGAGGGATAGCAATTGCAGGGGTGGGATAGGGCTAGCAGACGTGCGTCACGTCTGCTAGTGGTAGAAGTTAGGGTATGTTCACACGGCCTATTTACGGACGTAATTCGGGCGTTTTTGCCCCGAATTACGTCTGAAAATAGCGCCTCAATAGCGCTGACAAACATCTGCCCATTGAAAGCAATGGGCAGACGTTTGACTGTTCACACGAGGCGTATATTTACGCGCCGCTGTCAAATGACGGCGCGTAAATTGACGCCCGCGTAGAAGAAGTGACCTGTCACTTCTTTGGCCGTAATTGGAGCCGCTATTCATTGACTCCAATGAATAGCAGCGCTAATTACGGCCGTAATTGACGCGGCGTTCAAGCGCCTGCACATGCCGGTACGGCTGAAATTACGGGGATGTTTTCAGGCTGAAACATCCCCGTAATTTCAGCCGTTACGGACCCCCGCCGTGTGAACATACCCTTAGAGCACGCCTCTCTGACGATGAACGTACCACCAGAGAGGAACAGGAGAGCAGGGCGGTGGTCATGCAGTGAGGTTAGTGTGGTACTCGCTTCCTGCTCGAGCCCACTTTAAACTGATCAGCCGATGCTAGGGGAGGATTAAGTATACAACAAGGGGTGGGGTCCATCTAACTCACTGCAGAGGACTCTATCGGGATGATTTCCCCCCATAGAGCGCTCAGCAGTCAGACGATCAAACCCCCCATGCTGTATAATAAATACTGAGGGCTCTATGGAGGATGGGTGGGACTATTTCCCCCCTTCATAGAGTCCTCTGCAGTCATTTATATAGTTAGACCCCCTACTCAGTATAATCCCAATGAGGGACTTTATGATATGTCATAAATGGCAGATAGATGCAGGTCCCACCTGTGGGACCTGCATCTATCTTTAGAACGGGGCCTCCTAAGCCGTTTTCTACCTCTTTCTGCTCTCGCTGCCTTCCAGCCACTTCCTGACTTCATGGTCGGAAGTCACGAAAACAACGTCGCTCGCTGAGCTACGCTGAGCTACGCTGTTTCCGTAAGTCCCATAGAACGGAATGGTAGTGGCCCAGAGACCCCGGCACCTATTGCATACGTTAACAGCTCAGACACAGCATCCAACTAGTTATACAAAAAAAATTTAAGGGCTGTGTATTTTTTTATTTATTAATAAATTACAACCCTTCCCCTCATATCCCCCTCGATGTCCGCATAGCCCTTGTCCGGGTCCTGATAACACCAACTTGATAAACTTTTTTTTCAACCTTATTATGTTATTTGCTTGTTTGTTTGTTTTTTTTTTGTTTTTTTTTACTGGTTTTGATTAGATTTAAAGAATTTCACATTTCCCTGAATAAACCTGAAGCTGGTACAAAGAGTAAATTAACGGCAAAGCAGAACAAGATTCCTGTTAACGTCCTTATGACAATGTGTTAATATACTGTACAGAAGCACCGGTCTACAGGACTGTGAAATTTAACATAACATTGACATGAGATTACATTTACACCCTCACACCACAGGTGTCAGTCTGAAGGAACCGACTTTGAAGTGGTATCAGTCCTTTGATATGGTGTATGCCCTGGTGCTCTAGTCTACCCTGGCTGTCATTACAGTGTGTCATTTTGTAATTGCTTATAATACTTTACAGAACTAATTAGCTAAAATAGGGCATTTGCGGAAAAAAAATCTGACGGATGATGTTACAGGAGATAAAGTCAAAGGATTTCTTATGGTAATGTAAAAATCTGCTCATCTTAATTAAATTCACATATCAGGCTGATCGGGCTAAACTATTCCTTTTCATCAAAGACACTTATAGAGAATAATCTCCAAAAAGATATCCACAGATTTCCAAGTATTTGTTATTGCTCCATTATTATAAAAAAAAAAAAAAAGCAACTTTGCAAAAATCTTCTCTCGTTCTGCATATACAGCTCCTCTGCAGACTTATGTGTCTCTATGGTAACAGACTACAACCAAACTGTGTGCAGTCTGATCCTGCAGTCATGTCACCCCTTTTCATCTGCCCCCTCTACTTGCTAACCTACGGGCTAGAAGTGGGGGCAGGTGGCACATGACTACAGGATCAGACTGCACACAGGTATGGCTTATTCAGACGAACGTATAATACGTCCGTGCTATGCGCGTGATTTTCACACGCTTCGCACGGACCTATGTTAATGAATGGAGCCGTTCAGACTGTCAGTGATTTTCACGCAGCGTATGTGCGCTGCGTGAAACTCATGACATGTCCTATATTTGGCCGTGTTTCGCGCTGCACGCACCCATTGAAGTCAATGGGTGCGTGCAAATCGCGCTCGGCACACGGAAGCACTTCCGGGTGCTGCGCGTGATTCGCGCAACAGTAGTAAAATGAATGAATGAATACAGAAAAGCACCACGTTCTTTTCTGTTTACAAACATAAAAACAGAGTGTCATAATGATGCCGGCTACGCGAAAATCACGCAGCCACGCATCATACGCTGCGCAAAACGCACACGCTCGTGTGAAATCCGGCCGTAGTGTGTAACTATGGGGACACACAGGTCTGCGCAAGAGCTGTATATACAAACAGCAGGATATCTTTATTCAAGATTATATATAAACCACACTATGAAATCACCCGAGATTTTCAAATTTTTCCTATAAAATCGAAACAGAAGGTGCATTTTGGTCACTGCCTGTTATATATATATATCAGGAATAAAGAGCGAGTAACGGCACCAGGACTTCAGTGTTGGGGAGATGTTGGTTTATTCACCACCAGGTGGAAAGAATGAGCGACGTTTCGGTTCAACCTGGTGGTGAATAAACCAACATCTCCCCAACACTGAAGTCCTGGTGCCGTTACTCGCTCTTTATTCCTGTTATTTCATTCCAAGGAGTTGATTCATCCTTACAATGGTAACGTGCACATGGCCTGATTTCCAGTCTACATTGAGTGCTGTGTTTCTTGCATCTATTTGAACTATATATATATATATATATATATATATATATATATATAAACAGGCAGTGACCAAAATGCACCTTCTGTTTCGATTTTATAGGAAAAATTTGAAAATCTCGGGTGATTTCATAGTGTGGTTTATGTGTATCAGACATTAGGGTAATATATAAAGGAGTAACTAGTGTACTGTTAGAATTCCTTCTTACTTTTTAGTGTTGTGCACATATAGGCACAATACTAATAGTTTGCATCAAGGAAAGCCGCTGCTGCCACTTGCCCTGCCTATCATTAAGTAAATAGAGATTGTAGTAGAGAAAAACATCAGAGTACTTGAAGGGCACTGCTACAGGGTTGTATTGTAGAGGCATTAGTAACTGAGAGGACACGGTCAGGCTCCTGTAAACTGGTGTAAACTCATGCAGAGTCGTGACTTACCTTCACCAGGGGCAAAGGTTCAGTTTGCTGCCATAGCCATGTATCTGACTGCCAGAGTGACTTGTTGCAGCCTCCCATGGCCAGGGATGTAGCTGACGGGGCCCAGGTGTTAGGGGTCAGCCAGGGTATAGGAGCTAGGGGAGCACATTAAAGCTCTGCCCTGGATAAAGGATAGCCTAGCTACAACACTGCCCCCTGGCACCCAATACCTGGAGCACATGCCTACCGCCATCTCCCCCTTAGCTACGCCCCAGACACATATATCCCGGTCTTTTCACTGTCTAGGGTCTCCCATAAAGATTGTGCAATGTTCTTTGTACAAATATAGGAACAAACGGCATCCTTAATACGTCGGCTAATAATACAAATTCAATGTTCTGATAGAGAGAGGGGAAAAAGATGAAAGGAAACAAAATAGCGATAATATCATTTTAAATGATCTTGTTCAAACAATTACTGTGAATGTGGTCGGCTTGTAGATGAGAATATTCCCCATCAGACTCATCCTTCCTTACACTTTATTAATAATGTATCCAGCCTTTCTCGTCCCTGTGAACTTTTTATCATGGTTAACTGGTTTTTGTAGAATTTTAATAACGTTTGTCTGGCTGGTTCCTGGATGTTTGTGGAAGGACTCGTTCTCATCTTTATTTAATTTCTTAAATTTCCCTGCTGGCCAGATTTCACATCTGTCTCCTTATTTAAACTTGCATTATCTTTGTGGCTTTTATGAATTACTCTTGCATCACTGAATTTCAATATCAATCTCATACACATAGGCATTACTATGATGACTCAATGATTCGCCATTAACCATTCATATTCCTGTATTCTTTAAATGATCCTGGTTTGAAGACATTTTGACCAATGCCGGTTGCACATAATGGACTGCTAAATCTGGCCACTTGCGGAGAGGAAACCGTTCTGTACCAGTAAGATATGGCTTATTAGAGCAGTCAGAAGATACTGTATAACAGCCAACAAGGGTCTCACTGCCCTGTATTATCCACTTGGAGTCCATCAAGTATAACCAGGGAAGAGGAGGAAAATTGAAGAAATTTAGTTTTCCCCTATCGATCCAGATGAAGGCCAAAAAAAAACATGAGGCATGAGCTAGTCTGCCCTAAAATGGTAAAAAATGATTGGCGACTCCACGTGAGATTGGATCAACATATGTAATACTTCTGAAAACACTCGTTGACCCTAAAGAATCAGTGCACTGCCGTACAAGTAATCGGGATAGTGTCAAATTCTAGATGTGCACTTTTTCATCCAAATCGGAATTGCTTGTTTTCAGTGGAGTTTCACAGTTTTGTAGTAAAGAAATGTCAGTCAAAGTAATATATCTATCAACTTTTTGAAAAATAAAGATTTTGATGGGGTAAATTTAGACTCTCCATCTTCAGCGTTCTGGCACTGCTCCTTCAAAACTGTAAAGACAGAATGGAGTGGCTATTATCTTTCATATATGAACCCTCCACCAGTCTAAAATTGACTTACCCCAATTTCAGGTGGCATAAATGTAAAATTTCATCTGCGCCTATACCTCGCACCTATATTGAGCAGAACCCCACATAATTTATACCTAAAACGTGATCCAAAATGTGAATTTTCTGTCTATTTCTTTTTCTATAATGTAGCCAGTGAGACTCAAAGTGACAATTTTCTGCAATGAACATCCATAGCTACAGTTTTCAAATGGCTGAAATCTGACACAGCGATTCACGTTCTGTCATTTCCTTAATACTGGCAATGAGCGTCGGGCAACCACTACCATCAGGTGCCTGCGTTGATGCAAGTCTCTGGATGGTACAACATTGTCTAGATCAGGAGCTGGATCATCAAACCTCATGACTCAAATAAGTCGAGTCGCTTCTCCCCTTATGTAAATCTACCCTCCCAAAGCAGACACTGAAACAGAGTTAGATTTTAATGGCCACAGCAGCCGTTTATTATTTAAATAACAATAACTTTAAATACCATAATTTTTGAATCCCCAAAAAAGGGGATACATCATAACAACAAATAACCCACTGCGACCCTATCAGGGTCATAACATTATAAACCAACCAGAATGACAGGGGCAAGTCCTTGAAGCCACCGATACTTAATTTTGGCCATCTGCCCACAAATACCTTACCCCCAGCCGTAACCCGGCCCAGGAGCACCAAATTACCTTTTTGCAGATGACCACCATATATATATAAATATATATAACCCAGCTTTCAAAAGGGGTAACACCCTAAGAAGCCGACAAATTGGGGGTGCATCCCGTGATGCATTCCCCCCCACCACTTTTTACGACCTACTTCAAGGACTCCCCCCCGCAGCTGCAATGACAAAATTTAACCTCCCCCAAAGACAAATGTCAATAAGCAAATAAACTTTGACGAGAAGAACCACCATCCGCAGCAACCTTTTGCCGCGGTCAACCGATCCACATCAGGGCGGGCGGGCGGGAACATGTTCCTGCTTCTGTGTCCTGGCGAAGAGAGGGAGAGCACAAACAGGAAACAGGTACATCCCCTTCAATCCCCACCCCTTCTCACTCAAGCCCTCCTGCTGTCCCCCCCCCCCTTTCCTCTCATAGGCCAGCCAACTCTGTGTCCCTCCCATCTATTTTAGTCATGGAGGCCTTCCCTTATTCCTTTTTTCTTCTTTCAGTACGGCCTCTTCTTGACTCAAATAAGTCGAGTCGCTTCTCCCCTTATGTAAATCTACCCTCCCAAAGCAGACACTGAAACAGAGTTGGATTTTAATGGCCACAGCAGCCGTTTATTATTTAAATAACAATAACTTTAAATACCATAATTTTTGAATCCCCAAAAAAGGGGATACATCATAACAACAAATAACCCACTGCGACCCTATCAGGGTCATAACATTATAAACCAACCAGAATGACAGGGGCAAGTCCTTGAAGCCACCGATACTTAATTTTGGCCATCTGCCCACAAATACCTTACCCCCAGCCGTAACCCGGCCCAGGAGCACCAAATTACCTTTTTGCAGATGACCACCATATATATATAAATATATATAACCCAGCTTTCAAAAGGGGTAACACCCTAAGAAGCCGACAAATTGGGGGTGCATCCCGTGATGCATTCCCCCCCACCACTTTTTACGACCTACTTCAAGGACTCCCCCCCGCCAAAGCGAAACAGGCCTTGACCACCTCACGCCTGCGAGCTCCTCCACACTCCCACCGCTCGCTCAATTCCATCGGTCAAAGCCAGACTCCACATATCCATCCCCACCTCATTGAGGTGCACACCGTCCTCTCTCCAGTAGCTGCCTGTCCCAGCCTCCAGATCCCAGTGGCGCACCGCAACCCCACCATTACGCGTCACGAAGCTCGATATGGCCCTATTAGCCTTAATGCGAGCCTTGTTAATTTTTCCCACAGAACGGGCCATCCGCCAGTTCTTCCTAGGGACCATCTCAGACCACACCGTCACCAATTTAGGATAAGTTGCCCATAAGCAGAGCAAATCATGCTTGACGTCCCGTACCAACTCCCGGAAAGGGCGTATACCCAAATCGTTGCCTCCCACATGCAACACCAGTACCTCCGGCGCCCTGTCAAGCAGTACAAAATTGTGAAACTCGGGCAATACCCTGTTCCATGTCATTCCCCGTATACCCATCCACCTCACAACCGCCGCGTCCCGCGGAATCCTGAGCTATCGACCGTCCGGCCGTACATCCGCGCGAAGGGCACCCCAGTACACAAAAGAATGTCCCATAATCCACACCATGCATGAGTCACGGCCTGCAAAACAAATGAAGAACATACACGCACCACCTCTTGCTGCCGCGTACCATTAATACTCAGGCGGAAACGCACGCACCCGGAACATGCTATACATCAAGATATCACAACATGTTCAAGCGCACATAAGAACGGAAACGCGCCGACTCCCAACGCCCTATCCGCTGCACGCCTGCATCATCTAAACCCCATCTCACCGCCTCCGTCGCTGCCCCTATACGGAAAGAATGAGACGAGTATTGCTCTGCCTGCACCCCGCTAGCCACCAGACACTTTCTGAAAACCGAAATAAACTGATACCGCGACAGAAACGAGCCATCCTCGTGCCGCAGCAACGGCCCGTCTGAGAGATCTAAACCCGCCAAGTACTCCTTGACACACAACACTGGACAAACCGGATTCTTTGGGACCGCCAGCAAAACCACTCGACGTCCTGCCCCTCCTTGGTCCGTTTTGGACCTTCGCAACACTATCTCCACCCTGTCTTCATACAAATCGACATTATCCTGCAACAAGCCCCCCGCTCTCACCGAACTGGGGGAAACCAATTCCCCTACCCGAAAAGCACCAAAAAAGGCTAACGCAAAAGCCAACCGGAAAAGCTTGCTCTCATACTCTGAACGACACACCTGCCGCACCACCACCTCCAGGGAACACAACAATTGAAATGACACGGGACGCCTCTTATCCCTCACCACTACACCCCGTCTCAGCCCTTTCAATGCCTGGCCCACCAAAAACCGCTTCGTGATATCTGCCAACCCCCGTAACTTACAACCGAAAGCAATGGCCGCCACGAAGCGATTAACCTTAGCGACCGTGCAACCCTGGGCGAACGCATCCCCCAACCAAAACAGCAAGGCCACCATCCTATCATCATCCGAGCACACATCTCCCAAAGATCTCACCCACTCCTCCCATTGCCTCCATCCAGCCGCATACGACGACCACGTCGCACTGGCCAGTGAACGTTTAATCAATGCACCTGCCGCCTGGATACCAGCTCCCACAGATGACTGGGACAGTCCACCCCTGTTAACTCCGCGTCCGGGACCAGCTGCCGGAAACGATCCCACTGCGAGCGAGAAAGCGCGTCAGCAATACAATTCTCTACCCCGGGAACATGCACCGCCACCACCCATGCATTTAAACTCAAACAGGAAAGCACCAACTGACACAACAAGCGAACCACTGGAGGGGACGACGCCGAAGTATTATTTATAGCCATCACCACCCCCAAATTGTCGCAATGAAAACGCACTTTTTTGTCCCGGAACCTGTCTCCCCAAATGGTGACCGCCACCACGATGGGAAACAGTTCGAGTAGGGCCAAGTTACGCGTCAGTCCCGCCTCCACCCATGCAACCGGCCATTTTCCCGCGCACCATTGACCTTTAAAGAACGCCCCGAACCCCACCGCCCCAGACGCGTCAGTGAACAATTCCAAATCGAAGCTATCTAACGCCCGGGACATCCAAAGAGAGCGCCCATTATACTGTGCCAGAAAATGGAGCCAGACCTGTAAATCTTCCCTGTGCTCTGCAGCCAGACGAATGAAATGATGGGGTTCCCGAACCCCCGCCGTCGCCGCTGCCAACCGCCGACAAAAAACCCTGCCCATCGGCATGATGCGGCAGGCAAAATTCAACTTCCCCAATAAGGACTGCAATTCACGTAGCGTAATTTTCCTAATCCGACACGCTCGCTCCACTACCAACCGCAAATCCCCCAACTTATCCTCCGGCAATCTGCACTCCATTGCTACGGAGTCGATAGTAATTCCCAAAAAACAAATGGTCGTCACCGGACCCTCAGTTTTTTCCACAGCCAAGGGTACACCGAACTCCCTTGACACCCAATTGACCGTCTCCAACAAATTTGCGCAAACCCCCGAACACGACGGGCCAACGCACAAGAAATCGTCGAGATAGTGAATAACTGATTCCACCCCCGCGACCTCCCTGACTACCCATTCCAAAAAAGAACTAAACACCTCAAAGTACGCGCACGACAACGAACAACCCATGGGAAGGCATCGATCAATGTAATAATCCCCTTCCCAATAACATCCCAACAACCTCTGGCTGTCCGGATGAACCGGCAACAAACGAAACGCCGCTTGAATATCAGTTTTTGCCATCAGAGCCCCTCTTCCGTAACCACGTACCAACGCTACCGCCGCATCAAACGACGTGTAGACCACAGAACAGAGATCCTGGTCAATGCCATCGTTAACCGACGCCCCCTTCGGGAAGGACAAATGCTGAATAAGCCGGAATTTGTTACCTTCTCGTTTTGGAACCACCCCTAACGGTGACACCACCAAACCTGGAACTGGGATCGTGCTAAAGGGGCCCGCCATTCTGCCCAGATCAATCTCCTTCCGGATTTTTTCCGAGACTACCCCCGCATGCTGATATGCCGACTTAAGGTTGCGCTGCGTGAAAGGGACCTCATGCAAAGGGGGCGGAATAACGAAACCGTAACCAAAACCTAAACTAATCAACCGCGCCCCCTCCTTATTGGGGTACCTACTTAGAAAGGGGGCCATCTTTATGAGTTTCACCGGAGTCTCCCCCATAACCAGACGCACCGCTGGCTCCCCCTTGTCGTTTACCCTTCTTAAAACATTTAGATGCTCCATGTGACTGCCCGCTGCAATGTGAACACGCATGCTTGAATTTACACGTCGCTCCAAATTTGCACTGCCCCTCATTGAACTGCCAACACGTCCCAAATTTTGAACCTGAGGCCTGACTACCCCCGCCGGAAGTTCCTGCTGCATTCCCGCTCCCGGGAAAGGACTGCCCCTGCTTATAAAGTGCCGTCACTTTCAACCATAAGGCTATGTCCTTATGGTCCCACCGTATATTCGGCCGCACCGCTTTCCTCTGCCGAAACTGCTCATCGTAACGAAGCCAGGCCTGGCCCCCATAAACCCGATGCGCCTCCCCCACCGCATCCAAATAACAAAACAAGCCGGAACAATTATCTGGCGCCTTTTCCCCAATAACGCTCGCCAAAATTGCAAAAGCCTGCATCCAATTGACGAACGTTTTTGGAATCAACCTGTACCGTCTCTTTTCTTCCTCATCCTTTTTTGTTTCATCCCGCTTCACTTTATCTAAATTAAACTTCTCCAGCGGAAGCAAGGAAAAAATCTCCACATACTCGTCCTTCCAAATCCTTTCCTTTACCTCCTGCTTTAAATGCGCCCCTAACGGGCCCTCATAACAAACATAAACCTCCCCGCGCGCACGATCATCAAGACGCACCCTATCAACCTCCTTTGGCGAGTCTGTTTGAACCGCCGCCGCCACTGCCACCGCTGCCCCGGCATTCAACCCCCCACCGTTTTGACGAACCGGAGCGCTTCCAACACTGCCCCCCCACACCGCGGCCGGCGCCACACCTGACGATTCTTGGGAAGGGGAACCACCTAGCCGCCCCACTAACACTTTTAAACATCCCACTAACTCCGCCAAACTATCCCCCGCACCCGCCTGTAGCGACGGGACCCCCGACTCCGCCGCGACGCCCACCGCCTCGACACCCTCTACACCGATACCCGACATCAATAAAGCTGGAAATGGTAACGTAGGTGTCAACTCACCAGGCTGCCCAGGGGCTGTGAACCCGTCAGCCGGACCCCCATGTCCACGTGGAGAGGCCCGCCGCTCACCGTCCTCCAATGCTCCGGACTCCCTCTGGCGCTGTCCGCATTGGCAATGTGTGCACGGGGAATTCCGATTTTCGTCTGAGTAAAGGGGGGGTGACATCGCATCATCCAATTGGCCGAGGTCCAGTTCATGCCTCATCCGTCCCGCTGAACCAGCTCCAAGCTGTTCCGTCCCTGGCACTCCAACCACCGACCTCATCCTGCGACCTCTGGTCGTTTCCACCTCGACGACACCATGAGCCGACCCTCTGGCTGGCACATCACCATGCAGGGTCGCCGTTGCCCTTCCGCCACGTGCTGAAGAAGGAGAGGATGTGACCGGAAGTGAAGGCCGCGTCCTCCTCGCCGCTGCCGCCGGGCGCTGCCGCGTTTTGGGATTCCTCCCAGGACCAGACGAAAGAGCAGCAGCAGGCCGCCCTGGGGTCTGGCCTGCAGGGTCCACTGATGGGCTCCTCTTGCGCCGCCGCGCCCGCGGGATGTCTTCAGGACTCAACCTTGCGGGCGGGCGCGAGCGCCTCGTGCTGCGCGTCACGCCGGGAGTGCCAGCCCTGGCCTGAGTCATGGGGGAAACGGGCTCTCCTCTTCTCCTGCCCGACCCCCTGGTACGCCGGTCCTGTACCTCGGCCTGCTCCAGCAGCCCCGCGACCACCGGCATGACAGAGCGCTCCCCGCTTGCTCCAGCCGACTCTGCTCGCTCCTGGACCGGAGCGCCCGATTGTCCCTGCAGCAGCGTCGCCACTCGTGCTCCGAGCCATCCAGGACCCTGAGAGGCTGCCGCGGCCCGCAACAGCTCCATAGCCTCCTCATCAGACGCAGCAGGGGTAACAAACATGTTCCTGCTTCTGTGTCCTGGCGAAGAGAGGGAGAGCACAAACAGGAAACAGGTACATCCCCTTCAATCCCCACCCCTTCTCACTCAAGCCCTCCTGCTGTCCCCCCCCCCTTTCCTCTCATAGGCCAGCCAACTCTATGTCCCTCCCATCTATTTTAGTCATGGAGGCCTTCCCTTATTCCTTTTTTCTTCTTTCAGTACGGCCTCTTCTTCACATGGGCTTCAGTATGGCTTCATGTGCAATACACATAGAAATGATTGAAATCCTAAGTGTCTATTAGGGTCGCGAATGCTCCTCTGGTGATCTTTTTCTTTCCTTGGAGATGATTAAAAACAAAAAAAAATTAATTACTATTTTTTAATATCTTCCATTTCCTTGTAGTGACCAGTATCCAGAACACTGGTAACACTGGTCAAATAGGGGGAAAATATTCAAGTCTATGGTTAACGTAAAAAAAAAGGAGATATATTCTAGCAGTCTGAATTTGAAACTATTGTTATGTTACTTTTCTGCGTTATTTTTGTGTTTGCTGTTACTTTTGTATGCCAGAAATTACCAACCTTTTTAGCATAAGGGAACCCCTTGAAAAATATTTCCTCTTCTAGGGAATGCCTAGTCCCATTCCTGCTTCCTAGAAGTTTAGTTTAGGGGCGGGTAAAGCAGGGAAAGGTATAATATGGCTGAGATGTGCTGCTTTGCCAAGCATCTATAAGCAGACCGATTAGTTTTCTATCCCTATTGCAAGGCCTCATTCACACATTGCAGATTTAATCAGTATTTTGCATCAGTGATTTGAAGGCAAAATCTAGAGGGCATGCAAAAAAAAGCATACATCTTTGCATTATCATTCCCGTGTATTTAAGATCCAGTCCTGGTTGTGGCTTGCAAATACTGATGCAAAATACTGACCAAATGTGCAATATGTGAATGAGGCCACATCTTCCTGTTGCTGTTTTCTGGGAAGCCTATAACCCAAGTATTCCTCTTCTTTTTTTTTTTTCATGTCTTCAGCCTGTCAATCAGAGATATATATATATTATAAAAAGCTTTGAAAATACAAAATTATAGTTAGGAAGGCAGAGAACATGAATTTTTACATCAGCTGCTAATGTGTACATGTGATGTAGAATGAGTAGAGTAAATTGTTCTGACTAGTGAGGTATAATAAGGATGTTGACATGTCTACGATTTACGCTCTCCTGACATCTCTGCCTGCAGGGAGGGTGTATGAGAGACAGCTATTCACAGAAATATAATGAATTCCTTGTGCGTTATCCAGGCAGGTCTAAACAGAGAAGGATTTTTTTGCCCAAGAGTAGCATGGGTCCTGTTTCAGAGACCTAGAAGTTGAGTGGTGGCCTGAGGGACAACACCCCAGGAGCCCTCTTTGTTGTGAGAGTGATGTCATGAAACCGATTGCTTCCAGCTAAGATCACATGATGTATTGACCATGAGGAAGGGAAGTTTGTTTACAAGGGGTAACATCATATGACTTCAAAAGCTGGCTATTGTCCACAGGGTTCATAGAGTCAATTTGAATATAAATATTTTATTGAAAAAGTTTATTAAAGGTAAGGTGTCCCGAAAATATTTTTTTTTATATGTTTTTGCTTTTAGTATGTTATTAAAATACATTTTATTTATTTGTGTTTTTGTGTTTTTACTTTTTTATTTCTTTTACTTCTCTATGGGGGCTGCCATTTATTTTTTCATCTCTGTATGTGTCAATTAACGACACATACAGAGATGGAATACGGCACATACATCCCCATAGTGAATGCGAACGGGAGCCGTTCCATTCACTATAGCGTACGCCGTCTGTGTGGGAACGGCGCATGCGCCGCTCCCACACAGTCCAAAAGGAAGGTCTTCGGCCGAGCGACATCCGGCGCCATTTTCATGTGGACCGGAAGCCGCGGCCGGACAGTAAGATGACTACTTCCGGTCGCGGCTTCCGGACATATGTTCAGAAGCAAGGACTAGGAGCGGAGGGAGCGGACGCAGCGGAAGGAGCGGCGGCGGCAGGAGCAGGTAAGTTATGTTTGTGTATGTTCGTGTTATACTGTGTGATTAGACTGTATGTAATCCTCCTACACTGTGCATTCACTCAAAAAATCGCGGCACACAGTGTAGGAGGTTTGAACATTCAACCCCCTCCTTTCTCCTGGCACTAGCCAGAATAAGGGAGGGGGGATTGTGTGAGGACACTAGAGCGTGTGTGTCTACACCAAATTTGCAACATAAAGCAATGAGGTTGCTTTACCACATTGCAATGCTGCAATTTTGGGAATTGCTCCCTCTAGTGACCAGCACATGGAAATGTTATAAATTAGAATGTAATTTATAATATTTCCTGACTTGTGAAAAAATTAGAACAATGTGTAATCATTTATTGACTAACAGTTTGACTAAAAAAAAATATATTTTTCTAGTAACACATTCACTTTAACTATTCATTCTTTTGGGAGTCAAGATATTTGTCTACGTTCTGGTATTTTTTATCATCAGGGTCTATTGCTTATCTTACAACCCTCAAAAAATAGCTCCTGGGTCTAAATTTGGGATCCAGGTTCGTAGTCTAATCATGACCAAGGTGATCATTGTTCCAGATGATATTCCGAATCATTTGCCCTTGCAGAATGCACTCCATGCAATGTTATTGAGGGTTTTCAAACCTTTTAAAATGAAAAACCTGAATATGGTTTAGTTGCCCCAGGGCAGAATCTCATTAAAGGGCAAGGCAATGTTCCAAATTTCCACTATTTCAAATTACCTATTGAATGCACAATCTGTACCTTAAATGTCCTAACCCAGTAGAATTAAATGGAAGCACAGTTGGAAACAAGTTAACATCTGGCAAACTCCATGTATTAATCTCATTAATGATTAGTCCCACAGCTACTGAAATTCTTCCCCAGAACCTGGCTGATCACTTTCGGCAGATAAAGTCCCTTTTAGAAATCTTAATTAGCAGACACCACGTCCTCAATCACTGGTGCAGAAGAGGAATGGTGAAGAGCGCCAAGCAGCAACGCTTCATCTGGGATACTTGTAAGGTCCCACTTCAATTTGTCTTCCCCCTAAGGTGGAATGTTAATGAGGTCTCTGTTTGGTGGGGTGTAAAGAGGCTAAAGAAATTTTTGGGAAATTGAAAATTGAAAGCTGCGTGGGGATCTGTGATTTATGGGCTTTTTAACACTATTGTTCTCTGCTAGGTCTCTCTTAATTACTTGTATGGCACACCATACCTAAATTACCCTTCTACAGTTTAGAGAGTCGTCATCAAATTGCAGCCTCTGGCTAAAGACCATTTTCCTAATGCCTTCGTTTTTGTACCTAAACATCGATTTTATGATGTTTTATTTTCTATAATCAAGTACATTGTGGTTATTTTTTCTTTTATACATAAGCAAATTAAACCTTTGGGCGCTGTTGAAGAAATGTGCTGGCTTTACCCAGTGGTTACTATATTTATTCACTTTGGTTCATGTATATAAAACCACAAGATGAAGTTGATGTGTTGGAATATGGCGAAGCTCCCCTTCCACAAAAGTCAACTAATCTGTTGTCAAGGTCCTAACTATATCCCTTTGGCTGTGCTGGGCCTTGGATAGCCCTTGAAAGTCCCCTAATATGTCATTTACCATTTTCTGTGATGTTTCACTAATATTTTGTTAAAATAATGTTGCACCACCCACTTAAAACTCCTGGGCCAGATGAAAAATATGTACCATGTGCCATTTATAGTACCGGAGTGTGCTCATACGTGGTAGAGAGACCATATGACCAATCAGGCACCGGGGCTGTGGTGCAACTGAAACCCTGGCATCCCCTACAGTTATGCCCTTGGGCAAAAGAACTTCTGGCACAACACCCTCTTTCACAAATCAAACTGACATATATGAAGATCTGTTTTTGAGGTTTAATTGATCTGTACTAAATGAGTAAAATGAAGCCACCGTGTATCTTGACATACGCTTGCCAAAGCCTTTCCTATTGAAATATCTCACAGATTCAGTCGTGTCTTTATGCCGAGCAACCTGTTCCTTACTGGCATTCCCAGAATCCTTTAGCGCTTATTATTGTACAAGAAAAACTTGGCAATTCCTAATTCATCACTGATTATGTTATGTAAGAAGCAATCTGTCTTGTTGAATTACTACCAGGCTCCTCACAGCTCATGACATTACATCTCAATGTGCGGGAGACTCCTGATTCCGGTATGTTAAACCCGCCACCATTGCACAAACAGACAAGCAATTCTTGACATACTGGTTTGAGTAGAATGCTAAAATGTTACTTGACGTTGAACACAGTGACCCACCCAACCAAATATTCTATTCTGTATAACATTTAATATTCATAGTTGTCCACATTCTAAGAATGTCCACTCTCAAACTCAATGTCTTAATCTACTATTCTATACCTGGGGCCTGGACATTTTTACTATAGCGTCTTCGACATTCTTATACCTATAATGGCTGCATGGGCTGTGACTGTAAAAAGTCCTGGTAAAACCAGACCTTTAATATCCAGTGGGAAATATATCTATGATGTAGCCTGTATCCCCGTATAAATACTATTCATGTGAAAATACACTTCAAAAATATCACTTAAAGGGTGTTGTCTACTTTGATTTAATTCTCCTGCAGTGCCTCCACAGGGAAAATGAAGTATTACACAGTTCATATTGAAGTCAATAGGCTGCCCAAGTAATGCATGGATGTGCCAGGTCCTCCAGAACAACAGACATTCATTGTAGCCACTCTCCGCTTTTGCTAATATATAAGGGTGCTGAACTGGGGTCCACCTCCCCCTCTATGAACTTAATTTTCCTATAGAGTATTTTAAAATCCTTTTTCTTGTAAATGAGACAAATTCTTTAAATTATTCACCAGACCTTCAATTTTACTTGATTTTTTGCCAATCTGCAATTGCAATAACACTAATCTTTCTTCTTCTTGGCTCCCCTAAGTCTTTTCCCTTGCTCGATACTTACTATTGTGTATTGTGAATGTCATCTGAGCCTATATCCATCAGTCTTCAAAACATTACATATGAATTACACATCTGTCCTATTCATTTCTGGATTAGGTGGATCATAAAACGTATTATGTTTGCCTGTACATTACACAATTTCTCCCCAAAAAAACCCACTGGAAATACAGTAGTGACGGCAATGAAATTGTAAAAATGTATAGGCTTCTTGGTTTATTATAATAAAATAAAATATTATTCTGCAACGCAAATCTCAGTTAAAGCACAAACCAAAACCAGATTAACACTGAAAAGAAGACATACAAAAAACAAGAACGACCACTGTATTAAGAAAAAGACAAAGACTACAAAACTTGCATTGTGTATCATTTGTCTGAGAGAGTGTAATTGAATACACACCTTGCCTCTTGCTATGGAATCACTACACAAAGAAGCTCAATAATCACAATATTCTCCTCCCTTGCCTTCTTGGTACAACCAAATCCACATACTCCAACCCTTCCTAACTAACTATAGTCAAAAGACTACAGGATACAAGGTTTTCAGTAGTTATCACTCTGATCTCCTCCCAATAATATGCACTTTTGGCTTTGCAAAACGTTCATGGTTATACTATGGAGGTGGGATAGGTGACTGGTCATCCATGACTGTTAATTTTGGGGGAAGAAGAGGGCAACCCTTTTTTATCCTTGGACATACGATTGACCAATCTATACGTACAAAAGGGAAGGACTGGATTGGGCCAATAACACTGCCTAAAATACTGACTGATGTTGAGCTCTGGATATATATGGTCCGTTTATGTTCTTCTTTCAAAAAATATTTAGCAAATTGGTAAACATTTGTGGATGTCTCCAAAATAACTACATTGTCTTACAATAATCAACTTACAGTTTGTTGGGGTCACATGTGAACAGGTTGATAAATGAAGTGAAAAGATGACCATTGATGACCTTTTGGAAGGGAGATCTTCAAATGATACATACGTGGGAACAGGGAACAATGACCTGCTTAGTCGAAGATTTGACCTGCTAGATTATTTTATTTGCTTATGTGTTAGGACAAATTAAATGTTTGGAGCCCAGGCCAAGTGTCAGTATGATACATAGGTGGCCATATGGCCTTTCACCCATTTGGTAGAGTACCAGTGAGTTACTGTATACAAGTAAAGTGCCAGTGAAATTGGTGCCACTTGTAATGAACACAACAGACAGAAGTATACAGGTGAAGGAGGCAAGAAAGTGTTTGTGTTCTGTGAAGGATTAATGAAAAAAAAAAATGCCCCCCTTGCTCTATAGACCTTGCCATCCAATATTTCAATAGTTCTATAGGAAATGTTACAGAAAATTCTGAATTATGAGGCACGAACCACTACATATACATACTATATTGTTAAGTAAAGAACCCATGTTTGACTGACACAGACTGGCGGCCCATGTTTATTCTGGGCCGAGCACTCAGACAGCAGATGGTCCAATGACACATGGAATTACAAGCACATTTCTGAAAGATGAAAATGTCTGAAGAATTACAGTAATTATGTAAATGGAGGGCTGTCTGTGGGTCAATTATTTTTATTATCAATTGGTAACTGTCCTTTATGTGTATAGTCAGGTACAATGGCATGATTTATTAATTGGCATGCTGCCAAGGTTTCTTTCATTTTTTAACAATTTTTTTTTTAAGATGATATCATGCAAATATTACCTTTTCTATGCAAAGAACATGCACAGCAAATTTTCAAGCACAACAACTACAAGAAGTGATGTTGTCTCCCCATATGCAATAAAGGACAATTAAAACAATGTAGACCCACAGCGCCCCAGGGCTACACGTGTCAAAAACTTCAGGACTACTTATTTTTGATAAAGGTAGAACTACTTTTTTAGAGCCACAGCCCTGTTAACTCCTAGCGGCCCTGCAAAGCGGCAAAACATGTTGGGGGTCTTTGTGATTATTTACTATTAATAGCCTGCTTACCATTACTCACGTCTTTCAGGGCTAGACTGCCCCTCCTTTGTATTGATGAGACAATGGGTGAGGTGGGATGAGTAGGTAGATGGTGGTATTGGATGGTACAAGAAGAAGGGTGATAGTATTCTAGATGGTGATGATTATAAGCAAAGACAGACAGGAGAGTGTCCCCGAAAAAGAACAGTACATGGGCGCCTTGCTCTCCAATAGCTCAACATAGATTCCTTATGTTTCTCTAACAATCCACCAGTAATTGTAAGCGATGAAATTCAGTAGCTCAGTCCGTTACATACAATCTAATAGACATTAGGAAGAGGCCTTTAAGGTGTCAGGGGGCACCCATACCTCCTGGGTCTCTGGCTGCACATATATATGTCTGCCCCTGCTATAGGGCGGGACGTGCGATTACACTCATTTTATAGCGGACCTGTTAAGGACTGGTACATATCATACGTTGGCTTAGACCTGGCATAAGATCAGAGCAAAATACCTTCAGGTATAATGTAATTATATAATTTACTAATGCATTTTCTGCTGTTTCCGGTTGCCACATATTAATAATTTTTTTGTGAATGTGTACAATAACAGATGAGGAAGATGAGGAAGGGCATTTACATTTTTTCTATCTGCACCTTAACTTGTCATGTCTATTCGTGACTTCTATGCTGCCGTACTTAAACTAAATACAAATACCATTCGTTGTATACAAGTGCAGAAAAACAAATTTGGGCCAAGAAATCCGTTGGAAGCAAATAAATCCAAATATACTAAAAATAAAGAAAAAGACCAATGACAACTATAAAAATCTATCTTTAGCATGAATCTGAGCCTGTCATACACGTTCCCTTGACAATGTGAAAGCTTGTAAAAAAAAACAATAGAAAATCAGTTGACAGGGGAAGCCTCTGATTAAGGCAATTACCTCTCCGATAACCGTTTTAAGTGCAGATATTGTAATGCGGGATGAGAGAAGATGTAAAATTACCACAATCATGTTTAATAGTAGTCAATTACAATGGAGTCTATTCACATATAAAACAATGTGAAAGATTTCTCGCTGAATATGGCAAATGGTGGAAGTGTTAACGTCCTATTACACAGGCCAATTATGGCCGGTGCAACGAGCGCCGATCAACGAGACAGCTTGTTGATCAGTGCTCGTTTGCTCCTGTCACACGGAGCTATGGATGGTGACGAGCGGTTGTTACTCCGATCGCTCGTCCCCATACATTATTATCATGTCAGCAGCGTGTCTCCCTGTTTACACAGAGGTGCTGCCGACAACGATAATATTTTCCTTTTTTAAAATGATATCACCAGCAGATGATCCAGCGTTTTCTCATTCATCTGCCGATCGCTGCCCTGTTTACACAGGGCAGTCATTGGCAATGAGCGTTATATGAACGCTTGTCTGCCTGATAATTGCCCAGTGTAAAAGGACCTTTAGTCCAAAATTCTGGGTCTCGTATTGAAAAAATAATAGACAAAGTGGCCATATTGCCCATAGTAACCAATGAGACTTCAACTTCCATTTGCTAAACTGCACTGGAAAAAATTAAATGTGGACCCTGTTTGCATTGGGCCACAAGGCCAGCTTTTCTATGTGACCCATGTGGATGTTCATTGATGCTCTATGACTTCATAGAGATCAACTACCTCCATTGTCGGACTTAGGTTCTTTGGGCCCATCAGTGGAAATGAAGCCCACCCTCTACCTATATAGAACATGATCCATTTTTATGACATTATAAACGTTCTTCTCGTTGCACATGCAGGACGTGTCACCAATAGGTCATTTGTGAATCAACCCATAAGAAATAATCTCTACTGGCAAGTGATTGACTCCAAAGTCAGCTCCAATTGGGGTTGGTTGTCTCCTGCTTTACACCTTAATATATCAGATTTGGCCCAGTAGTCTGGTGGACCAGTCAATCCCTGACTACCTCTTTGTGAGATATAATAGAGGCCACGTGGTGAGAGTGTGATTATCGAGGCTTCTATGGTGTCAGTTATATAAATTTGTACCTCTTTTTAATTCTCAATTTTAAAAAAAACTCCAGAAGATTTGTACTTTTTTTTTTGTAAACACCGTGCACTTTGGGGAACCATGGGGGATCTGAAGTGGATTCATGTCTCCTTGCCAGAGTCTTTCTACAATTATGTTTTCATAAGAAACAAGTGCTTTCTAAAAGTTTCATTTTGTTAACTCTTACCCATTCTTTTCTGGTGGAGGTTCGTACCATTGTGTCATCTTGCAGTATATTGTCCTGCTCAGTCCTAGGCTCTATTCACACTATAATTATGATACCATTTTAATGGATTTGTTTTTAATGGGTCAAAATGGAAAGCATTATGGATGATAACCGATGCCTTACCTTTCTATACAATTGTCCATTGACTTCCAGGTAAAGATAAGACAGCCTTGGGTTTCTGTATTTTCTTTTACTATGAGGAATTGGATAGTAGGCTGCCGATTCTGTGTGCCAACAATAATTCCTAATGGAATAGAGGCTATCTGATGAGAACTAATGGCATTTGCCAGCATAGAAATCCTATTGACACTTATAGGGGTCTCTATTAGAAATGTTTCCCCATGTGTTTCAGAAGTGCTATGTCTTCGTGTAGCCTTCACCTCATGCACATTGGTGTGTAAAAAAAAATTGCTACCAATTGTCACTTTGTACGGACGTACTTTGCCATTGTGAAGTCCCATATGGTACCATATTTTTGACTGTATGTTTTCATATAGTGTTCCATGAGTACCGTATGAGTTTTATACAGTTTTCTGCATGGGTACCCTTTGAGTTCCAAGTATTTCCTGCTTCAAATCTAATTTTCTTTGCTAAAAGTATAGAGAACAGAAACTTTACTTGTTCAGAGATTTTTGCAATGATTAACATACACGGACCCAATTTATCATTCTCCATTAACTTCTAAAATTGATTAGGTATTGCATCATTTTTTTCGAACAGTGGCACATGGAGTGTGCAAAAAAACAAAACACAACTCCATAGGATAGCTTTACTGCCGTATTAACGATCTGTGCCACTCGGAACTGGTATTTGGGCATGTGCATGAGCCCTGAGCCAAAAACAACATGGTAACATGCATTGAATACAGCCAAATCTAGAAGGGTCACTCTAGACAAAACTGATAGGTGCATGCAACTTATGGTCTACTGCAGGGGTCTCAAACTCGGCCGGGTAAGTGGGCCGCATATAGAAAAAATGGGAAGTTGACGGGCCGCATTACTTTCAAATTTGATACAATACAAAATTATTGTTAATCAATTAGTTATTTGAACTACTATAACACTATATTACTAGAATAATAATACTACATTACTATAATAATACCGCTAGGTTTAAAATTTGAGATATTTCTCCACGTGCTTATTTCAACAATCCAGTTTTCCAGTTTAAGTGTCGCTAAATGCAGTCCGGCGGCTCAGTTAGCAGCGTTTGGCAGACACACATGTCAAGATTGGGCAGCCCCTTTTTAGATAGTGCCGCAGTGCCCTCTGTGGATGCTGCCGCAGTGCCCTCTGTGGATAATGCAACACACCCCTAGATAAGGCCACAGTGCCCTCTGTAGATAAGGCCACAGTGCCCTCTGTAGATAAGGCCACAGTGCCCTCTGTAGATAAGGCCACAGTGCCCTCCGTAGATAAGGCCACAGTGCCCTCTGTAGATAAGGCCACAGTGCCCTCTGTAGATAAGGCCACAGTGCCCGCTGTAGATAAGGCCACAGTGCCCGCTGTAGATAAGGCCACAGTGCCCGCTGTAGATAAGGCCACAGTGCCCTCTGTAGATAAGGCCACAGTGCCCTCTGTAGATAATGCAACACACCCCTAGATAATGCCAGTGTCCTCTTCAGATACTGTCACACACCCACTTGTAGATAACGCCACAGTGCCCTCTGTAGAGGCTGCCACAGTGCCCTCTGTAGAGGCTGCCACAGTGCCCTCTGTAGAGGCTGCCAAAGTGCCCTCTGTAGAGGCTGCCAAAGTGCCTTCTGTAGAGGCTGCCAAAGTGCCCTCTGTAGAGGCTGCCTCAGTGCCCTCTGTAGAGGCTGCCCCAGTGCCCTCTGTAGAGGCTGCCCCAGTGCCCTCTGTAGAGGCTGCCCCAGTCCCCTCTGTAGAGGCTGCCCCAGTGCCCTCTGTAGAGGCTGCCCCAGTGATGTCAGGGGCTTGCCCAGAGCTGGAGTCCCAGGCAGAGCGCTAGTAGGCTCTTCCTGGGACTCCAGCTGTGCTCCTGACATCACTGGGACTCCTGCTCTGGGGAAGCCCCTGACATCATTGTCGATGTATGGACAGCGATGTCAGAGGCTTCCCCAGAGTCCCGGAGCAGAGCCGATAATAGCGCTCTGCCCGGGACTCCGCTCTGGGGAAGACCCTGACACACTGTCCATATATGGGCAGCGATGTCAGGGAATTCCACAGAGTCCCGGAGCAGAGCCGACACCAGCGCTCTGCTCGGGACTCCGGCTCTGGGGAAGCCCCAGACGTCGCTGTTCATATGTAGACAGCGATGTCAGGGAATTCCACAGAGTCCAGGAGCAGAGCCGACACCAGCGCTCTGCTCGGGACTCCGGCTCTGGGGAAGCCCCAGACATCGCTGTTCATATGTGGACAGCGATGTCAGGGAATTCCAGAGTCTCGGAGCAGAGCCGATACTAGCGGCTCTGTGTCCCGCGGGCCGCAGATGACAGCCCCAGGGGCCGCATGCGGCCCGCGGGCCGCGTGCTTGAGACCCCTGGTCTACTGTATGCAAAGCTTCGGTCTGCTTTGCAACAAAAGTGGCCGTGTACCTGTTGTCTAATTCAATGTAAAATCGGTAAAAGTAGTATTCCCGGCTATCAATGTTGACCGGCAGCGCATCAAATATCAACATGATGTAACGTGTATGCAGTCTTCTCCAGTCATGAATGCATACAGTATTTTATACTGAGTTAAATCTGTAACTGGGCCCCCACCTTATTCCATTACTTATACTGGTGTCCTCCAATGTAGCAGAGGAACTTTGGGCCCCCTTAGGCACCAGGGCCCAGATGTGACTCCTACCTCTGCATCATCTATGGCTACGTCCTTGATTTTATAGTTCTAAATAACTGCAATTGTGGATATAAAACGAAGAAGAAGCGCAGGGTCCATAGTTTGCAGAGGAGAAGCACAGCTGCAGAAGTCCTTGCGTTTGGGACCAGCTGTACTGGCCATTGTCCCTTCCCAGCAGAGAAGCCCGGCCAGCACGTGGTAACAATGTGTCATTGTTAGTTATATCTCAGGCCTGGATGGAGCAAGCTGGAAAGTGGAACAGATGTGGTGAATTTGTTATGCAAATTAATAATCATTCAATAAAGACAAAACTGTGTCATGGGATTAGTTTGTTTGCACTCAAGTTGACACTGCAGGCAGTCAGTAAAGATTGAGTGATAGTGACTATATTTCCTAAGTCAATTGTAAGTCACGATGATCCATGATGGTTTCTTTGGTTATTGACATGTTTCTATTTCTGGCTTTTAGCATGTTTCTGTGTTTTACTCATGAACATGACCGTGCATTTGCGTCCACAATTTATCCGCATTTATACAGGTAACCTGCGGACCCATTAATTTCTATGGCCTCATGCACACAACCGTGATTTTCCTGGATCTGTGCTGGGGCCACGAATCCCGATTGCAAAAACTCAGGACATGTCTTTCTCCGGTCCGGATTTGCCACTTCAATAAACTGTTGAAATTGCTGTGGATCTGTGAATCCTGATGACACACGGATGCACAAGAAAGGTTTTTTGTGGTCAAATGGATCGTAACCGGTCCGTGGTTTTGCTGACCTCAAACCCAATACAGTTTTGTGCTTTAGGCCCAGTTCACACAGTTTTTTTTACCCAGATTCCGATGCGAAAATCGTGTCGGAATCAGTGGAACAAGACGTCCGAAACTGCCTCCCATTTATTTCAATGAAAAGGTGGAAGCATTTTTTGCGCGGCAGTTTTTAGCCACTCGCGGTAAAAAAAGCAGCATGTACTTTCTTGCCGTTGTTCCGCCTCTGACCTCCCATTTAAATCAATGGGAGGCAGAGAAAGCGTTTTTCGCCGCATTTTTTGTCCTGCGGCACTCAATGGTGCAGCGAAAAAAAGGGCAAGAATTTGCAGGCAGGTCAAAATCTGCCTCAAAATTCCTGAAGGATTTTTGAGGCAGATTTTTTTGCCTGCAAATAATTCTGTGTGAATGGGGTCTCAGTAGGAAATATTCCGCACTCATATTTTGCCTAAATGAATTTTTCTTTATTATGCAATCCACACTTATGTGAGGTTTGGGTCCAATTTCACTGGACCTTTTTAAAACCCTGTCAGAAATATTAACAAGATGTTTAGTAGAGTAATAAACGTTGCTACATTCTATAAATCCTCGTATGTGGTTATGAACATATCGGTATTAGGCCTTGTTGCAGATTTGATGCCGATTTTGCGTTTATTTACTAGGCTTTAGAAGAGGAAACACTTTAACCCCTTAGTGACCAAGCTTGTTTGGACCTTAATGACCAAGCCAAATTTGTCAAATCTGGTATGTGTGACTTTATCAGAGAATAACTCAGCGAAAGTTTTGAATATCCAAGTAATTCTGACATTGTTTTTTCGTCACATGTTGTACTTTATTATAGTGGTAAAAGTAGACTGATACGATTTGCGGAAATAACATAAAAAATAGAAAAATTGAAGAAATTTTGTAAAAATTATAATTTTTCCCTATTTTTAACTGCAATATGTCACATATGTACACACATACTGTACATTTTTTTTTATTAAATATATATTTCCATCTCTTTACTCTATTTTGGCATCACTTTTGAAAAAAAATAATAATTTTTGAGCAATTTAGAAGACTTACAAGTTTAGTAATAATTTTATACATTTTGTAGTACATTTTGTTTTCCTGCACCAAGCCAGGTTTTCATAGGCTCATAGGTGTCAGAATGGTGGAAACGCCCACAAGTGACCCCATTTTGAAAACTAGACCCCTTAAGGTATTTATTAAGGGGTGTTGTAAGTATTTTGACCCAACAGTTTTTTTGTAAGAATTCATGCAAAGCAGGCATAAAAAAATATAATTTCACTTTTTTCATAAAAGTATCACTTTGAAGACCGATTTCTTTGTAAAGCGATCATGAGAATGAAGAAACACACCCCAAAATCTATCACCCTGTTTCTCCTGTTTTCAAAAATGCCCCCATTGTGACCCTAATGCGTTGCCTGGACACACGGCAGGGCCCGAAAGGGAGGGAGCACCTGGAGGCTTTCAGGACTCATATTTTGCTTGAAAATGTTTTAGACCCCACTGTACATTTGGAGAGGTTTTGAACTACCAGAACGATAGAAACTCCCCATAAACGACCCCATTTAGAAAACTAAACCCCTTAAGGTATTTATCTAGGGGTGTAGTGAGTATTTTGACCCCACAGTTTTTTGCTAAATTTAATGCATAGCTGGTGAAATTAAAAAAAAGAATCACTTTTTATATAAAAGTATCACTTTGAAGACCGATTTCTTTGTAAAGCGACCATGAGAATGAAGAAACACACCCCAAAATCTATCACCCTGTTTCTCCTGTTTTCAAAAATGCCCCCATTGTGACCCTAATGCGTTGCCTGGACACACGGCAGGGCCCGAAAGGGCGGGAGCACCCGGAGGCTTTCAGGACTCATATTTTGCTTGAAAATGTTTTAGACCCCACTGTACATTTGGAGAGGTTTTGAACTACCAGAACGATAGAAACTCCCCATAAACGACCCAATTTCGAAAACAAGACCCCTTAAGGTATTTATCTAGGGGGTGTAGTGAGTATTTTGACCCCACAGTTTTTTGCTAAATTTAATGCATAGCTGGTGAAATTTAAAAAAAATCACTTTTTATATAAAAGTATCACTTTGAAGACCGATTTCTTTGTAAAGCGACCATGAGAATGAAGAAACACACCCCAAAATCTATCACCCGGTTTCTCCTGTTTTCAAAAATACTCCCATTGTTGCCCCAATCTGCTTATTAGACGTGTGGCTGGGCCAAAAAGAGAGGGAGCACCCTTTGGCTTTCAGGGCACAATTGAATAAATTCTAGGCCCCATATCATGCATTTAGAGGCATTGAGCAGCCTGAACAAAAAAAAAAACATGCAGAAATGACCCCATTTTAAAAACTAAACCCCTAAAGGTATTCATCTAGTGGTGTAGTGGGCATGCGGACCAAAAATTTTTAAAGGAGGAAATAATGGGTATTATTTCAGACACTATGGGTATATAATGTTTTCTTCAAGCTTTTATTACGTTTCCACATGAAATAGAGGAGACGTGGTAGAAGGTTATTTTGTTAGAAATATGCCACATTAATACATTTGTGCGGCACAGTATAGAAGTGAAGCCGTGTATTCATAATGGATACATGTTGCTATAGACGTATTTGCCTGTACTTATGACTATGTCTTGCTGAAGAAGCAGTTGGTGCCATTATGATGTCATTGTGGACAGAATTCTGTCCTAATATAAAATCACTCAGAGAGGAAAAAATAAACTGTACTGGAGTGACGGGCAATATCTTCAAACAAATGGAGGAAAATGTATCCAACTATATTGCAAACTCGAGTCTGTTCACTAGATAGAAGAACACCTGCAGGGCTGCCATGACAAGGTTTTTTTTTTTCAGTGACTGGTTGTACAACGTCTCTTTAGCTCCATCAATCCTTATGAGGGACGAATGTGCCAAGTGACGCGGTACACCATAACAGGCCCCTGCCCGGCAAGGTAGGAACCGCTATGTGCACAAAACAACCAATCACCTACAGAATATATAAAGGGACAGTGTCCAAAACCATCTATAGGAACAGTAAAGGATCACTAATCCCCAAAATGATGTCAGTATTTCCAGAAGAACCGTAACAAAGCCCATGGTGTATTGATAAGGAACAGCTCAATTATTAGAGATCCTCCAAATAAAAAAAAAGATCATGCCCGTATCACGGTACAGAATTAGGAATGTAACAGCTGTATGTGGCAGGACATAGTCATAAGAACAGTCAAAATAAAAAAATTGTGGATGTGGGATTTTGTACTGGACAATTAATTCCAGCACTTGATCACCCACAAATAAATAAAAAAAATCATAAGGGGTAAAATTAGTTTCACGGTCTGAAAAAAATGTGCTCTACAACCTCTCCCACAAGAAATAATCCCTACTTGGAAAGCCCACGAACTAAAAAGAAAATATAAAGAAATTGACTCCCTAAAAAGGCCCCCAACCCATTTTTTTTTTTTGTGTTAAATTCTAGTAATTTGCAACCGTGTGAAAGGTTTCGAAACAGGGGTAGTTACAAAGGGCTGGTTTTGATGGACACATGGGGCAATAAAAGCGGGTATCCCTCCTCCTCCCATGCTTGCTACATACCCGACACCTTTTTTGGGGATATTTTTGGGTCTCAGTGGAAGGAATAGGGTGTAAAAAGTGGCGCTCTGAAAGCCTGCGCACATCCTCAGATTCACAGGATTGTGCCGGTATAGTGGACTCAAAAAGGAGATGCTCAATGACCTTCTCCTTAAATTGAAGGAAAGTGAGCGTTCCTTGGGCTTTTTTGAAAATAACAAAACTGTTATAGGTAGCAACCTGGATGAGGTAGATTGCTACCTTTTTGTACCAGGCCTTATTTTTGCGCTTCACCAGGTAAGGCTGAAGCACCTGGTCGGAAAGGTCTACACCCCCCATAAATTTGTTGTAGTCTGTTACACAGACAGGTTTCTGCTTTGCAGTGGTAGCCCCCCTCTCCGTAATTGCCACAGTGGTGTCCGTGTGTACGGTGGACAGCATGTAGACATCCTTCTTGTCGGCCCACTTCACTGCAAGCAATTCCTGACTTGCAAGGGCCATGGATGTTCCTTTTCCCAAACGCCTGGACACCAATTGTTGTGGGAGTCCCACTCTGTTCTTCCGTACTGTCACACAGGCCCCTGTATTTGCAGCATGGAGGGCTTTATAAAGGGCAACGCTTGTATAAAAATTGTCTGTATAGACGTGGTACCCCTTGTGCAGAAATGGCTCCATTAGGTTCCACACAATTTTGCCAGAGGTGCCAATAGTTTCTGGGCAGCCTGGGATATGAATTTGGCAGTCCCTGCCTTCATAGATTTTGAAACCGCAGGTGTAACCCGTTGTGCTCTCGCACACTTTGTACAATTTCACCCCATATCTGGCTCGTTTGGAAGGGATGAATTGACGAAAGGAAAGACGCCCTTTGAAGCTCATGAGCGATTCATCTACAGACAAATTTTTGTCAGGGGTGTACAACTTTAAAAATAAATCATTTAGAAGGGTGATTAATGGCCTTAATTTATTAAGCCGATCATAGGCTGGGTCACTTCTTGGGGGGACTTGGGAATTGTCAGTAAAATGCATGAATCGCATTAGGGCCTCATAGCGGTTTCTGGACATCATTGCTGCAAATACAGGGGTAGCGTGGACAGCACTACAAGTCCAGTAGGACCGGATAGAGGGTTTTTTAACCAAACCCATATTGAGGGTAATGCCTAAAAAATTTTTTATTTCTGGGACACTTGTGGAGCTCCACATTCTGGAGTACATAGACGCAGGCTTTTGTAGAACAAACTGCCTAGCATACAGATTAGTCGGCTGGACTATCAAGTCTAGGACCGTATCACATATAAATAAATTAAAAAAATTATAGGGGGTAAAATTTTGGACGTCGACACTAATTCCTGGGGTCACTTCAAATTGGGGTACTTGGGGGGAAAATGATAGTGCAGGATCCCACATCACGGGAGGGACTGCAACACTCGGCCCTGCACTTGACACCTCTACAGCGACTGACGTATCCACCACCATAGGACTATGGGTTTCAGCGGTGGAATTAGAATCGTCACTGTCACTGTCTGGAACAAATTCTGAAGCGGTGTCTGTTTCGCTTTCAGAAGTGTCGGAACATAGCAAGGCGTAGGCTTGCTCTGCGCTGTACATACGCTGAGACATATTTATAGATATGTGTATGTGTATATATGTGTATATATATATATATATATATATATATATATATATATATATATATATATATATGCCCTATAAGTCCTAACCCTAAAGTAAACCTAAAATCCTAAAAACGACACAAATTATTATTTTTTTTTTTATATATATTTTTTTTTAAATATAACAGACGTAAAATAAATTCTAACGGCCCTAAACACGAATGCTAAACTAGCCCTAACCCTAAAGTAACGCTAAACTAGCACTAAACCTAAAGTAACGCTAAACTAGCACTAACGATAAACTAGCGCTGACGCTAATCTAGCGCTGACGCTAATATAGATTTTATATATTTTATATATATATATGTATATATTAGAACGATGATTTTTTATCACTTTTTCTTTCTTCACAGCACAGGACGCAGACTGATTTCTCTCTCCTCTCAGAACAACTACAATGGGAGGAGAGAGAAACACAGCCCATGTCCTGGCTGTGTTATGAAAATAACTGTCAGTGATCTCTGTGATAGGTTTTATCACAGAGATCACCTGATCAGGGACCAGTCACAACGGTCCCTGATTGTTGCTGTGCCAGCTGCCGACACAGGTAAGATATGCAAAGCGCATGCGGGCGCCATTTTGGGGGGGGGGAATCGGACCGGGGGGGGGAATCGGACATGAAGGGGAATCGGACGGGGGGGGGGATCGGACGTGGGAGGGGGGGGGCGCACTAATTACCCGTTCTCTCTTCTCTCTAAGGAGTTATTCCATGAGAGGAGAGAGAAATGGCGACGATTTGCCGCTTTAGCGTGAACGCCGTGAAATAGCGATTCACGGCGATCACGTGACCAGAGACCACTCGTTATGGTCTCTGGTCGTTGCTCCGAACTCTCAGCTACCTCCGGTAGCTGAGAGAACGGAGCTCTGATCATTCATTTCGGCGCTACTTTAGGCTAAAGCGATCACGTTAAAAGGCGTCGCCTTAGCCTAAAGCCCATTAGTGAGGAACGTAAAAAGGCGTACTGTTGGTCACTAAGGGGTTAAGGCCGTCCTTTATTTCTTCTGTTTAGGTTCTTATTCATGGTTTTGGCTTAAAAAACTTGTAAAATCTGCAACAAATCTGATCTGTGTGAACAAGGCCTCAACGTGTATATTTACATTACATCTATACATAATACATATCAATTATTACGCATCAAGAACTTTATTATACCCCACCTTAAGGAAAATAGTATTAGTAACCTCACTAGTAGAGATAATACCTCATTGTAAGGCGCTAATAAAACCATGCATTTCCCCTAAATTTTAACCGAAGCCGCAAAGGGCCTGAATCTAATCAGCGTGCCCTTGTCACTCACATTACTCTTTATTGAAAAGATCGCCACATCATGGGAAGGGGCAGTAAGAGATACGTAATTAGCGTGATCACATATAGCCAAATGTGAAATCATGAAATAAAGGAACTTTATCCAATTGTGGCTCTTGGGTTTAGGGTTGGACCGGCCCATCAGAGTACCGGAGGATCCTCCGGTGGTGCAAATCTCTGATACAATAATGGTCTCCAAAGATCCAGAAGAAGGCAGCCCCACTTTCAAGTCACTTCTCACTGGGGTCTTTTTCTTATGAGTTGATTCACAAATATTAAAAATATTAAATTAGACCTTACTGATGATATGTCCGGTGTGTACAATGATAGCAACAAAGTTTACAATGTTTTTAATAGATGGAGGGGTGACCCACAGAATCATTTCCGATAGCGGGCCCTGAGAACTAAACACAATGGGACAAAAAAGTTGTATTCCCTTTCATCAAGGTTATTTTCCGACTACGCGACTTCAGTATATGAGCAGAATCTTACCCTTCATGCTTTAAATATATGGCTTCTAGGCTAAATATTCTAGGTATTCTTGGCCTTTAATATAACTCTCTTATACGCAGATACAGGCCTTTGTTTTTAGCGCTGAGGCCTGTAGGCACATAACCTTTGGCACCCAATGGACGCACCCGCTAACCACACCTTTTAATACTAAACATTTTCTGGGTTATTTTAGTTGTTTAGAGATCATGATATAGTGATATTACCCGACACACAGCATTCCTCCAAAGATAGCTGAAGATAATGTTTTCAAGCATGTTTGACAGGGAACGAAGCATGTGTTCATAACCTATGCTGCCTATAGACACAGGAATAGAGAGGTGAGAATTGAAGTAATGGCACAGGGATAAAGGTTACAATGGTGCCTCATTGCTTCGCATTGTTGCCTTGCAGCACTGAGTTCCTATGAAATTGGCCCTAGTGTGTGTGAGATAGGAAATTTATATTATGAGTCCCATTGGGAACAGGGACTGATGTGACTGATTACAATCTTTGTACAGTGCTGTGGAATATGTTACTGCTACAGTTAGGTCCAGAATTCTTTGAACAGTGACACAATCTTCATGATTTGGGCTCTGCTGCCGCCACATTGGATTTTAAATGAAACAACGGAGATGCAATTGAAGTTTAGACTTTCAGGTTTAATTCAAGGGGTTGAACAAAAATATCCTGTGAAACGTTTAGGAATTGAACCATTTGTCTACACGGCCGTCTCATTTCAGGGGCTCAAAAGTAATTGGACAAATTAACATTAACATAAATAAAATGTTTTTTTTTTTTTTAACACTTTGCAGAGAATCCTTTGCAGGCAATGACGGCCTGAAGTCTGGAACCCATGGATCTCACCAAACCCTGGGTTTCCTCCTTTGTGATGCTTTGCCGGCCTTTACTGCAGCGTCTTCAGTTGTTGCTTGTTTGTGGGTCTTTCTGCCTTAAGTTTTGTCTTAAGCAAGTGAAATGCAGCTCGATCGGGTTGAGATCTGGTGATTGACTTGGCCATTGCAGAATATTCCACTTCTTTACCTTATAAACTCCTGGGTTGCTTTCGCAGTATGTTTTGGGTCATTGTCCATCTGTACTGTGAAGCGACGTCCAATCAACCTTGCTGCATTTGGTTGAATCTGAGCAGAAATTATATCCCCGAAAACTTCAGAATTCATCCGGCTGCTTCTGTCTTCAGTCAAATCATCAATCATCACTAGTGACCCGATGCCTTTGGCAGCCATGCATGCCCATGCCATCACACTGCCCCCACCATGTTTTACAGAGGATGTGCTGTGCGTTGGATCATGAGCCGTTCCAAGCCCTCTCCATACTTTCTTCCTTCCATCATTCTGGTACAGGTTGATCTTAGTTTCATGCTGTTCCAGAACTGGGCGGCTTCTTTACATGTTGTTTGGCAAAGTCTAATCTGGCCTTTCTATTTTTGAGGCTGATTAATGGTTTGCACCTTGTGGTGAACCCTCTGTATTTGCTCTCATGAAGTCGTCTCTTTATGGTAGACTAAGATACAGATACACCTACTTCCAGGAGAGTGTTCTTCACTTGGGTAGATGTTGTGAAGGGGTTTTTTTCACCATGGAAAGGATTCTGCGATCATCCACCACTGTTGTCTTTCGTGGACATCCAGGACTTTGGGAGATTACCAGTGCGCCCTTTTTTTTTTTCAGGAATGTAGCAAACTGTTGATTTGGCGACTCCTAACATTTGTGCTATCTCCATGATGGATTTCTTCATTTTTTTCAGCCTAACGATGGTCTGTTTCACTATAATTTAGAGCTCCTTTGACCTCATGTTGTTGGTTCACAGCAACAGCTTCCAAATGCAAATGCCACACCAGGAATCAACTTCAGACCATTTACCTGCTTAATTGATGATGGATTAACGAGGGAATAGCACATGCAGCCCATTAAATAGCTTTTGAGATAATTGTCCAATTATCTTTGGTCCCTTGAAAAAGAGGCAGCTACATATTAAAAGTGATGTAATTCCTAAACCCTTCCTCCAATTAGGATGTGAATACCCTCAAATTAAAGCTGAGAGTCTGCACTTTAAGCCCATATTGATTATATAACTGTATATTCAATATGCTTTGGTAAACAGCTAAAATGTCAAAACCTGTGTCACTGTCCAAATAATTCCAGACCTAACTGTATATAAGCAAGTTTGAGCTATTAGATATATAAATTAATTTGCTACAACTTTCATGAGCTGTATATAAAATTGTGAAGCAATCTCCGAATGTCCACTTATGACCTTGGAAGACTTCTATACACCAATTGGTGGATCCGTGAAAATAGATTATGGACAATTTTGTGAATTGAAGGTGAAGTGGATTGTAATTTACTCATTTCTACAGAGGACTACATCCAGCACTCCGCAAATATCCTATCAAATAAATGTAAACTATCGCATTGCACTCCTAATAGAGTTCAACTACTTGAGTTATCACTTTTATCTAAGTACCGAGACCTTGGCATGTGTCCCATATATCTTCTTCTTTTTCTATTTGCCACCCTGCCTTCAGCCCTTCCACCCACTCTTGCTCTCGGCCTCAGAGCACCAGTGTGAGGAGAGATATGACTGGACATTAATGTGCAGAATGACAACCAGTTTGGTCTCGGTCTGCAGAGCCTGGCACAGCTGAAGAGCAGCTGTGAGAAGAATATGAGAGTCTGACACATATACACAGTGTTCTCAGAACAGAAATCTACCGTATTTTGAGTCTCCACGGATTTCACCACAAAAACTGGAAATTAACAAAAAACTGGGTTCCTGTTACTGTGACTCATAAGTAAATCTTGGTTCAATTATTGAGGCCCAGACAGGTTGTGGCCCTGAATATGTATGAGGTACTTATTAGTTTTACATGGCGTTACTTGCCATTGCCTAAAGCGCTTCTGCATGACTTAGTATATATGCTCGATTGGTGGGGCTCTGGCGGCTCATGGAGGTCATAGCCCCACCAATCAAACAATTATGGACTATCCTAAAGATAGGTCATCAATGTTCAAGTCCCAGAGAATCTATTTAAGGCATTTTCTCTGTCTTCTACAGTGGAATTAAATCTCAAAAGTAAAATAATTTCTTCAACTATATCTATAATGCTACCCATACACAGCCAAATTTCCCACTTTATTGTATCTAAAAAGAATATTGTTCCTCCTCCTCTTTGATTAAAAATACTAAGGTTTTGTGTTCATAAATGGAATTATTTGGATTAAACAATTGGCAAACTTTTGGAATAATACGACTTGGGGACCAAAATAATGTGAAATGAACTGCCAAGTATTTAAAATATAAATTCCATCTTTTTGGGTGAAAAAACAGCTAATTTGGCCCTTATAAACTTGCATTGAGATTGATGAGGGTTTCTCACCATTCTTCTCATTTAAGTTGATCTCTAACCTCTGAGACGACAGGACTCCTTCAGGCTCTTGTTAGAGAGTTCCAGAACTTACAATCTCAGACACATTGCTAGAAAATGTGCCATTGAAATAAAGCTGCACATGGACAATCAATGTTGGTTAGTCAAGTTGGGCATCAAAAATAGTTGAAGCAAAAGTCCAATGACAAAATAACATGTAACAGATTCAACATGTCACATGATAGAAGTCATTTTCCTGGGTGATGTTTCCTTCTGCTCCTCCTTTCTGCATCTGTCCTTCAAATGACATCACTTCCTGTCTCGGTTACCACAGATTATATATAATATGCTATTGTAGTCACAGACAATAATTAAAATAGGAGAGAACAGGAGAGAGAGGCTTCATCTATGAAGCCAGGAGCAGTTGTTAAAAATGGTTCCCAGTCAGAGACGTAACTTGGTGCCAGGGCCCCAATGCAAAATCTGTAACAGGTGCCCCCCCCCCCAGCTACTTTTTATAATATTGGTGATTTCTTGAGTGGCAGAGGGGCCTTTAGGTGCGACTGCTACATTTGCACTCCCTGTAACTACCGTATGCCCTTGTTTATAGTGTTGAGGTTCCTAAGTTGGGGAACGTGAGCTAGAACTAGAAGATGGATGGAACATGCGTATATAAAAAAGGTGCAAAGCACTAAGTGTTTTGTTAGACTGGTAAAGAATAGTATTTGAGAAGGAATTAAGCTTTAAGCGGAATGAAGAGGGGTCCACAACTAGACTGCTTTGGCATTTACCTAAAATGGGGTTGGCGGGGGGGTTAACGATCTCAGTAGCTGAAAGAAAAAGAAAAGTCAACATTTTATTAAGATGGGCCAAAAATAGGGACATGTAGGAGGAAAGTCGCAGAAAAGGTAGTGTTGGAGTCACTTGATATCGCAGAGAGATTTTCCAACAAGTTCTGAAGTGTTAACAAAAAAATAAAGGAAACCTATTCCATTTGATATTAAACCAGATTACAGTTATCAACTTGTCTGTTTCCTTCTATTAACAAAACAGGCATACGGTTTTCCTGAAAGTCTCCACCTGACCTGGAGAGTTCAGCTGACACCTATGAATTAAACTGAAAACAGTCAAAGTTCTCACTCCTCCCTCTCTTGCTCCCAACTATGGAAGGTGGCAGGGATCCCGGACCACCCGTAATTTTATCTTCCATTATACTAATTATGTTGTCCTCTGCAAATAGTCATCTTATTTAATATCATACTATGCAAACTTCCCTCAAATACACTTTCATGAATTATTGTTGTGTTGCCAGGCACTGAGGCATTGGTTTGAGTGTACAACTACACCCATAATACGCCATTTCCTGAAATATTTGTAAGGTCTCATTCACAAAGATGAAGTATAGCTCCTTACAATTTCTGTGTTGCCATACAGCACCCATAGAAGTTAATGGTTCCATACTGTGCCTGAGAAAAAAAATTTGCCATGTTCCATTGGATATTTTTTTAGGAGAGAATACCTCCGTAATACAGCCCAGTATGGAGATAACATATGGGGTCATGCAAAGTGCCTAAAGGGTCTTTAGGCCAGCTTATAGGCTCCGTGCACATGGCTCATACACCATTTGGACCATATGTCTGAAGTTTAGAATCATATACTTAAAATAAGTCTACAATCTGTAACCTTCCCAGGGGTTTCTACGAGGCAAGCATATGCCAGAAGAGTTTCCTTTTGGCACTCATGTGACTGGTTTATGCCTGGATACATATTCTTAGACGGTTCTGTATGACATAGCCTGCTATACGAATGGGAAGGTACCTTTTATCTTTAAGCTGGAAATCAATGGAATCCACATGTATGTCATACATGTGTATGGTACATGTTTGGATCTATCGAAAGAAAGAGGAACAAACCCCCCCCCCCAGAATAAGGCATACAAAATTATCTTCTGGACTGACCATTTGGGTAATAGGACAATACACATACACCTTGGGCCAAAAGGTTATGTGATAAATTCTGCTTATAGGTAGTGTCTTAATCCTGCTCAAGTGTATTATAAGGGTGCAGTCACACTCGAAAGATTTTGTTGCAGAAATTTCTGACCATCTGCGTGGTCATCCATTAATGATGAATGCATGCATTACTAATATCCCTATGTTATTCTTGTGGCCATTGATATTAAAAACGTAACAGCTGGGTGTTTTCAGCAGGACGGGACAATGCAGTAGCGAGTGATGGACAGCTCTGTAGCCCTGGCATCATCCAGTGAATATATAGATGTGTGGCAGAAGTGTGTACAAAGGCACATATGTCTGGTCATTAGGGACATATGTCTGAGGTCGGACGCCATTTCAACAGACTCCCAGCATGAGTTGATTTTTTCTTAAAACCACAAACTCTGCATTGCCTGTCCCTGCGGAGATCGAAAGAGGAATATCTTTCAATCAGTCACACAGTTGTATTTAATTAGTGGCCATTCATAAAGAGGAAATAGTCAAGTCTTCTAAAGATCATCAGGGGTCATTCAGACATACTGTCACTCACATGAATGGGATCATCAACTACAACCATCATCTCATTGATGGTCTATGAACCATATTCCTCAATGCTTACATTATACAGCGTGTGCTATGACACAGTCTGTCATGTGAGAGGTGACTATGATGGTCTAACCTGTTGTTTATGTGCGCCATTTTCTCGGTGTAAAGAAATTTATATTGTTTTGATAAGTAGGTTACACAATTCCCAACCACCTAACCATGCCCCTTTGCAACAGTGAAACATTCTGATGTCTCAGAAAATTATGCCATTTTTCCAAAGCACTTATGCTATTTTATGGTGGGCATTCAGGGGTTTTATGCAGAGTTTGCCATTTTACCCGGGCCTGGTGCCTGAGGGAGCCTGTTCCTCAGAGAACTCCAGTACTTTGACAGCATACATTAGGGCACAGGAAACTTCAAGTTATACGTCTGAGTGTATTACATTCATATATATGCCCACTAAGGTCCATGTCTACAAAATAGGTATGTGTTTTGTGATTTATGCACCTTAAAGGAGTTGTCCACTTTGGACAATCCCTTTTTGTTGGAGTGATCTCCTGATGATAAACCGATCACATGGTGTCCCACTACTGGGACTCGCAACAATCAGCTGCAATGTTTGGAAGAACCTGGTAGCAAGAGTTAAATTTCCCTAAAGTGTGACCACAGGGGCAGTGAGGCATAACACGGTTTCCATAGAAAGAATTGGGTGTCCATGTAATTCATGGATGTACTGGGTCTTCCAGAGCAAAAGATGCTCTTTGTATTCGCTCTATACTCTGGATACTAGATGAGGGTCCTTACTGGGAGATCCTTCAATATTGTAGCCCTAGCTGAATAGAGACTCAAAATGACTCCTATTCATATTAACAACATTAAAACTTCTGCATAAATGTTTCCATTCAAACACCCTCCATTATCTGAATTCAGCTATCCGCCTTATTTTTTCTTGTAAACTTTAGCGCGCTCTTACAGAAACCTTTGTACACTCATAAAAATAAGACAATAAATGTATAAAAAGCTATAAAGCACAAAGGATTTGCCTCCACCTCTTAAAGTCTCCATTTCTGAGCATAGAAGGAGTTAAAAATGTTGCATTGTGCAACTGCTAAGATTTAAATAAAAATACATAAAAAATTCTCAATCAAAAAACCTTATCAAGTCCCACCGGTTCACATGTACCTGATTTCTATAGAGTGGCCCAGCCTTGGTTATTCCACTTCTTTTGCTATTGTCAGAGCTCCACCGACGACTGTGTGTCCCGCTACATGGCTATCAGCGCTTGACAACGGACCGGCTTGGTCCAAAATGTTGCCTAAACTTGTTGATATCACTGGATCTAAACTAAAATTTGCACAAGTAATTGCATTTACTCAGTTGTGTGCTGTCCTATTTTCTACGCACATGGATATATTTTGGGCTTGTGACCACAGGACCCACCAGGACCTGCACCAGAACTTACCACAACCACATAGGAGAGTGATGCTTTATACTATCTACTGTACATGACGTAAATGGCTACAAATTCTCATGCATATGGTTAACAAATATGTCACATAGCAAATTAAACACTATTTTAGAGTAAAATGAACCAAAAAAGGTGCAAATACATTGATAAATGGGGGCCATAGTTCTTCTGTCTTGGGTAGCAAAATCAGGCACCGTAAGGGGGGCTTATTTTAATCTGTGGGACCCTTTTCCTTTTTGTACACCACTGTTCCTGTAGGCAGTGGCGGATTATCATATGGGCGATTCGGGCGGCCGCCCGGGGCCCGAGGCTCCCAGGGGGCCCATGGCAGCCCGAACCGCACATTATCGTACAAAACTATTCAGCGCGCTAGCGCTGCTAATTTCCGAAGATGAGGAGGGGAGGAGGTAGGGAATTGGCCGGGAAAGGGGTAGGACACGCCTCCCTGACAAGTGCGGGCGCCGCCATGAGTAACAGAACAGCGACGGACGGCTGTTCTGTTGCTCTAAAGCTGCAAGAGAAGACCCGGGCGGGCGTTCACCGGCGCTGAGGTTAGTCGGCTTATCCTCCTGCCCAACTGGTTCCCGACCGCTGGCTGTATTTTTACGGCCAGCGGTCAGGGACGGGTCCTTAAAACCCGAGCCATAGACTTTCTACGGCTCGGGTTTTAACTTGCTGCCCGCGCGATTCGGCAGCTGAATGTCGGGTCTCCGGCTGTCAGTGACTGCCGGGGACCCTGAGGAGAAGACAGAAGCAGCTTTCGCTGCTTCTGTCTTCTCCGATGTCTTCTTACACAGCGTTCAATGAACGCTGTGTATAGGAATAGAGACAGCAGCAGCGGCGCTGTCTCTATTCCTCCCGGTGATCATGTGACTGGTCACATGATCGCCGGGTGCCGTTAGTGGCAGACTGCTGCTGGGTCTTACTAGACCCAGCACAGCCCTATTAGTGACAATCGTCACTATGAGAGGGCTGATTTCCCCTGTAACTGGGGCTGCTGTGCAGCTCCAGTTACAGGGGAAAAGATGGTGTAAAAAGAAAAAAAATATATAAAGTTCCCCAAAGGTCTTTTTTGACCTTTGAGGAACAGACCATAGTAATAAAAAATAATAAAGTAAAGTGCAAAAAAAAATTAAATAATAAATACACATAAAATACCCACCCCAAAAAATACCGTTCCCACCGCCAATCATTGTTGTAACGCTAGCGCTGACCCAATTACCCTAATATAGACATGTAATATATTAAAATTTACGGTAAACAATGACGATTACAAATAAAAGGTCTATTTTAGGGTAAAACTATGTTATTACCAAAAAAAATAGCTGAAACGTAAAAAAGCTTATTTTTTTTACTATTATTTTCAAACTTTATGAATAAAAATTCTAAAATAGCAAAAAAGTGTGCATAAAAACGATAAAAAAGGAAACCTGCATTGTCTACGGAAAAAAACGTTGCAAAAATCACGTCTTTTTTTTTTTCTTTTTATAAAAATGTGTGTTTGGTGCAACTTTGTAATTCCGTTTTATTAAAAAATATTTTCACTTTTTGAGATACAGCTGCTTTGTATCCTGTATCCGTCAGGTCAGCAGGACTGACGGGATCAGTGAAACGGGCCTTGCGCTAAATTATAATCTTAGATGTGATAGATTTGAGGTGGATCCTGCGTGTCACTGATCCTGTCAGTCCTGCTGACCTGACGGATACAGGATACAAAGCAGCTGTATCTCAAAAAGTGAAAATATTTTTTAATAAAATCAATCACACACATACTAATATATATATATATATATAAAATTATGATAACGTTTTTAAATGTGTACATAACCTTGTGGCACTATATACAAGGGGGAGCGCTGTGTGCCACTATATACAAGGGGGATATATACAAGGGGAGTGCTGTGTGGCACTATATACAAGGGGGATATATACAAGGGGAGCGCTGTGTGGCACTATATACAAGGGGGAGCGCTGTGTGGCACTATATACAAGGGGGAGCGCTGTGTGGCACTATATACAAGGGGGAGCGCTGTGTGGCACTATATACAAGGGGGAGCGCTGTGTGGCACTATATACAAGGGGGAGCGCTGTGTGGCACTATATACAAGGGGGGGGCTGTGTAGTGCTATCCACAGTGGTATGTGTGTGGCGCTCTTTATAGGGGGGCTTTTTGGTGCTATTTACAAGAGGGGGAGGGCTGTGTGGCGCTCTCTACAGGGGGCTGTATGGCACTATCTATATGGGGCTGTGTGTAACACTCTCTACGGGGGGATGTGTGATATATAGAGGGGGCTGTGTATGGCGATATCTATGGGGGTGTGTAATATCTACAGGGGCTGTGTGTGGCACTATGTACAGGGGGCTGTGTGTAGGTGGTGTTTTACAGTGTGTGGTATTATTATATTCAGGCGCGCAGTGTTTGGTGCTATTATATTTAGGGGCACAGTATGTGGCACCATGATAACTTTATTTTCGTTTATAGGTGTGGAAATGTTGGAAAAGTGAGGAGACGTCTGAGTGGCAAATTCTGCAGAAATGAGTCATGGCCGGGAGAAGTCGTCATGAGTGCTGGACCGGATGGAGAAGAAAAGAGGAAAAAACTACTAGAATCTGAGACGTCGTCACCTGTGAGTCACTAGATTTATAGAGAATCTGTCACCTCTCCTGACATGTTTATTATAGGAATCCTTGTATTTCACAAAAAGTCTGCAGTCCAGGACTGATAGACAATTCCCCTTGTCAGGAGGTTGTGTCCCTGCACAGTGTGATACTGTCAGTATGTAGGGACACCGCGCTGTGACAAGGGAAATCGTAACACTGTTAATGCTTGCCCAAAAAGGTAGTGTTAAAAATAGTTACGGCAGGGCGGCGGTGAGGAAGGGGGGCCCAAGTTTGGGTAACAGCCCAGGGCCCATGGTCTACTTAATCCGCCACTGCCTGTAGGTATATAGTATATATCTTATAGAATGTATACAGAACTTAGTTTAATTGGCGTTTTGATACCCATATACAGTCTAACTCGCTACTTATAACTATAGTTCACCTTTTGGATTCATAAAAGCAGTACAAAGTTCCTAGTGGTATGGAAATTATAGAAAGTGATAGCATGCGTACTTGTAAGCTAGAATACAAATCTGAACTAGAATCTTTGGGTAGTCAACAACATGTAACATTTTCCAATCACCGTATAAAACTAAGCACCTCCAGCTTATGCAAAACTACAACTCCCATTATGCTGGGCATGCTGGAAGCTGTAGTTTTGCAACAGCTAGAGAGCCCGAGGATAAGAAACACTGGTATAAAGGAACATGAACACCACTTGATTTGCAGGTAACTAAATTGTCTTATCTAATTCATTGAGAGTTACTGTAGGTAAACATTGTAAAGTGTGAGCTCTGAACTTGAGATTCCAGCTTTGTATTATGATCTAAGATTGTGTTTATAAGAAAATATATATTAATCACTGAGTAAGGCCTAATTCACATATGCATTGGAGGCTCCGTTAGGAGCCTCTGTTGTAGATTCCGCCAAAAATACCAGAAACAATAGTGCCGCATGCTGTGCTATTGTTTCCGGTAAATCCACTGACACCCCGACAGAACCCATTAAAGTCAATGGGTTCCGTCGGGTGCCGGTTGCCTCCGTTGTTCAACAGAGCCTGCGCTTCCTGCATTTTCATTGTTCTGCTCCTCTGATGGAGCAGAACAATGGAAATCCGAACGCAGATGTGAACAGGGCCTAAGTTTATTTGACTTATTCAAAGAAAAGCAAATGAACTTCCTTTGTTATTAGGTTTCCATTGTATGCTTAGTTATTTTAAGATTATATTTCCTTTATTCTTAACACCATGGTGGCCCCAATTTGCCAAAATCCGTGGTTACACTGCAATGTGATCTTCAATGGGCTCTTCCCCGCGTAGTTGGAGGGCCGCTGACTGCAGTAGGCACTTTTCCCTTTAATTATAGTGGGTACGCTGATGGCTCCCCCTATAAAACCCAGGTTGGTTGTTATCTAAAAAAACCCGTAATAATAATACAACCGTTTTATGTAGTGGTGCCGACCATATGCCAGCCCTGTGATTGGGCTTCTCATACTCCTGCTATATGCCTCCTCTCCTTTACTAGTCTCCTTATGAACTGTGCCCCCACAGATACATGCCCTCTCTGCACTCTGGGCACTTGAATGGTGTTTTTCCCGCATGCCCTTATGTAGGGTGTTCTTTAGGTGATGCTTGTTTATTATTTTCATTGGTTTTGTGTGTCTTTCTTATATTGAAGTCACAGCAGGTTGGCAATTTGATAGTGTTTAATCAGTAATAAATAGAATATACCAAAAATGTATGATCAATCACTAAGCTTCTGAGTGCTGTGCCCCTTGGTTTTAGCGATCGTGTGGGTACCAGCAGTTCAACCCCCACCAGTTATAATTTAATGACTTCTCCTATCCTAAGTGGAGGGAAATTTCCTTTAATCATTTTACCAGACTTACCGTACTCATCGGAGTTACAAGCACGACTTGTTAAGCAGAAGTCAGAGGAATATGAGTCCTTGCAGTGCTGAATGTATGGAATTTGTTACTGTACATCCTCAAACTGTCCTTCACATTGCAAAATTTATGAAAGTGACTTATTGCAAAAAGCCTTAATAATCTTCCAGAAACATAACGCGTGCGCGCGCATGCTCTTTAGCTATCCATGGTGCTTTGAGATTTACTACCTTCACCAGTTTCTGTGGTTGGAGGTAATTTATCTGGTCATCATAACACACATAACAACCTTGAAGGCCATTTACATGAGTAGATAATTGGTCAGATTCCAACACCTTCTACAACGTCTGTGTTTTAAATAGATTATATAAAAGGCTGATTTTATGGATCGGTGACTGCCGCAAATTCTGTCTATGTTTAACTTTGGATGTTGTCATTCATGTTTGGTCTGTGCAGCTTGACGTACAGGATGACAAACTTCTAAGTTAAAATGAGAAATTGACAATCGATTCTGGGGTGGGCTTTTGTTGATGGGATGCAGATCTGTCGTTTGTCATAAACTAGTTTCAAAGGACTGCACCCCACAACGAACAAAAAAATTGGACATGGCAGATCAATGTTTCCATAGATATCTGTCTTTGTTTGGCGTCTGTCAAGCTCGTTCATGTCAGGCACCAACAGTCAACGGAAAATGGTCCAAAATCTCTAGCATATGGCCAGCTGTCAGGTGCTGATCAAATAAATAAAGGAGGAACATAACTTCTTGTTATGCAGGTTCCTTGAGGCCTAATCCATCATGGATCATGGTAAGTCAATGGGAAGATAGACAACTACTGCTCTACATTGCCCATTGACTTTCAGATTTCATCTCACAGTATCATATAACATTATTTAAAGTTGCAGTCAGTGACTGTTCATTTTGGGTCTCAGTGGGTGTCCACAATCACAACTGTTACGCAAGACTTTTTCTTCAGTGCCACCATGTCTCCACTCTCATGTGTTGCGTCAACAGGTAGTTTCTCTCTAATGCAATGATCTGCAAGCTTGGAAAGATACAACTCTCAGCAAACCCAGACAGCCATGGCTACCGGAGGTATAACTTCAAGGGGCCCCGATGCAAAATCTGTACCAAGCCTCCCCCCCCTACTATGTCCTATTTACAATATTGTTGTCTTCTTAGAGGGGCATTTGAGCCAGATCCTGCTTCCTCTGCACCCTCCTATAGCTATACCCCTCGCATCTACTATTCACTACAAAGTGGCAGCATGGCGCTTGTCCAGATAGAAAAGCATTAGTTATAAGCGAACCTCCCACAAATGGAGTAATGTGACTTGCGAATTACTCATGGCTTTGTCATATAATACCTGCTGCTTTGGATACTCGGCTAAATATTTAATCCAAAACATTTCTTTGCTTTCTCAATACAGTGTTTAACCCAGTGTGGCCCAAAAACTTGTAGATCTCATTGGTCTCCGTTTCTTATATTGATGGCTGCATTTGGAGACCTGGAAAAAAAATGCAACTTTGACCTAGCAAATATGAAGCTACACCTACATGAATGACCGTTCACTAAATATACTTATTATTTTAATTTCTCCCTTTACAATCTGGAAGTTTCCACTAATAAAGATGCGAGCTGCAAGATATTCAAAGATTACAAGTTTACTATGTTAATCGATCATAATACAGCATGTGTCTGCAGACAGGCTGAATGGAAAGTGCTTGCAGCTCGTCAGTATTACAGAATTCTCTAACTTGTAAAGGAAAACATTTCAATAATAAGCATACTGTATGTTAAAGGGGTTGTTGAGATTAGAAAAAAATACCTCCCATACGAAAAACAGCGCCACCCTAGTCCATAGGCTGTGTCTGGTACTGCAACTCCACTAAATAGTAAATAGCTAGTTCTTGGAAAATTTGTAATCTTTTTTTTTTTAATCTCATAAACCCCTGTAATGATTTTATATTCATAACATTTTCTAATATATTAATGTAGGTCACCTACTCTTTAAACAACCGAATAAGTACATCTTGTGCATTATGGAAATATCAACATTTGTCTATCAAATTATGCCTAAGACTAGAGTAGACTTGGAAGTTGACACTGGCAGGTGTCCATGAACCAAATTCACATGCAAAGTATGAAGTGTTTACTGAAAGAGAGGGCACGGCTCTGTACAAGTGCAGCGGTCAGGAGGGTCCGGGGATAGTGAGGGAATGCCACACATTTCTGATTGTAGGGGATGTGACACATTCCTATATGATCAGACAGATTTACGTGTGGTACAAAGCTCGCCAGGAATCTGGTTGGTCACTAAAGGATTAACACTTTCACTAGTAAAGGGGCCAACTGCTTTATATATACTAGTATATCTTTCCCCTAAAGGGACCATACATTTGTGCTAAGTTGGAAAGAATGCTAGGGAGGTGCTGTTTAAAACTTAAAATATATTCATCCAATAAAAATATTGCCTTTTACAATCCTTAAAGGGGTTGTTGTATAAGATTGGATAAACATGGCTGATGTCTTCCAGACGCAATGCCACTCGTGTCCAAAGGCTGTGACTAATATTGTAGTTCAGCCAAATTCACTTGAATGTTAAAGAAGGCAGCCATGTTTTTCTAATCTCCTACAACATGCCTGTATTGCCGCCCATATGTTACTTGCCTGTTGTTATTTTCAAAGTTGAATTTTCATGCCATCAGACTGGGCTCAAGCCTAGGGCGGTGCACTTTGATGGGGTCACACGCAAGTTGATGGCAAATTTGTTACTTTAGAGCATGAGAGTATAAACTATTTGTGTTTTGGGGCCTTCTTTTACAGATTGCACTACTTACTGAAGCTGAGATAATGTATATTATAGACTAAGGCAAGATTCAGATTAGCGTGTCTCTGATTTGCGCGCGTAAAAAACGCAGCGTTTTTCCTTCATTTATTTTCTTTTTCTCAAATTTATGTTTATTGTAACATAGAAATGTGAACATGCAGAAGAAACTGATAGGCACGCAGGCCAATATTTGCTAGAGTAATACAATGAATAAAGGAATAACCATATTTAAGACATGGTATCTCCAGAAATGAAAGAGACAGTCAGGATGGGAAGTTAATTCAAATATGTAGAATCACGACGACATGGGGACAAGTCTATTTGTGAACCACAGGTCCAACTTTAAATCTAGTCATCTGGTTGGAGAACAAGTAGTATATAGCTAATAGGTAGGAGCTTCAGTTGTATTGAGGTCCATATCTGGTGGGACAACAGGTCAGTAGGGTGAAGCAAATCCAACTGAGTGGTGTTGTGCATTATTGAAGTCAAACCACGGTTTCCACAACTTCGTGTACCTTGTTCCCAACTAGAAAGTTCCTCCAAATGCGCAATCTGATGTATCTTCCCAAACCACTGTTTCCTACATTTCTTGTCCGTGTGCGTTGCGTATTGTCATCAGTGTGCTTTTCGTGTGGCATGCATTTTTCACGTCTATGCAAACACATTTTTTACATTTTTTTTTCTGCTTTTCTATATAATTGACGAATGAAACACGGACAGCACACAAATGTCATATGTGTGCTGTCCGTGGTTTTCACGCACCCATAGACTTCAATGGGCGACTAGATGCGTGAAAACGCACTAATATAGGACATGCAGTGAGTTTCACGCAACGGACAGTTGCTGCGTGAAAACTCATGCATGTCTGAATAGTCCCATTGAAATCAATGGGTCAGTGTGCTGTGCGTTATTTTAACGCACAGCACACAGACTAGTATTATGCTAGTCTGAATGAGCCCTAAGGGTCCTATTAGACGGGCAGATATTCTGTAATGAACAAGCAACGAGCAATGATTTAGAGAGCCATTTGTGTTTGGATTACGGTCTATTATACGTCAGAATAATTGCTAAAGATTATCTCTGTTCATCGATTTTGCTCGTTCGCCTATACAGCAATTACAGACAAAGATTATTGAGCGTGTAGGTATTGTGTAAAGGACTGATCTACTAACGACTGGAAGATTCCTGATTTGAACGGGGGTGTGGCGGCGACAAGCGATAATCTTTCACTCAGGTAGATGCAGCCGATCCATGGAAGCCCAGCGATTTATCGTTCGTTATTTGATCATTGCACACTATTACACGTGGCAATTATCTCTTCCTTTGAAACGATTATACGAAAATTCATACAATAATCGCTCCGTCTAATAGGGCCTTTAGAGAGCATTCAGTTCTGATGGAATCCTGCATGATATCTTATGTATGACAAGCAAAGACAACCAGCAAGATGTCCTGCTGCAGCGGAGAAGCTAATACATGTCACCATGTATTCCAGGCAAAATACTATTAGTGCTACTAAATGGAGACCCTATCTCTGCCCCTCTGAGTCTAAGCATTACGGAAATGTAGTACCTTACATTGGGCATTGTAAAGGCCCTTTTACACTGGCCTATAATCGGCCACTGCAGCAAACGCCGATCAACTAGACATCGTTGATCGGCGCACGTTTGCTCCTGTCACACGGAGCTATGGATGGGGATGAGCGGTTGTTACTCTGTTCGCTCGCCCCCATACACTATTATCATGTCGGCAGCGCGTCTCCCTGATTACACAGGGAGATGTGCTGCCGACAACGATAATATTTAACTTTTTGAAAACGATACGACCAGCAGATGATCCAGCGTTTGCTCGTTCATCTGCTGATCGCTGCCCTGTTTACACAGGGCTATTATTGGCAACGAGCGTTCTATGAACGCTTGTCTGCCTGATAATTGCCCAGTGTAAAAGGACCTTTAGTCCAAAATTCTGGGCCTCGTATTGAAAAAATAATAGACAAAGTGGCCATGTTGCCCATAGTAACCAATGAGACTTCAGCTTCCATTTACTAAACTGCACTGGAAAAAATGAAATGTGGACTCTGGTTGCATTGGGCCACAAGGCCAGTTTTTCTATGTGACCCATGTGAATGTTCATTGATGATCTATGACTTCATAGAGATCAACTACCTCCATTGTTGGACTTAAGTTTTTTGGGCCCATCTGCCTGATAATCGCCCAGTGTAAAACCCCCTTAACAACCAATGTCTAGCGCTAGCAACAAACATAATGATTTTTTTGTATAATATTACCAGCACGAAAGAACGTAATTAGACCAGTGTCAGAGGTGGTGGCATGAATGGGAAATCTATACAAAAGGCATCCCAAGCACCACCTGCCTCTTATAGCACTCCACTCAGATACCAGGGTCTGGAGCGACTGGAAACTTCTACACCCACCAAAGCTTTGCCACTGGCCTGTGGTGGCACCAGAAAGTTTCTCTATAATCAAATAAAAAATTTTGTACATAATAATCTATGCTCCTGTGCTGGAAACTAGAAGAAACGGTGCTAGTAGCCCATCCGCAATACACTGTAATGACGGTGCCTATGCTGGTATCCACAAGAGTATGGTAATCCAGTGTGGTTTTGGGTACTGCCTGGTAAACTGACCCATTATCTAGGGAATCTGAAGGACTAAATGATTACACGGGAGATTCCAGTTTTATCATAACCTCCCATTGTGTCCACGTTCTAGAACATTTATTTCATTTGAAACCTTTGTGCACTGACCACAAAATATGGGATTATTCCTTACTAGGTTTAGGGCCAATTTATGGCAGCACCAGCTAGAGATACAGCTACGTAGTAATAGTGGTGCCGGCTCTCTTCTTTATATCTATTCTATTCTACATTATTACCCCTGTGTCTCCATTGTTTGACACCTCTTATCTCACTCCATGTCTCTTGCCTGTCCTGTTTTTGTTTTTTCCCCTCATGTTTTGTGTCTTATCTCATTTGTCTCGTTTTCTCAGACATTTTTTGTCTCCAACCAACATTTGGCCTCTGCTTCTAGGTTTATCACTTTTAAGCAGTGCTTCTTTTAATTGTCATACATCTTGTTTGCATCCTATATGTAAAGTTAAACTTTTTGCAAAGTGTTCTGGATGACGAGGCATGAATGTTCGATGATAAGCTAGGTATCAGGGCTATAGTAGCAGCTATTCTGAAGTACTATAAGCATTGTAAAAAAGGATATATCTTTGGGCCTGTTCACATCAGCGTTGTGTTTCCGTTGAGGCGATCCATCAGTGCTTTCTGTCGTCGGAACCCCTCAACAGAAAGGCAAACGGAAACCATAGCTTCCGTTTGCATCACCATTGATCTCAATGGCAACGGACACTTTGTTAATGGTTTCTGTTTGTCACCGTTGTGAAAGGGTTCCGTTATTTTGACGGAATCAATAGCGCAGTCGACATCGGCGTCACAATTCCTGAACTCATCTTGTAGCGACATTTGTATTAACTATAGGTATGGCTGTCATGAGAGCCGTCATTAGGTAACAGTAATGCTCCTCGCTAGGCCAGGAGGAAACTTCTCCCCTTTAGGCCTCATGCCCACTTCAGTTTTTTTCCTTCAGGGTGCTATCCGTTTTTGTCACTGATAGCACCCTGAACCCATTCATTTCAATGGGCCCATGCACACTTCCATTATTTTGACGGATCCATTGTTCCGTTCCATCAAAAGTAGAGCATGTCCTACTTTTGTCAGTGATTCCGTGACCGTGTGGCCCATAGAAGTCAATGGGTCCGTCAAAAAAAGGGTGCTTCCGTGTGCTGTCCGTTTTTGACCGATCTGTTGCCCTAGCAACGGCAGGGCGGGCCAAAGTTCACAGACTGGGACATGTGACAAGTTCAAATAAAGTTCAATGTCTTCTGTTTTTTTAATGGAAACATGGAAGCCAAACAGAATAACAACGTCCGTTTAAAACAGAAACACGGAGCGGACACAGAGTACACACGGATACCATAATAGACACACGGATTCGTGAGAAACGGCCGTGAAAACGGTGATGGAAGTGTGCATGAGGCCTTAGCTGTAAGGTTCATAATGATAGAAATGTCGATTAGATTCTTGGCAAGCATTTTCAAAACCACTGATCATTTATTGGTGGTTGGAGAAATTGTTCCATGTAAATGGGCCATAAGCTAATGGGTGCTATTGCCCCCTCTAAACAGCCATCCAAGGTCCTATTCAGAGAGCTGAGTCATACTTATCAGTGTTTCCCTCTTGGCTGAGTGGCCGAGAGAGATCATGCAGCCCATTCAATGGCTCCTATCTTGAAACAGTGCTGTGAGATGGACCACCTAATATGTCTAGGTCAATGTCTGCTTCCATGACAAATCTGCTTTAACCCATCCATACATGTCAGACTTCTTCTAGTGTACCAACTATTTCCTGCATAAATAAGTACTAGTAGATCTCTTAAAATGTCTGCACTATGAGAGAAGAAAGGAATTACGAGCCATTCTGGTATGCCCGTGGTCGCTGACCATCGACATTCCCCTCTTACCGGCAGTCGCGACCGCTGGACTGTGCATCCCCTAGCAAGGGAGATGCCGGCGTGCTTCCCCCTCCCCCGGATTGTGCCTGTATGTTGCGCGTGCGCTAGTGCTTGTCCTTAAAGGGCCAGTGTGCGCAGCAGTAAAAGTGTCCCCAGCCTATCCCTGGATACCCTGAAATATTTTAGGGACTCTGTCCACCTACCCAGTGCCTGAGCAATGTTGTTACTAACCCAGTGTTATTCTGCAAAAGTTCTGTATCCCGTTTACCGAAATTTGTGTCCGTGCCTATCCTGTATCCTGAGTCCAGTGTTCTTCCAGTTATCCAGCACCAGCCTGCATCCAGGTATCAGACACCAGCCTGCTTCCAGCTATCCGACACCAGCCGGCTTCCAGCTATCCGACACCAGCCGGCTTCCAGCTATCCGACACCAGCCTGCTTCCAGCTATCCGACACCAGCCTGCTTCCAGCTCTCCGACACCAGCCTGCTTCCAGCTCTCCGACACCAGCCTGCTTCCAGCTCTCCGACACCAGCCTGCATCCAGCTATCCGGCACCTGCCTGCTTCCACTTATTCAGCACCAGCCTGCTTCCAGTTATCCAGCACCAGCCTGCTTCCAGTAATCCAGCACCAGCCTGCTTCCAGTAATCCAGCACCAGCCTGCTTCCAGTAATCCAGCACCAGCCTGCTTCCAGTAATGCAACACAAGCCTGCTTCCACCTATCTGACACCAGCCTGCTTCCAGTTTTCCAGCACCTGCCTGCTTCCAGTAACCCAGCACAAGCCTGCATCCAGCTATCCGACACCAGCCTGCTTCCACTTATCCAGCACCAGCCTGCTTCCACTTATCCAGCACCAGCCTGCTTCCACTTATCCAGCACCAGCCTGCTTCCAGTAATCCAGCACCAGCCTGCTTCCAGTAATCCAGCACCAGCCTGCTTCCAGTAATCCAACACAAGCCTGCTTCCAGCTATCCGACACCAGCCTGCTTCCAGTTATCCAGCACCAGCCTGCTTCCAGTTATCCAGCACCAGCCTGCTTCCAGTTATCCAGCACCAGCCTGCTTCCAGTAATCCAGCACCAGCCTGCTTCTAGTAATCCAGCACTAGCCTGCTTCCAGTAATCCAGCACTAGCCTGCTTCCAGTAATCCAGCACTAGCCTGCTTCCAGTAATCCAACACAAGCCTGCTTCCAGTAATCCAGCACAAGCCTGGTTCCAGTAACCCAGGAGCAGCTTGCTTCCACTACCTGCAATTGGACTGTATCCAGCCTGCCACCAAGGTACCATCTACCTGTGACTGTCCTATATCTGTCTGGCCAGCAGCTACTCCATTAAGGCGGAATAGCCCAGTGGGTTCACATCCCCAGTGGACGTTACACATGCTTGATTTTCTCAGCCAATCATATTGTTTCCTCACCCAATCTAAGAAGTTCAAGAGTTGTATGACCGTTCTTGCTCCATAGGGAGTAATGTGCACATTCATGTAATGGAGGATTCGGAATAATACCAGTTACAATGTTGATAAGGTTGAAAAAAGACACGGGTCCATCAAGTCCAACCTATAATCCTACCATCATGATCCAGAGGAAGACAAAAACCCCCATGAGGTTGATGCCAATTTCCTCATAAGAAGAAAAATTCCACCATGACTCCAAATATGATAATCAGAACAAATCCCTGGATCAACGTCCTATCTCCAGAATCTAGTACTTATAACTTGTAATATTATATTTTTCAAAATAAGGCAACAAGGCCCTTCTTGAATTTGTTCCAAAAATCAACCATCACCATCCTGTGGCAAGAGAGTAGCCACATTGTCTCATTTTTATTTTTGCCGTTTTCAATATATCAGGTCTAGGCATAAAGGCAGGGCTACATGGGGTAGAGGCTTAAAAATGGTCGGGAATATGGCCAATATGGTTTTAGTAAATATCTAGAATACCTAATATAAAAGGATTCTGCCACTAGGAAAGACGGTTGGAATGGCCCGCCAGAGTACCAGAGGATACTCTGGTGGGCACAGTCTCTGACACAATAAAGGGACCCTAATGCAACAGGGCATAAAAGTCTAGCAGAAGACAGTACCAAATTTGGAACAGACTGTGGAACTAATCAATTTCCACTTTTGGTATATTGGATTATGGGATGATTCACAAATAACCTTTTTAATCCTATTAATGATATGTCCTGTGTGTACAATGATAACTATAAAGTTTATGACATAATTAAAAGTGTATGCGCACATGTTCTGTATAGAATCATTTCCTCCGGTGGGCACGAGGAACCCTAGTCCAATGAGAGACGTGTGATCTCACGGCACAGCTGACGGGGCATATGGATAACAAAGGAGATGAAAACCGCTAGCCAATATCCTGATTTGGGTTTGTTTTTAGTGGGTGCCGTAATTAGCCCTGTCCTCATTTAAATGGGTTTTGGGTGTCGGATTCCATTTAAATTGAGCATTGTCAGCCCTAGAATCAAGATTCAAATACTCAAGAGGAAAAAAGCAGAAATGTCCTAAAAAAACCTACAACAGCCCGGGGGAAAGAGGAATATTGCAGAGTTTGTTATTTCATTATAAGCAAGGTCTGTTCTGGGATCTCTGTCTGCCTGGAACAAAAACTGCATTGCAGAGCCTTTACTCACACGTCTGGATGTTTGCGGCTCTGTATGAAGAAAACAAGCTTCTATATATATTCTGCCAAACTTTACTATGATTAATTTATGTATGTTGGGTTCAGTGAACACATTTTTTTAGTGATACGATAATAAGTGTTGCAGAAGAGTTGTCTGCTTTTAAAACAACAATTTCCAAGTGTGTGGCTGAGATAGAAAAATTAGTGAAATAATTATGTATGCAGATTATGCTACCGCTATGTATAGTAATGGGAAAACGTGAGGTATCAAGGCGGCCTAGGACGCTTTATATCAGCAAAGGTGAGAGCCAAATAGGGTGTGACATTCGGCATCCAAAACTCTGCTATTTGACTCCTCTACTTATATGGTTCTTGTGAAGTCACCCCACTGTGTCACCCCCTCCACTCACTGGCCATCACATGGAGAATCCAATTCAAAATCCTTACCTAAACCTGCAAATACCTGTCCAAATCTGCTCTGGCCTTTATTTGTTCTCTAGTCCCCAGAATCCAACCTACTCGCAACCGCTGCTCTGCCCATAACAACATCCTCTCTACCACTTTTATCACTTCTTCACACTCTCAAATTCAAGACTTCTCTCGTGCCTCCCCATTGTTCTAGATCTCCTTCTCTCATCCCACTCAAGACTTTACATCACTACAAACCTTCAAAAAGTCACTTTTTCTTACAAGCTTATAACTTGGCAATGCTCAACTGGTCTCTCTTAGTAAGTACTCCAACACTAACTCCATTTACCTACTGGCTCCTACCTAAGGTATCTTGTACACACTGTGCAGTGGCATAGTTATAGGGGTCACAACGATCGCAGTTGTGACTGGGCCCCTAAGCCTCGGGTGCCCACAGGGCCACCGTTGCCACAAAGCGCTGACAGCGCTGGTCTCGCTTCCAACTGTATCTGTGTCCTCAGGACACAGATACAGTTCAATTTAATGCTGGAGCCGTGCTCCAGCATTCACTGTGCCGTGAGCGGCTAGGCGCAGGCAGGCACGATGTAGTTACGTCATTGCACGTGTCTGCACCGAGTCCCTCACAGCACAGTGCAGAGGAGGAGAAGCATCTCCTCCACCCGTCGTGGGAATGGGGATAGGCAAGTAATTATGTTATTATTTATCTATTAGGCACATATGGGGGCATTATACTGGGTATGGGAGGGGGGCTCATAAGGTAGCTGCTGAGGGAGCATTAAACTGTATGGAGAGCATTATACTGTATTGGGGGCATTATACTGTATGGAGCAGCTACGGGGGGCATTATACTATATGGGGGGCATTATACTGTAGGGGGCATTATACTGTATGGGGCAGCTATGGGGGGCATTATATTGTATGGGGTGCATTATACTGTATGGAGGGGATTATACTGAGGGGACAGCAATGGGTGCCATTGTATTGTGTGGGGGCAGCTATGGGGGGCAATATACTGTGTGGGGATGCTATGGGGGCATTATACTGTGTGGGGGCAGCTATGGGGGCATTATAATGTATGGGTGGCATTATACTGTGTGGGGGTAGCTATGGGGAACACTATAATGTGGAGGCAGCTATGGGGAACATTATACTGTGGGGGCATCCATGGGGTTGTCGGGTAAGGCGGCTGGGTATTCTTGCTGAATTCTTGCACCAGGGCCCATGAGCCTTTAGCTACGCCCCTGACTCTTTGTCTGTACCACACAGTCTTTTTGTAATTGTTTTGATGTGTTTTCCTGCACCCGGGGGAAAAGATTCAGTTTGGCGCCACCCCCCCACAACTTGTTTCCCAACATATCCTTCCTGTCCTAGCGCCTAAGTGAATGGCACTGCAGGGAGCTAGCTCGTTGCTCCGCCATAGTATTCAATTGTATCTGCGGCACCTGGTCAGTAGCGGCGCTTTGTCGCCCCACATTCCTTCCCTCTTAGTTGTGCCCGGGCCACATGCCCCGCCTGCCCCCCCTAGCTACACCCCTGATGTGTTACCTCCAATATTGTGCTATGTAAATTGTTATGGAAGCTGAATACGCTATATAAATAATAATAATGATAATAATATATGATGGAATGAATATCCATTGAACTCAATAGGTGTCCCTTCATTTAGGGCCCATTCACACGAACGTGAACATGGAAATCACGCGCAGCACACGGACCCATTGATTTCAATGGGGCCGTTCACACATGCGTGAGTTTTCACGCAGCTAGAGTCCGCTGCGTGAAACTCACTGCATGTCCTACATTGGTGCGTTTTCACGCACCTATGTGCCTATTAAAGTCAATTGGTGCGTGAAAACCATGCACCGCACACGGATGCACATGTGCGGGGAGTGATTTGCGCATTGAAATAAAAAAAAGATGTGCTTTGCGAGTGCGTGAATAACGCATGCCACTCGCAAAGCACACTGATGCATAACTCTACACACGGACCAGATTCATGCGCGTTTTACATGTGCGTGAATCTGATACATTCATGTGAATGTAGCCTAAGGGCACGTCCAGACGTGGCGGAGTTTTTCCGCTGCAAATGTTGGTGCGGATTTGGGGCAATTGCGCAACGAATCTGCACCAACATTTGCATATTTGACAGGTAATTCAGACTTTGCAGAAAAGACAGCAGATTTGCCACAGATTTCAGTTTTTGCATAGCAAAGGCTGAAATCCGCAGTGAAATTCCGCTTCTTCTCCGCAACAGACAGTGCATGCTGCGGAGGGAAAATTCCGCACCGCAGCCTATGGTCCGCAGCGGAGTTTTCCGCAACGTCTGAACTAACTTGCCTAAAAATGTATTGATACAACTGTAAAAAACGTCCGCCGGAGAATTCCACTGCGGACTGTCCGCAGCGGAATTCCACAGCAATTCCGCCACGTCTGGACGTGCCCTAAGAGTGAATGGGGACTCTAACAGCTTTCCAATCCGAAAGACTTTGCCAGGGGCCATTTAAATCATGGTTACCATGCAACAGCTAATTTTTCCTAGGGAAGATAATAATTTAATTGGGGTTTCCAGCAAAATCCCTTGATGGTGGAGAGTGTCAGGTGCAGACCACCTCGCTACATAGGGGCCTGTAGTATTAAAAGAGGTTGTCAACTGTGTGAAAAGTTAACAAAAAACATAATGGTTCATATGCTATTTTTAACAATAAAATCAAGTAAATGAAGCAAAAATAGATAGAAACTCAAATAAAGTCATAGGTGTGTGTGTGGAAGGGGGTGTAGACCGCGTGGGCTGAGGGATTCGTTTCTCTTCTCACATTCCGCAATCTTGTCTTTTCCCCAAATTCCGCTTTTCTGCAGACAAACTAGTGATGTCATTTTTGCTTTCTTCATCCTGTAATTCTAGGACTAACTTTTGGAGCCAGTCGGGCTGATTGACAGACTTTTAACAGCAGTTGTCAACAAGAGCTATAAAAGTAATTATCTACGACTGACTGTGGCAAATCGTTTCAACTTTTTGACAGAGGCTGCAAGTCTGGAGCCTTAATTTTAGCTTTACGCAATGTTCCGGCCCCAACCAGGTAGTCAGGATTCATTTATGGTAAAACCTATTGATGACCCATGGATTTCCCACAATGTTTGTTTCCCTCCTCGAACTATCAATCCATGACACCCCCTTTTTTTCCAACCCCAATTCACCTGACGATCATTCTTTTAGTCCTACTGAGGAGCGCAACATCACCCGGGGGTCCAATAACCCCAGCACTGATTTGGCTACCTCGGTTTTTGACATTACATATGCAGCGGCATCTTTTTTAGGACTACCCTCCCAACTGGTCAGACCTCCATTAACTCCCACTGTCGTGAGCAAGGATACACTGATCCCTTACATTATGAGCCCCAAAGCTCAAACTATCACCAGTTTCTTCCCCAAAATCCAGAAAATCTCTACCAAAAGGAAACTAGGTACAGACCCAGAGGACGAAGAGGGGGTAAAAAACGACACAAAACAACATCCATCCCTGAACAAAAAGAGGAATCTTGTCCAGCAATAAAAATAAAAATATTCAATCTGTCATTACATACTCTGAGCAGTGATGAACGCAGTCTCTTGAATAAAGGCCTTTCGTTCTGCCCTACATCGTCAACCAATAACTTTGAGCTTTTCATGGACCTCAATAGATTCACAAGAAAGCTTACCCTCACCAGACATTTTGCCATGACTAAACTCATCCCCACATCCAGCACAACCATAGAATTATCTGAAAACCCAATCTCACCCAGAGCCATTCCAGTAGAAGTCCACCCCAAATCCAGTTTTTACCCAACCCACCATCAAGGCCCTATGATTGAAACTTTTACGTCCCTGGTAAGTAATGAGTTTAGAACTCTAGATCTACCGTCCCATTACCCTGACAACTTAAATACGCATGAAAGGAAGGCCATGAGGGACCTCCAAAAAAATCAAGATATCATAATTCGCCCGGCTGATAAAGGAGGGGGCATAGTCGTTCAGGATAAAGAAAAATACCTTAAAGAGACTATGAGGATTCTGAGCGACACTATATTTTATAGCAAATTGAGCACAAATCCACTATCCACTTACATACTGGAATACCAGAATCTGATTGAGTCAGCATCCTCATCAGGATTGATAAATAAAAAAGAGAAACGGTTCCTTTCTGTTACATTTCCAAACATGCCCTTCATTTACCACCTACCTAAGATTCACAAATCACTTACAGATCCCCCCGGGCGTCCCATTATCTCGGGAATAGGTTCCCTCACCAGCAACCTCTCACACTTCATTGACCTTCATCTTCAACCCCTAGTTCTTACCCTACCATCCCATCTCAAAGACTCTACACAACTGATCAGAGACCTTAATGATTTAAAAATTGATCCTTCAGCATCCCCAGTTTGTTTTTTGACAGCAGATGTAACCACCCTATATAGCAATATCCCGCACAATAAAGGCATAGAAGTAGCCCATTCATTTCTTTCCCTAATTAACACCATCTCCAAACCCCAGGTTGATTTTCTAACAAACTGCATTGACTTTATTCTTAAACACAACATCTTCAGCTTTGACAATAAATTCTACCATCAAATAAAAGGGTGTGCAATGGGAAGCCGTTTTGCACCATCCTATGCAAACCTGTATATGGGGTCGTTTGAAAAAACATACATCTATGGCGAACACCCCTATAAAAGTAACATACTATTATACAAACGCTACATCGATGACCTGTTTCTAATTTGGAAAGGCACTGAGGAGGAAGCTATGCGCTTCATCGAAACCCTTAACAAAAATAATTACGATCTAACATTTACATACACATTCTCCCCCACATCTATAGACTTTTTGGATCTCACGATCAATTATGATAACGTCAATAATAAATTTACAACGAGAACACACTTCAAACAAGTTGACGTTAACAGTTATATTGACTTCAGAAGCGCCCACCACCGCCCCTGGTTGAAAAACATACCTTTTGGTCAATTCAGGAGGATTAGAAAAAATTGCAGTACTGACAAAGATTTTAACAAAGAATGCTCAATCCTCGAAAAAAGATTCAGAGACAAAGGTTTCCCAACTAACCTTATAAAAGGTGCACGATCCAAAGCTTCAGAACTTACTCAAGTGTCATGTCTGAACCCCTCTATTAAGAATTCCAAATTAAGCACTAATAGCTCTAATCTTAACTTCATCACGACTTACAATAGAGGCAATAAAACAATTAGGAACATTCTGTCCAAACATTGGCACATCCTTAAAAGCGACCCATACTTAAAAGATACATTATCATGCAAACCGAATATTACCTTCAGACGATCCCTGACCTTAAAAAACATTCTGGCTCCTAGCAGAGTAAGGAAGCACCTTATACCACATACTAACTTTCTTTCTGATATAAAAGGGTCATATAAATGTGGACACTCACGCTGCCTGTGCTGCAATTCCATCAGCCATAAAAAATATAACTACACTTCCACAGTTACCAAAGAATCCTTCACTATACAAACTTTCCTTAACTGTGGCAGCTCATACATCATTTATCTATTAGAGTGCCCGTGCCAATTGCAGTATATTGGAAGAACAACCCAATGTCTAAGAACCAGGGTTAACAACCATCGGTTTAATGTAAACACTGGTTACCTTAAACACAGCATTTCCCGACATTTTCTCCAAAAACATGACTGCCAATTTAACAAAATCAAAATCACACCAATAGAACACATTAACGTTGATGTCCCAAACAGATTTAGCAAGCTGAAACAAAGGGAAAACTACTGGATCTTTAAAATGAACACACTTCATCCTCTTGGTTTAAACGACATCGCGGAGTCCTCTTTGGACTAATTAATTCACTAGCTACTTAATAAATCATCATTGAAACACCTTATGAAATCATATACCTTCCTTAAATTAATTAAATAAATCACTTGCAGTACCCCGTCACACCTCATCTCCAAACAGTTTTCCGTGTATTATTATTATTATTCTTTATTTTGTATCACCCATCGCATATTCGCGTTTGTTTATTTATTCTTTTTCAAATAAATAAAAAGCTTAATGTGCCATATTTTTGTTCTTTGAATATTGGCATAGACTACCGCACTACTGTCCTTATTCTATAAAAACTGCCCAGCGTTCTATATAAGTAAACGCCGACAGGTGACAAATTAGCATATGGGCCATATCATGGCCCGAGTTTATATTTAATATTCTATCCTCACTCACCCGTCCTTCGATCCCCATACTTCTATACTTCTTTTCTCCTTTCTTTTTTGGAACAGTCGTTCTCAGGTCCCGTTCCTGTCCGAGTAAATCCACGACCCGTGACGTAATGCGTTTCACCATGCGTTCCACCCTATGCGGTTCACCATGCGTTCCATCCGGTATGGAGCACCTCGGCTTCCGTAACACATCTGGTCTCCGTGGCAACATGTAAACATTTCAACTGACATACTATACTACTCCCCAGACATATCCTTCATTCACGAATGCATCAATAAAATCATGTTTTCACTCACTCTTAACTATTGTTTTAATCTTTTGAATGACAAACTGTCTTTTATACACTGCACTTAGTTTTAGTTTACTACGTTCCATTATCATCTCCCGACAGGACGTATAGTCCCTTATTAATTATACCCTTTTACTTATGTATTAAAACTTTCGTTTATTTATAGTATATCGGATCGCTCAATGTGAACTTTGACCCTCCGATATGTTTTCGCGTTTTTTTACCTAATTGTTTAATCTGAACTGGCCCTATATAAACTTGTGTCTTGCTTTCTGTATCCCTATGCCTGATGAAAGCGCCAGTTCGGCGCTGAAACGCGTTGCGAATAAAAGAGTTTATTCAAACTTAAAACTAGACTTCGGGCATTTATCTCGTCCACATCAATCAGCAGCGCCGATATAGATCCGCTTGTTTTATTTGCATCCTCTTGTTTCCAATCTGTGAGGGATAATTAAGTTCAGAAGAGATACAGGATGTCATTATCCCGGTGATGAAGCTGCAGGCTCCGATATTAGGGGCATCACATTTGCTGTTGGCTGGGGGGGGGGGGGGGGGGTGAAATTCATTAGATACACAAAGGCCACAATTAGATGTACACACTGTTGTAGTAAGCAATCTATACAGAACCTTGTATTTCTTTATGTTTTCAGTGGAAATATTACATTAATACATTTTTCTTGTTACTGCATTCAGTTATATTTTTATACGATCTCTTATAAAATGTATAGGATTGTAATTAAAAAATCATAATAATATATAAGAGAGTGTTCTGAAGAACGTATTTTTTGTCACAGTGCATTGGGTCGAGAATGGCACCATGTCTGGTCATAAAAAGAAGAACTGAATGCCCAGTATATAGGCCCTTTTACACTGGCTGATTCTTGGCTGGTGCAGCGAGCGCCAGTCAACGAGATATTGTTGATCGGCGCTCGCTTGCTCCGGTCACACAGAGCTATGGATGGGGACGAGCGGTCGTTACTCCGATCGCTCGCCTCATACACTATTATCATGTCAGCAGCTCGTCTCCCTGTTTACACAGGGAGATGCGCTGCCGACAACGATAATATTTTACTTTTTTAAAACGATACGACCAGCAGATGATTGAGCGTTTGCTCGTTCATCTGCTGATCGCTGCCCGTTCCTAGGACGCTCGTTTGCCCGATAACCGTTCAGTGTAAAACCCCCTTTAGGGCACATTTCACACATTTCATTGTGTATGGCTAGCTGAAACAGTGTACAAATCATGATCAGTGCAATTGGATGTCTAAGCAACGCAGCAAACACCATAACGCATAGTATGTAACATTACGCAATCGTTGATTTATCAGTGGGGGTTGACAGTAGTGGTAGCATTGATGGATCTATAACCAAGGCATGCAAAAAGGGGGAATTCTTTTAATAATGTGCAATAACAGTGATACATGTTGTTAAAAATTCCTATATGTTGCGAGACAGTCACAGGAAAAATGGTTGGGGATTGCTATATTTCCTCAAGAGTCCTCTCATATGTGTACTAGGTTCCAGGAAGTATATACCTCATCCAGGGAAAGCTGGATGAGATATGAAAATCCCAGAAAAGCTGAGTATCCCAAGCAAGGAGTAGTTTGCTATGGGCTTTTTCTAATTTGGGGCCTGGATTTTTATGGAATGATAGGCAGGTTGGTAGTGGGGCCTATCATTCCCTTTCTGGCCAGTACTGGTCTTCTTTGTAGCTCTCAGGTGTTGCAGCTCCGCTCATTACTGGGCTATAAAGGCGTGCGCTGTGTGAACTTTATGGGGGACCATGTGGAGAGACAGAACCTGTCTGGCTCGCTGGGGACAGTATTAATGAAGTCCGCTGGCCTCCTGGTGGACAGTTGTTGTTTATGTGCGGTAACATACGACTTTGGGGTGGTTGGTAGTATGCCACTCATATAGTCAGAGAAAACTAAGTTTAGTTAGTGCTCAGCCGGGCAGAGGTTAATTTTTGTTTTTGTGCCTGAGGCTATTCGCTTATTATTCTATCTTCTGCCCCAAAATAAAGAACAGGCGAAGCACCTGTTGGAACAGAACTTCTGTGTCGATTTCTCTGACTGCCTTTGGACTTATTTTGCGTATTGCTACAGTGCTAATCTTCCACAATATATATATACTTCTTTACAGTTGTACCCAACATTATTAAAATACAGTGAAAGCACTAATTGCATAGTAAAGATGGCATCCTAAAGTGGGTAATACACTGCAATACAGAAGTATTAGGCTGTGTTCACACAGAGTTGTTAGACGAGTCTTTTGACGCGGAAACCGCGCCGCAAAACTCGTCAAAAACGGCCCTAAAATGCCTCCCATTGATTTCAATGGGAGGCTGGGGCGGTTTTCTCCCGCGAGCGGTAAAATCGCCTCGCGGGAGAAAGAAAGGGCATGCCCTGTCTTCGGGCATTTACGCCTCTGACCTCCCATTGACTTCAATGGGAGGCAGAGAAATCGTATTTCGCAGCGTTTTATGCCCGCAGCGCTTAATGGCCGCGGGCAAAAAATCTGCCTCAAACTTCCAAACGGAATTTTGAGGCAGAAATTCCGCCTGCAAAAAACTCTGTGTGAACATAGCCTTACAGTGTATTAGAAAAGCGATCGGATGATAGTATTGCAGTGTATTATAAAAGCGGTCGCATAGTGAAGTCCCCTAGTGGAACTAGTAAAAAAGTTAAAATAAAGTTTAATAAAAGTTTATAATAAATAAATAAAAATCCAAAGTAAAAACAAATGGAAAACCCACTTTTTCCCTTTACAAAATGCTTTATTATTATTAAAAAAAAGGGAAAAAGTTACACATATTTGGTATCGCCTTGTCCGTAACAACCAACTATAAAGCTATTGCATTATTACATTATTTAACCCGCTCGGCAAAGGACGTAAAAAGTAAAATAAAAAACAATGTAAGAATTGCTGTTTTCTGTGCATCCTGCCTTAAAAAAATGTGATCAAAAAGTCGCATGTACTCCATGATGGTACCGATAAAAACTACAAGCCGTTCCGCAAAAACAAAAAAAGCCCTCATACAGCTGCATCTGCGGAAAAATAAAAAAGTTATGACTCTTCAAATATGGAGACACAAAAACAAATAATTTTGAAAAAAAAAAAGTGTTTTTACTGTGTAAAAGTAGTAAAATATACAAAATCTATATAAATTTCACCACAATTATAACAACCCGCTGAATAAAGTTATTGTGTTATTTATACCACACAGTAAATGGCGTCCATTTAGGACGCAAAAATGTGTGGATTGCCTATCCTTAAAGGCAAGGTGTCTTGAAATTTTTTTTTTTATAGAATATTGCTTTTAGTATGTTATTTTTTTCTTTCTTTTACTTCTCTATGGGGGCTGCCATTTTTTTTTCAATCTCTGTATGTGTCGATTAACGACACATACAGAGATGGAATACGGCAGCTCCAGTCCATAGGAGTCAATGAACGGCTCCCGTCTATTGCTTCTACTCTCTGCGCAGACGTAGGCCAAAGTCACACAACAGAGCAGCTGTTTGCAAGGAGATAGCAGACGCCATCATGAAGACCTGCTGCACTGCAGGTAAGGTGTGTGTCTCTGTCTGTCCCTCTTCTCTCACAGACCGCCGCTCTCGTGACCCCCGACGGGCCCCCCCGGCGGCCCCCCCAAGTGTAATCAAGCATTTTTTTAATGTGGTTTTTGGCGCGCAGTGTGAACCTGTCAAATGAAAAGTCAGTCACTTCACTTTCATTATTCTAAGGGTATGTTCACACCCAATGTTTTCAGCTGAAAAATCGGATGCAGAACGCCTACAAGCATCTGCCCATTGGTTTCAATGGGAAATACGGCGTTCTGTTCCGACAGGGCGTTTTTTACGTGGACATTTTCCAAAAACGGCACATAAAAAGACGCCTGCCAAAATGAAGTGCACATCACTTCTTGCGACGTTTTTGGAGCCTTTTTTCATTGACTTTATAGAAAAACAGCTCCAAAAACGGCCGTAAAAAACGCGAGTTTGATTAAAAAACGGCTGAAAATCAGGAGCTGGTTTCCCTTGGTTTAGTAAGCGTGTGAACATACCCTTAGCCTTTTGATGTGTCCTATAACTTCTGCCAGCTGCAGAATCAGACCCAAAATGGCTGCCGGGCACTGCTTAGCAATTTGAAGACACCTTTTCCTGGCTTGTAGGAGGGGGGTGAGATTCCCTCCCACATTTACGGCAGCTGTGAGTCAGGTTGCTTTGCCTTTTTCACCTTGCTGCAATTCTGGGAAGTGCTCCCCCCTGGTGGCCAACATAGGAAAACATGTCAAATTATTATTTAATTTTTAATACTTTCCACCATGTGGAAAAAAAATAAAAATACAGCAAAAAACAAAAAAATATAATAGAAATAAGTAACGAGACTTAAAAAAAAAGTTTAATTCGCAACAAATTCCCTTTAAGGTAGACCTGTGCCTGGTATCAAAACCCTGCCTCATTTACTTGGATAGGGCTAAACTATACCATAGCTGCCAACAGTCACGAATTTGCCTGGACTGTCCTGAATTTACAGAGACAGTCCCGGAAAATTACTGTCCCGGGACGGGTCCCGGCAACTGCCACATTCAATTGTATCTGCGTCCTCAGGATTGCGCACCAGCAAAAGTTGCTACAATAGTGGGGCTCGTGGGAGTTGATCCTCCACAATCACACAATGATAAAGATAGGCCATCAATCTTATATCCCAGAAACCCCATTAAGGTCTATTAAGAGCAAAGATTCCCAACTGGATTCTATGAGTCACACAGATGTTAATATTTAAGATCCTATGTATATTATATATTTAAGATAGATTTGGATGACAAAAAAAGGCAAAACAAGCAAAGCAATGGGAATAATGGGTTAAAACATCTATATACATTGAAGTAAAATTAGAGAATAAAACGTAAAATAGGAGAAGAACGTCTTTATTCATCTGTTCCATTCCTATAAATGAGAAATGAATACAATAATTCACGGCTTGCTTTCACCGACTTCTTTCAATGATGATGGAATAGCAACAACCGAGCAAAACAAAGAAAGCCAACATAGGATTAATCTCATCAAAGCAATAAAACGGCCATCGTAATTTAAGTCTATGGTTGTACTAATAACGTTATATAATAATTGCCAGTATTTCTCCTGATGAAGCCAGGTACAAATGCTGGAAACCTATCTGCCGCAGTGACTCACTCTACATAATACTAATACTTCTAACTTACTTTCCCATGAATTAAACTACATAATAGGATTTAGGGAAAAAAAAAAACATAAAGCACTGGATAAGGATTTGCAATAAGAGGTTTTAAAAAAAAAAAAAAAAAAAGTTCTAAAGGTTTAACTCTATAAGCAAAGCTAAAGATATAAAGGTAGAAGTTCCTTCGAATAGGCCATGATTGTGTGATTGGTGGGGGTCTGATAGCCCCACAGTTAGCAGTACGAATGTGGCTGAGCTCCAGTACCATGTACAGGTGCATCGATGTGTCCTGGGAAAATATTGAATGCAAGTAACCTGTTCAAGAGGTTTTTCTGGATATAAGATTATCAGCCTATTCTTAAGGTCCATTTAAACTGGCCCATTTTGGCAGTAACAACAGGTGCCGATCAACGAGACAGTTTGTTGGTCGGCGCTCATTTGCTCCTTTCACAAGGAGCTATGATCAGTAATGTATGGGGACGAGCGCTTGTTACTACAATCTTGTTTACACAGGGAGATGTGCTGCCGACAACGATAATGTTTTAGACTGCCGAAACTATACTATCAGCCGATGAACGAGCATTTGCTCATGCATTGGCTAAACTTTGCCCTGCAATGACCGGGAATGAGCGTTTTGTGAATTGCCTGATAATTGCCCCGTGTAAAAGAGGGCCTTTAGGATAGGCATACGGAAAGCACTGGGTTGGCAACACAGGTTACTAGCAATAGATTTTGAAACTTGTTCTGTCGATTTGGCAGATGTTGCGGGGTCCGATCCCACTGATTGCATATTGGTGGCCAATTTTAGGGATAGCATCTGCTTCTTCATCAAGATATAACACATTGTCGATGACTGGTGCATTCTCACTCCACCAAACATCTGCTCCTTTTAAAGTGAATTGCATCCTGGGCAGGAGCGTTTCTTGCCTTAGTTGTCTACGTGCCGTGAAAGTTTAAGGGAAACCGAGACAGGAACGTTACTGGACACCTAACACAAGTGTGCATGTAGCCTTAATTTGGCCATACAAATAGGTAAGCTGTAAGCCAACAATTGTTCAACTGACATCTATCTTGTCCTTCTCTCTCACAAGTGTCCACCCTTCTCCCCTATTGAGATTGGCAGCTGACAAACACCTCTGGTGTTACCTATCTCCTGGGGAATCAAATGGTCAAAATCCAAGCTGTCTAAACGCGTCTTCACACTAGACATTAGATTGGATCTTGTCAAAATTGATGGGATCCACCAACAAATAACTAATGTACATAACCATCACCATATTGTCACCAGCTCCACCAAAGTCCTTTAAATGAGCCAAATGGAATTTGAAAGCAAAATTCTATACTCCGTATTAACTATTTAACAGAACGGAGAGACACTTTTATTACCCGTATCCTCAACCCAAGCCTTGGAGGAACATTGCAGGCAGTAAGCGCTTAAGGTCGTGTTGCTTTAAAAGATCATTCACAGAACACAACCAAAGATAGACAGAGTGATGAAGCTACTGTAAAGGTGCCCAACTGCCCATTCATGTAATAATAATGATAGTTAGCAATACAACCCGAAAAGACGACTGATCTCAATAATCATTATTTGCTGTGCATTTTTCTTGGTCATTCCAATACATAGCATTTACTCAGGTGTGATTCAGAGGGTCGTAATATGGCTGCATTTTACCATCCATATTATAGAAACACAACTTAGATTTATGTGATTATGGAGTCTGGAATATGTTTTCGGTAGTAAAGACAAAACAACAGCTTCTTTGCTGCCATTTGGTTTTCAGTTCCTTAGATTAAGACAGCAGACGGGCTTGAAGTTGCTGGACCTTTGAAGTGTTATATTAAAGAAAATTGTACAGTTGTAATATATATATATATTTTTTTTTGCTATATGTCTTCTTTCCTTCGGGCATTATCTTTTGGAACGTGCCCTAGCAGGTGCCTATGTGACTAGATAAGATCTAAAGAGATTTATTACGGTCTCGGAAGAGCTCAAGTTTCTCTGCGTATCTTCGGTTTTGCAAAACCCAATATCCTGTAATTATCTTCAAATTCTGTTTTTTTGGGGAAGAGTAATATTCTGAAAACATGGTGACTCATGGTATATTGTGCAAGATCTACTGAAATCTACTCGGTTGTTTGGGACTGAATGGGTAGATGGGATGGATTTATGATCTGAGAGGACATCAGATGATCTAGGAGGGCATCAGGGCACCCATTCTACAACCATGTTGTCAGCTAGCTGTGTTGCTGGTATTTATTACTTATGGTGGTCCCACCAATAGTGAGCGGAAACCATGTTGGATTTGAGGAGTTTTTGGAATTAAAATTTTGGATATACTTGACCACTGCTTAGCAATGAAGATTGTGGCCATGGGTGATAATGCTGGATCACCACACTCATGTGGGGAGACAATGTCGTCACTCACATATGTCAAGTCCTGGCTCTGGATTTTATCCTATGTTAGTGAGGGTTCAGGGGGAGTCTTTTTGTACAAGGCTGGACAAAAGCGGGCCACAATATAATAGCTTTAATAACTGGTTCCTGTTTTATCTGCTCTGAACATATCAAGGGTGACTGTAGGGTGTATGTATTTAGGGTATAACTTTACTATAATGATGTAGGTATTGGTGTACTCAGAGGGGCCTAGGTTTGTGGTGTTCCTGACATTACTATGGTGACAGACTGCCATGTAACATTTAGGTGGCTTTGCTTTTAGCCCTTTTATTGCCTTTTCGAAAAGTGAAATGCCCTCCCTAAACGGGAAGCTTTAGGCTATGTTCACACGGACTATTTTGGGGGAGGAATATCTGCCTCAAAATTCAGTTTGGAACTTTGAGGCAGATATTCCTCTCCCTGCACGCCGATTTTCGCGGCGATTATCGCGCCGTTTTTCGCCCGCGGCCATTGAGCTTTCTCCTGCCTCCCAGTGAAGTCAATGGGAGGTCAGAGGCGGAAGCGCCCGAAGATAGGGCATGTCGCTTCTTTTTCCCGCGAGGCAGTTTTACTGCTCGCGGGAAAAAGACGCCGACGCCTCCCATTGAAATCAATGGGAGGCGTTCTCGGGCCGTTTTTGCCGAGTTTTGCGACGCGGTTTCCGCGTCAAAAAACTCGGCAAAATACCCCGTGTGAACATAGCCTTAGAGATGGGCCGTGTATATGCCAAAGTGCATAATCGGCCGAGCCAAAACAAATACATCTGATATATAATTAATACCTATATGATATAGCATCTACTCTCCTATTCTGTCTACCGAAAACTTTCCAAAGTCTTGCAATTATCTGTATTCTTCCTTCTCTGTTTTGCTTGTCTTCGTTGCCTGCTCTTCTGAGCAGTCTTGTATACTTGGAATAGAGAGAAGCTCCAGCAACCGCATAGTAGATAGAAGTTAAAAACTAACTTTTAATGAAAAAAACATGATAAAAACCATATGTGTACGTATGAAAAATGGAAAGAAAACCAATAACGTCTTTTGGACACCCTCTGTGTCCTTAATCGTATCCCTCTTCTGAGCAGTCATTCTCCATACCAGGGGTTTTATAGGGTCACATGCATTGTGATAGCATGCCTTGATGCCTTATCAGCCGGTGTAAAAGGGCCTTTAAAGAGGCTCTGTCACCAGATTTTGCAACCCCTATCTGCTATTGCAGCAGATAGGCGCTGCAATGTAGATTACAGTAACGTTTTTATTTTTTAAAAAAAAGCATTTTTGGCCAAGTTATGACCATTTTCGTATTTATGCAAATGAGGCTTGCAAAAGTACAACTGGGCGTGTTTAAAAGTAAAAGTACAACTGGGCGTGTATTATGTGCGTACATCGGGGCGTGTTTACTACTTTTACTAGCTGGGCTTTCTGATGAGAAGTATCATCCACTTCTCTTCAGAACGCCCAGCTTCTGGCAGTGCAGATTTGTGACGTCACTCACAGGTCCTGCATCGTGTCGGCACCAGAGGCTACAGTTGATTCTGCAGCAGCATCAGCATTTGCAGGTAAGTAGCTACATCGATTTACCTGCAAACGCCGATGCTACTGCAGAATCATCTGTAGCCTCTGGTGCCGATGTGTCCTCGCTCGTCTGACACGATGCAGGACCTGTGAGTGACGTCACAGATCTGCACTGCCAGAAGCTGGGCGTTCTGAAGAGAAGTGGATGATACTTCTATACACAACGCCCAGCTAGTAAAAGTAGTAAACACGCCCCGATGTTCGCACATAATACATGCCCAGTTGTACTTTTACTTTTCAACACGTCCAGTTGTACTTTTGCAAGCCTCATTTGCATAAATACAAAAATGGCCATAACTTGGCCAAAAATGCTCGTTTTTTAAAAATAAAAACGTTACTGTAATCTACATTGCAGCGCCGATCTGCTGCAATAGCAGATAGGGGTTGCAAAATCTGGTGACAGAGCCTCTTTAAGATGCATTCAACGCGACTGCTCGACCAGAGACTATAGGTTGTAGCTATTAACGGAGGCCAAACTACAAGATTAGGGTACTATAAAGTTATTTTTATACTAACAGAACGATGCTAAATGACTTATTAGAACCAATTTGAGACTTTTATATTTTTTGGAGATGTATGACATAGGTCCAAATTAGGGTGTATTAAAAGCCTATATATTTATATATATGAGAGGGAGAGAGAGAGAGTTTTCTATGGCACGCCATGAAATGTTTCTTCCGCAGACTGATAAGTCATATCAAAAGGGAGAGGCTGCTCCGAAAACATGTTCTATTTTTAGTGCCAGCGCTGAAGACAACGAGGTGATTTAGAATAGTGTTGGGATGCCAGGAGATTTCATGACCTTATGTTAGACCTAGCCGCATTACAACACTGTCAATAACACTTCACAGAAAGGTCTGGTTGTTATGGGGTCTGCTGAGAAGCATGTGCTCATAATTGCCTTGGGTCTATACAAACAGTTGGGTGGAATCAATGCTACTTTTTGTTACCGTGTTCCCAGTTTGGCTGAAAAAACCCTACACTTTACCATTGCTGACCTCCCTGTGTATAAAAGTGGAATAATGCATGTTGTGTTCTCAAATATTCAATGACTATCTATCCGGGAACCACCTGAATGTCCTGTTACCGCTTCTACGTCACTAACATCTACATAATTTCCCCACTAAAAAAAAATAAAAACAAACTGTGTAATAAAACTTGCTTTGAAATTCTGCTTCTGTCCTCCACCACCAGCCGTTACCTACTCCATTGCTCCGTTGTTTAGATCCTATTGTCCAAACTGACGTCATGATGGCTATTATGGGTGATATATAATTGTGTGGGAAGCAGAACACTGGAGCGTCGGATCAACAGAAGGACCAGAGCAGAATTTGAGGTCTTGTATGTGACAAAGTTATTTTTTTTAATTGGGGGGGGGGGGGGTATTTTTTGGTGGAAAAGCCCCTTTCGATTATATAAATATAATCAATTTAATCTTGGACTCTTTCATTCAAATAAAGTTCCAGATAATGGAATTTACTTCATATTTTGTGACCTGATGGACCACCATCTATAGTTTGCTGATGGACTCCAGGGGCTACAGCTTGGAATTTGGTTAATCTATGGCTGGTCTTTACGAGCTGCAAGTCACTACTCTTTGTAGTAAAAACAATTTAGCTAATGACATTATATTAGGGAATTTAATATAATGCGGTTCCTGAAAAGGTTCGTCCAGGGGTGGCCAGGACCCACTCGCAATTAGCTGCTCGCCACAAGTCCAGCTTCTGAAGATCCCTGGTGGTTGCCTGGGAGAAATGAACGGTCAACCATATGATGCATGGTGGTGCGGAGTCCTCCAGAGCAGGAACTGTTCTTTGCAGCAGTTCTCATCTCTGGCTAATAGAGAGCGGCCCGTGTGGAGGAGCCACGCCATGACATTCATGTGCTCTAATAGAGTATATGGACAGGGGTTGTCCTAATGGGACAACTCTGTACACAATATATGTAATCTTTTTGGGCTGTCCCTGCAGAGAATAATGCGTAAAGGGAACCTGTCGCTAGATTTTAGGGCACCACACCAGCAGTATGTCGTTATACTGCTGGGATTTAGTGTCCTAGACATGCTCCTATTAAAACTATTAATTTTAACATTTTGTCTAAAAAGAAGTTATACATTACCAGTGAAGAGTCCTGAGATGAGTCCAACGGCATGAAGTCAAGGCCGATACAACTTGCTTTACTGTGCATGCGCTGGGTGCCACTGGACTTATTTCCGGACTCTTCTCTGCTAATTTTTGACATAATTTTAGAGAATTTTTTATTCATGTTTATAATGCTCAGCCCCAGCAATATAACAACAGACTGGGGGTGTAGTGCCCTAAAATCTATTGACAGCTTCCCTTTAACCCCTTAAAGACCAGGCCAATTTATTTATTTATGGTTAAAAATTTGCATTTGGGTATATTTTTTTTATTTATTTGTTTAACCCTATTTTTTTTTTATACTATAGGGGGATTTTTAATGTTGATCTTTAATTTTTACTATAAAGTCCCAGCATATATCTATATGCTTGCACATTAGATTGTGTACTAATTGGGTACTGAGAAGAAATATGGTCAGATAGCCCTGGGGTCCTTCAATGGACCCTGTACTGTCTGTCTATAGAAGGTATTGGCCTCGATCGCGTCACATAGATTCCCAGTGACTTGATCAAAGGGTGGTCTCCGCTCACTCACAGGTTCCTCTAATCTCTGCTGTTAGATTGGGGCTGTGGCTGTGTAGTACAGCCGTCGCCCTGATCCTGATCGTACTGGCACACTTGCTATGCCCGCGTGATCAGCAGGACAAGTATGCATACTTGTCATTAGTCGTCAACCGGTTAAGGGTTTAGTAAGCGGTATGCATACTAAAAACAATTCGGATTAGCTGAAATTCCATCAGCTTTTAATAAAAAGTAGATTTCACTGGCTTTTCATGGATATAAAAATCTCAAACATTCCGTACCCAAAATACATCCTAAATATAAACCAAGACTGACTTGTATAGTCATACACATTTGCTATTCAATCTGATACAATTTTACAAACAGCTTCTAGGATAGTAGGTCCTATTGAATTGTAAATCGAGACATTAATAAAAGTTAATTGCTAAAAATCTTTGGCTGGTTGAGACCTCAGATCCCCCCCCCCCCCCCATTAACATGCGTGTTGTACTTGTTTGAACATTGACGATCTAATCCCCATCACCCCTGTGAGCAAAAGCATAAAGGGGTTGTCCTGGATGAGAAAAAAGGGACATTTATTTCTCAAAATAGCACCACCCTGTCCATGGGCCGTGTCTGGTATTGCAGCTCAGCTCCATTCACTTAAATAAGGATACAGTGCAATACCATTCACAGCCTATAATTAATAGTGGAGCTGTTTCTTGGAAGAGGAGCCAACCCTTTTTTTTTTTTTTTTTTTAAATCCCAGACACCTTTTAAGGACAGTGGTGGTGATAAAATACAAAAACTATCTTCATATTTTATTTTTTCATATTTAACTAAAGGAAATTAAAGTTTGCTGGTAAACAGCGCAGAGATTGGACAAATCTTTGTGGTTAGTATGATCTGAATGAGTTGGTATGCTGTAGGTATACAATTTCAGCCTTACTGGGCATTTGAGTGGGCTTTCAGCTATAACGAGTGGTATTTTTAGGGAGTGCCACTAAAATCACAGAATCTTTAGCACCCCTCCCTGCATTCATGCCTGTGGTCAGATGCTGCTATTTAAGTACAAAGATTTCAATATGACCTTTTCCAAGTCAATCTAACAAGTACCTGCATGACAGCCGGGTAGATTGAAATCCATTCAGTTTGGCAGCTTCCATGTTATTTATGTAGCCGTTTTATTGTATGTAAGAATGATTAATCTGCCGGGTTTTTTGGACTCACCGTAAAACCTCAAAATGTATTTGATCCTGGGCATTCCATTAAAGATTATCATGTGTACCTCTCTGGGTAGCATTAATTCATGAGCTGGATTTTCCACCGCTATTTCATTGCATTTTCAGCTAGATGCATGTACAGGAACTGTACCACATTAGCAATGCTGATGTAAAAAAAGATATAATGACAGATGGCTTTAATATAGAACTTCTGTAGTCCATAAATTAGCATCAAAAGGCATTAGCGTTAAAATAAAATAAAAATACCATGAAATTTGTTTAATCCAGCATCCGAAATCCAGAATGTCTGCTAATTCAGCACTTGTTTTCAGCACCTCACAAACTTTTTAGGGACCCCACTGATGGAAGAAGAATGGTTCTCCTTCTCCTTATGGGCATCTTATAGATTCTTGGATACAAAGTCTCTGAGTGGTACTTTAAGTCCTGTAATAAGTTCTCTTACTGTCCCAGGATTATCAGTATGGGACCCTACACATGCGCCACAGCGGTGGCAAACATGTAAAGAGGTGGCCTCAAAGCAAATATCAAAATTTGCCCTGCCATTGTGGTTCTGAGTTTTGCCACCCAGGACAGAAGGGCCTGTTGTTTTTTCCCCCTCCAGGCCCCTTCTGTGACCAATGGGCCAATTCTTCAAGCCCTTGTTTGCTAATAATGCAGATTCTCTAGGGAGGTGAGTATTGTGCAATTTCTCGCTACCTATAGCAAAGGGAATGGGGCAAAACAGGGCACAGTTCCCATTCTCTATAGCAGGGTCTGCCCCTATGCCATTGCTGCACAGCACATTGCACATAGAGGAAGGGTGGTCCAAAGGAAAAAACTAACACTAGAAATTAGGGCCCTAATTTCTAGTGTTAGTTTTTTCCTTTGGACCACCCTTCCTCTAACACTAGAAATTAGGGCCCTAATTTTTTCACTGAAGGGCCCCATTTCACTCTCATGATAGATTACAACAATAATTAATAGAGTGAAAAATAGATTTGTCCCCAAGGATGAATCAAAACAGATGTTCAGTTGGGAAAGCGTTATGTAATCCCAGTCTGTTCCAGATTTTTACTAGAGGGGAATGTTTTCTGTCATATTTGGCTGTTTTCCCTTTCATACAGCAAAAAAATACTAATACATGTAGTCAATAAATCTAATATGTTCTTCTTAATTTTCATACCTTGTGTGAAGCGAGTAGTGGATAAATGTAGAAAAAGAGGGGATCTGTATTGGCGCTGCTGAGTGGACCAAGTACAATGGAGAAACGAGTAGTCTCTTCCTTAGTTTAAATAAGTGCTTTATTGTGTGAAGCGAATAAGTGATATCGACAGCGTCATTCAAGCAGAACATCAAAAATATTGGAGGCACCAGATCTGTCGCAGAAGCACCCGACGGAACCCATTGACTTTAATGAGCTCTGTTGGGTTTCCGTCATTGTGTTTGTCATTTTACCAGATAAAATAGTGCTGCAGAGTGTGCTATTTTGTCCGCCATTTTTTTCCCGACCTAATGGAGATTCTGACGCAGATATACAGTATACACAGCCTAAGTATAAAATATGAGGCTGAGCAGAAACGCATTGTAAGCATTTGTATCAATGTGAATTTTATTCTGTGATTTGTAAATAAAATTGCTCTAAGGATAATTAAATATTTTAAAAAGCTCAAAAATCTAATAATAGAACAAAATCTACTTCTAAAAAAAAGAATACACTTAAAATTCACAAATTATTAATTTTAATGTGAAAATTGAAATATGGACCAAACAGTATTTTTTTTTACTTAAATTCCTTTTTAGAAAAATCTGAATAATAATGCAGGACGAGATGGAAAATGACAGGACGTCACTACTGACAAGGGGCTTGTCCCTATTCTACTGTCAGCAAATTGCCAACCCAGAATTGAGTGGAATAATTACAAAACCTGCAAAATACTTCATATAAAAACCAATATGAAAAAGAAAGGGCCTCTTTAATTACAAGTAGACAACCTATACACAAAAACAAAGAGCATAAAGCCCAAAGATAGCAAAATAGTAAATCTTTAATGTATAATAGTCAAATACAGTACATAATAATAATAGAAAAGTTGTTAAAACACGACCATAGTTATAAAGAGATACAGCAAGGGAAAAACGGAAAACATGCCATGTGGTATACAGTGCAACCCCCCACAAGCACCGCTCAGGCACAGTAATAGAAAAGAAGAACCTAAATGTATAGGTAATACAAACATGAAGTATTACACGAACACCAACACATATAAGGACAATGTATATATGTATGGGGATAGAATGGAAAATAGTGTACAGGGCAGACTACATAGAGATCACAAATACAGAGGTCATATAAGTGCTGGCCAATGAGTGTAAAATCCCTCACGAAAGATTATAAGTCCTCAGTGGAACAATATAGCAAGAGATAGTTAGCAGAAGGGCCCTTAAAAAGGCAAAAAAGGTAACTAAGACTGTGTTTACATCACTGTTGCCCTTCGTTGAGGGGTTCTGTCTGAAGTTTCCGTCGGCTTAACCCTTCAATGGAAAGGCAAACTGAAACCTCAGCTTCCGTTTCCCTCACCATTGATCTCAATGGCGACGGGAACGGTGCTAAAGGTTTTAGTTTGTCACCGTTGTGACAGGATTCCGTTGTTCCTCAGGAGAAGGACAACTGAGGTACTAAAAAAGGACTCGGCGGAGCAAGTACTCCATTATACTGAGGACCATGACTTCACTCTATGCAGGTGATGAAAGTGTCCTGCTTTGGAGCAGAATACTAAAATCTCTGTAATACATGGACAGGGTGCATCCGCCAAAGTGAGAGCCACTCTTCATTAGTGGCTTTCCACTCTGGCTAATAGAGGGGACTCCTAAAAGTTCTTTAATTTTAAGACGAGCCCTTTAAGATTCAGGGGTTTGGAGGATTATGGAAGATCAATGTAGTTTCCCTTTAAATATATATTACCTAAAGGACCTTTCAGTGTCACTAGTTTGAGGCACCGTATCTCCTTGAACAGAATGTAATAGCAATAAAAATGATAAGACAGGCTGCTTTTTCTCACGCTGTACTGTCCAGAGGCATTTCTACAGATACTAGATCCTCTTTATTCTTCACATCTGAATCATGGGGCTTTGATCAGCAGAAGATTTGAAGGGTAGAGCAGAAACGATTGCATTTTGGTCTGCAGAGAGATAGGCTGCTCCCCGGAGCAAGATTTCAGCATGAACCATGAAATATAGGAGAGTCATTACAGTATATATATTACGTAAAGATCAAAGAGCACATAGATAAAAACCTCTCCCTCTTTTGTCCCATGAAGTTTATTAATGACTACTGCTGAGTCTCATTACCGAGCTCTGCAGATTAATACTGAATGGCAATATAGGACTTTCTTGACTTGGAAAATATATATTATTTAAAATAGGATTTTGGATTTTTCTATAGCTATAGAAATGTATAATGGAAAAAAACTCACTTTCTGGTATTTCTGTTTTAAAGGTGATGTTCAGAATTGGAAAATAGGGTCTGCTTTTTTTTTTTTTTCCTTGAAGCAGCGCTACCCTGTTCCATAGGCTGTGTTTGGTAATGCAGTTCAGCCCCATTTACTTCAGCTGCAATATCAGACAAAGCCCATGGGAGGCCTTTAAGGAGGAATCGGCTATACTGTAGCTAGATCAGTCCAAAAATAGAATTATCATTAATGTTGGACAGACAATTATTATAATCAATCTCAAGTTAATAATTGAAAACCCAATTTTGACTGATCTTCAATTTGCCTTTCGTTACAAAAATCAGGCTTGTATATAGCATCCAATTAGGCAATGTTCCCCAACCAATGCCTGTTGACTCTTGTATCCTGGCACCAGGATATCATAGTATTACGTGATACCCAGGTCAATATATCACTGGTAATGAACACTATGGTAAAAGCGCATTTGGCAAATTTTCGTTATGGAACCCAAACAGATCCCATATACAATGGCGTTCATGAGCCCTTACTGTGCATCCATCAGGTGCTACAGAGTCCAGAAGTGAAGCAGTGATGTAGCAGACTTGTTTCAGTCCTTTTCCATACATAATAGACCTTTTTTTAGGTCTTTTACCACCATATACAATGTCTGTAAAGAGCTTTTATTGTGTAAAAAAATTGAATTACAATGGATTTAATTACTCTTTTATAGCAAATGATCAACAGAAAAGACTCTTATCAAGTGAAAAGAAATCTCTACATAGTAATTTGTATTTATTGCAGTTTTGGAACACAAAATAAGTTCAATATTTAGTTGCGGTATTGATGGCAGAATTTACAGCCATGAGTCCGTGTGGATAAATCACTATAAGCTTCAAATTTATGGACACTGAATATTTACCCTAAAACTGTTTTATAGGGCAAATATATATATATATATATATATATATATATATATATATATATATATATATTCAAGCTATTCATCAATTGGGTTGAGGTCTGGACTTGTCCACTCCAGGACGTTACAGAAGAGAATTAAAGCCGCTTCAGTGTACAGTAAGAGGGTGAAAACCATTTAGTAATATATCACATCTGTGCTGAGATATGACGGCTTGAACTTACAGGCCCAAAGCATAAGCTCCAATAATGAAATATTCTGATGACATCATTTCTGTTTCTATTTCTAAAATCATAAAAAAAAAAATCAGGGCATACTCCGTACCACATTACACTGGTATTCAGCAGTGCTTCTGGGGGAGAGTACGGTACTTTACGGTGGTCCATTAATAAGGACAAATAGGGACTTGGTATGCCGCCATATAGTGCAATTTCGGTGTACATGGTTCTTAAATGCGTAACTGTCATCTGGGCTTCCATTATGCACTGTTCTCTGGTAGCAGAAGACCAACAACATTTTAAACTAAAGACACCCAAACGCATTAGATAATAGTCGGCCAAACCCGACAAGTTCAGTGGCACCGGCCGTCTATCTAATGTGTATGGGGGTGTCTGGCAGATGGATTTCAACATGCCCAATTCTTTGTTCCTGCGGGAGATAAGTCGCTGCCACAGAAGTCTTATTCCCCTCTCGCCATTGAAAACGCATGCACGCTCGGCCGTGTGTACTGGGTGGCGTCAGGAGGAAAGGCATGAAATTCTAAATTGGAAATAGATTAGTGAAGCAAATGATTTACAAATTCACTCAACATTTTATGTAAATTTCATGGGAAAGTTGAAGGCTTCTATTCAAAGGTAATAATATAGATGGAGTCATAACTTTTATGATTTGGTCAATAAAAATTGTTCTTAAAAATTAGTCATGTCCCATTTTGTCCAGTCTGGCCCTGCTTGGACCATTGCCTTGTTCACTACAATTAGAAAAAACAGAAAACCCGTGCAGTCCTGTGAGATTACGTGGATTATCAGAGAGTATATCACATAGTGGTATCAGAGGCAGCGGTGTGTACTCACTCCACCCCTGAGTGTTATTTCAGTATGTGACATATCTCTCGGTTTATTACCTGAAATATTTCTCGCTGTCACTCAGACTGTTGGCTTCCCCTACAATTTCCATAATTATCTTCATTATCTCCTAAACCCTGTACATCAGTCATGTCCTTGGCGCTCGCTTTAGAGTTTAATAACTGGGAAGTGGATATGTTAAAGCTGTCACCTGCAAAGACGCGCCTGTGTGGTGAGGCACCCTAGACTGTCAGCGTTATCTGTGCCTACAAGGAGACCAGTCACTAAAGGAAAATGGATTTGTTTCTATAAGACCTGTTGGTGACTTTATTACACTTCTAAGATCTTTATCACTATGTCACAGATTGTAGTGCAACTGTAGCCCATAGAACTGATAGCCAATGTGATATTATTCACAATGATTCCTTAAAGTGAAGCTTCACCTTTAAATAATATATTACAGAATTGCATAAAAAGCAAGAGCATAATATAATACTATCATTAAAATTCTTATTTCAGTATTTTTATAGTAACCCATAGGGTTGTAGACAGTTTCCTGTAATTTCCATACAGATTATTTTCCCGAAATTGCTCTGCAGAACATAAATAGGGTTGACCCAAATGGACAACCCCATCTCAAAATGAAGCTGTCTGGACAATTGGCTCTGTGCAGTTACTAAATATGGTATTACATATCTCACATTCTAATTAATGGGTGTCCATTTAATAGGTGGGTGTACAGTTTTAACCAGAGTGAAGCCACTCTTTCTAGCAGCTCTCCACTCTGGATCATAGATGGGGACCCTACTATGATGTCTATATGTCCTATACATCAAATGGACAGGGAAGGTTGGACTTGGGTTAGTTGGTGCCCTGTGTAGTACCTTCTACGCTCCGCACTTAATGTGGACTATATAGTGCCCAAATAATGCACTCATACAAAAAACTAGGAAATGGTAGCTGCATCCTGCGCAGATGACCTTTCAAGAATTCTGTCCCGAAGTATCATCGGTGCAAGCTCCAGGTGCCCAAACCATCAAGTGCCCCTTTCAGTAGAGACATGACACACACTCCAAAGGCTGGCCCTGAGGACACCAACATTATAAATGGCACATGGTAGGTGGAGGACTCTGTTACAGATTTTGAATTGGGGCCCACGAGCTTCGAGTTACATCTTTAGCTCTCCTAATGGCCCTCATGCTTTCAGTTAGTCAGTGAAATTCCACCTAGTTATCTCTCGTAGGGCATTCAATCTAAAGGGAGCCTTGTCCTGCACATGTATTGCTTCCTTGGTTTTTAATGTAAATGCATTTGCCAATCACTTTACACACTGGATATTTATTCCCAGGACTCAAGAAAGAAGAAAATACTTTCTGGCCGTTGTATTCATACATATCAGGTTTTTCTTGTTTTTCTCCTCTCCCTCTTTCCTCATTTGAGTGTGAAGTTCATTGTTATATGATGGACCTGTGCCATTATTTGAAAACCCTCTCTATGTTTTATTCCTTTCCAGGAGTCACGCAAAGCTGTCTGGCCTGGAGAGATCTGTAGTGATGGTTAATAATTACGCAATGAATGATGATGGGTGGGTGTGACTGGCATTGTATATTTTTGCCTATCCGGTGCTCTTTTAGCATATGGGCCAAATGGTGGCATTTACCCTATTATTTTCTCAGCCTTAGGCTTGGCACAGTGTGTTTAATTATATTAAGAAGGGGCTAGGGTCTTTGTGTAATATCGAGGATATTAGCATATACCACTTGAGGGAGAAATCAATGCAACCAGTATTCTTTTAATAGTCTTTGTTGTATACTTCAATTTACGCTAAATAGAGCAGATTATGTTCTGTCGATGCCAGAGGCCGACATGGAGATCAACGGGTTGCAGGTTCTCTGGCAGAAAAGGGCCTCACAGTAATGTCATACTGAGTTAATGTGGAACGAGGAAAATCCCCTAATGAATGTGTTTAATCCCTTTTCTTCATCTTTTCATTGTACAAATCCCCATCAAAACATCCTTGTATCTGAAGGGAAGGACTGGACGATCCTGAGAGCTCTGTAGAATATGGGTGACAATCTGGATGATGTCCTCCGGCTACAAGTGTCATGTCCAATTGTGTGACTTTGAGAGCTTTGCCAGCCTTAGAAGAAAAGATGTTCGAGACAGCTTGAGTTAGTCATCAAAATGGTTATTTTCTGTATTGTGTGAAAAGTTAATGGTATTGGTCAATCTACATAATTCATCACTTTAAGGAAGATCAATATCGACCAATCTTACCGCACCACCTCACCAAACTACCATCAAAATGCTGCATTAGCTACTTTGGTCATTCGAACATTTTTGTAATGAGACATCGGCCGCTTACCTGGTGACATCCATTTCAGTCTTCCCGCTATCTGCTATGTCTTCTGCACCCACCCTCCTAAAGGGCCAACAAGCGCCAAATAGTCTCTGCTCAGCCAATGGCTGGGCATCTCCATCTATTTGAACCCGTCGTTGTCATCTTCACCTTGCTAGGTTCCAAGGTTGCTGATTGTAAAGGTTTGATTTCATTTGCTATATTTCTATTTCTATTATGTCTTCCTATATTTGTTTAAACTCTGTCTGCTCTACCTTCTACAACCAGGGTCGGTGTTACTTTGTATGGAGCTCGGTGTGGTACCTTATGCTGTTGCCTCTCCATACAGTGCACAAATAATCCCAGCATACAGTGCCTAGTTTTCAATGCCATAGAGGATTTTGTAGCAGCACAATCCCTTTAATATCTATTGGATGCCATTACTATTTAATTTGCGTTATCATTATCACATACCCACAATAAAGTAGTAAGAAAAAACTCCAGTTTTCCTGTTTCTTTTGACGCAATGAAGAAGGCCGACCCCTCTTATATAGTAACACTGACCTACCACTTGCTTGTTCTTTTATTAAGTGTAAACTCTCTTCTTCCTCTTTAATTTTAATCGACAGATGTGTTTCCTCCAAATGGTCTCCCAATTGACATCACAACCTCCACATGAGCCCTGTCTTTTGTTTAGATCCTTTTCAACTTTCATGCCAGCCCTCCTTTCAGTTTACAGAACCATTATGTAGCCAGTCTTGTTACTTATTTATGTCCTCCTCGGCTTAAACAGTGGCAGCAATCTGGCTTTGTGTAATGGGGAAGCACTTGTCTCTTAATGGAAGACGTAGCTATTGTAGGGCCTGACATTCACAGTGTGGAATTAATGTGATGTGAACAATGTATGGGGTGGGAGTTATAAGAAGCATTTACAATGCCAGCTGGTGCAGGCTTTTAGGAAATTATTGTGCATCGATAAGTGGAAAGTGCAGAAACATCATTATATTCACCCACATAAGGATCGTAGTACAGTTCAAGCTCTTCATTCACCTTATTTGATCTTTTATAGCAAACTTAAAACTTAAACTATATGCAATTGTGGTCACAGGTACACAAGTGTCTCAATAATACACACAAAAGTAAGAGCCACGCTCGGACCATGATGTGTATGTGTGCTGAGTGCTTAAAGGGGAAATTCAATCAAAATGATCTTCTGATATGTCGTAGACCTCACCTTTGTGATCTTGGACTGTCACTTATTTCCAGAATGAAAGGGTTCTATAGAGCATGTAAACTCCCTTTGGCAGTGCTCGGGGATTTCTGTTACTACTGTCTGTAGATGAGCAGGAAGTGGGGGAGACGGAGTAGAGTAACACTGCAAAAGCATACTGCACTGAGTTTGTTTGTAGTCTGTAACCATGGAGACACGTGGGTCTGCATAGAAGCTGTATACATAAAACAGTAGGATGTTTTTAAACAAGCTCATTTGCAGTGGTTTCATTTTTTATTTTAGATGTATTGAAGCAGTAAAAAAAAATACGCCCAAAAAAACACACACTTAAAGATGCACTGGTTCCCCCTGTACCCACTCCAGATATGTAATATTAAAAGAAAAAAATAATAATTACTGTAAAATCCATGCTCCAGTGCTGCATCTTGGCTGTTCCTCGCTGTTCCTCCCTCAGTACCAAAAGTGCTAATAGCAAATATTGACAACATTGGATCTCCATAAGACCATTGCTCTTGGTCAAGTTGCTAATGTCAGGGATCTCTTTCAATTCCCCATGACGCTCCATCTTCCCGGTGGGGCGGTGTCCAGCTTGTTCATAACTGTAGTATTCTGTTGCCAAGCCAATGCCACAACTCCTTGCTTTGCACTGTGTCACGGGGTCGAGGCCTGGTAGCAAGGGGATGATGTCAGAAGCTGGAAACCTTGAAGGGTAATCACTCCTGAAATTTCCTAGTGTTTTTCCTTTTGTTCTTCGTGATTCCCTGTGTTTGACCCGGCTTTCGTCTTGACGCTGCTTGATTCGATAATCTGCATACCAACCTCTAGCCTGACCCTGACCTTGCCTCTTGATACGGATTCCTGGACCTGTTACCAACCGGGATCCATTTTACCCGGATACTGATTATACCCGCCATCTGTAGCCAACCGTCTATTGGGGGCTATCCTGGGGACCGCAACCTGAGCTTCCTACCACCAAAGTCCATACCTTCTTTTAGGGGTTAAGGGTGAAGAACTAAAGATTTCTTAGACTCCACACTCCAGGTCAGCCTGCGCCAACGTAATTATGGTTTGTGTTATTCCTTTTCCTAGCCTGCTGCCAAACGTCTTCTGCGCTTAGGAAAATAACTCCTTGTCCGACAAGTTTGCATAGTGTCACTGAAGTCTCTTCCTGCTGTGCTGCACCACTCTGTATAACCACTCCTGAGCCGTCACCCAATCTTTCTATACGCTCGCTGTGGAACGGCATCCGGGTACGCTCTTGGGCTTGTAGTCTAATATACAGCATTACAGCTAAGCATCGGGTAGAGCATATTTCAGATGCTACTTATCACATGGCATGGGTGAGAAATGATTTATTTAATAGGAAATCCATATTTACTGAAGTTTACCTTTCGTGGGTCCCACATTTTTGACTGGATCCACCCTTAAGCAAACAACTTAGTCTCCTTAGGATGACTCCTGCACAAGTATATCCATACACATATAGTGACTATGCATAAATATCTTTAAATGTCCTGTGAAGGCGGAAACATATAGATTGCAGGGCATTCTGTTGCTTTTTGCCTGATAGTTTAGACGTGGATGAAAGTGAAAATCCCTTTAATTTGGAGGCATCTGTGTTGGCCTTCTAATTTCAATAAGGATCACTTAAAGAAACCATAAAATCAATTAAAAAAACACAATATAAATTAACTTCATTTGATGGACTCTTTAAATTCATTTCTGTGACTAGAGGGCCTATTTTCAGTGAGCTGGCCTGCAAGATGGGTTCTACTTCTACTTATATTTAGTTTATGACCCATTCTGGATCACGTAGAGTTTATGCCCTTTTTTTAATAATAATATTTGTTTTTAATTGCTAGGATACTCACCCTTACTACCTATCGGTTGTTCAGTCTGCTTATTGTATGTGCATCTCGAGCAGGAGACGACGGCAATTTTCCCTGACAACAAGTTTTCTTCCCTAATTCCAGCTTCTCTCAATAACGACTTATTCTGTAATATAAGCTTCTTTTATGTCTGGATTTTCTTTTGTATAGCATTGCATGATTTAACTGCCTTGGAGCTAGTGAGCATGATGTCTAGTGCAAGGATCTTACAAGATCTGAAGTGTGTAATTAATTAAACCATGTAATTAGCTATCATCGCCACATACTTTACTGTCTAGTGGAGAAGACTTTGCTGTCAGTCTTCAAAGCCCTGAAAATGTGTTAATTCTCTTTGTTAGGAACATCACCTTTTTATCAACAGGGTAAAAATCCTTGGTGAATATCGAAGGTCATTCTGCAAAATGTTTACAACCTCCGCCCCTAAATTCTATAAAACACATTGATAGTGCTTATATAACCAGATAGTTCAGATAAGACTGGGTTCACATCAGCGTTGCTTTCCGTTGAGGGGTTCTGTCTGAGCCTTCCGTCGGGGGAACACTTTCACAACGGTGACAAACGGAAACCATTAGCAAAGTTTCCGTTACCATTGAGATCAATGGTGATGCAAACGGAAGCTAAGGTTTCCGTTTGCCTCTCCGTTGAGGGGTTCCCCCGACGGAAAGCTCCAACAGAACCCCTCAACGGAAGACCACGCTGATGTGAACAGGCCCTTATGTAGAAATAGCTCAACCAGTTTGGATGTCTGACAACCCATCTGCTGATATTGACTAGCTAATGGCAGGGAGTTTGTCACATTGTATCACCCTGCTGACTGATTCAGTAAATGGGAGGAAGCATTGTACAGCATGTTGATCCATTGCTCTCCACTATCAAAATAAGAGGCGCCTGTCATACAGTACTTGTTGGGCTGGACAACACAGCTACATTAGTGGCAGCAATAAGCCTCTTGTAGCTACTAACTACTACTACTACTACTGCTACTGCTACTGCTACTGCTACTACTACTACTACTACTACTACTACCTTGTACTGATCCTGAATTTCTGCCTGTATTATAGCAAAAATCTGGTTGCTCTTACAAACCGTCAACAAGCTTGTCGACAGACACACCCCTAGGCTTAGCTGAGCTCCTATACTGCAGTTGAAGTTCTTCCTACATAATATTGTTTATAAAGTGCATCTGGAAATAATTTTTAGTGTTTAGTCTAAAAGATTTACTAATGACTAATTACAAATAATATCAGATTTTATTTTCATTTTTCCTTTATATTTTAGCAAACGAGATTTCTCTGACTCTGTAGTGAGTAGTATTTTATAAACCAAGGAATAGCTCTAGGGACATGGTGTTCCCAAAACTAATCACATGTTTTCTGTATTGGTCTTCATACATTCCAGCAGGACTATGTCACCAGTTTCCAAGCTTGTTAAGTATAGTAATACATGTTCTATGTTTTTAACAAATCCACATCAATGCAAATGTTATGCTGGAAATGACCATATAAATTGTGAATCTTGTATTTTAATATATGTGGAACATAAACCAATAAAGTAACCACATTCATACCCCAGTCCTCAAAAGTACTTCCTGTCGCCCTATGTCTGTGCTGCCATGTTCTGTGAGTCATTAATCTTTCCTGAATGGTTGTTACATTTTGTGAGAGGAACTATTTGATACATACAGTGGGTATGAGTCAATCTCTAAAGAAGGGGTAGGTCAGCCGCAAAACATGTTATAAGGGACAATAAAGTGTTACTTGCTGCAACCTCTGCAATGTTTCATCTACTCATTCACAAATTACATTTATAATTATGCTTTTAAAATATAAGATCATAGTCTAAAACTTCCTTATATTAGTTCTGAAAGTTTATTTCAATCCTGTGTAATTATTTTACTGAACATCAAATGAAGACTTAGATGCGGACTTTGGACCTTGGGCTTAGATTTGTAATGTCACCACTTCTGGTACAGTGATGTCACCACTTCTGGTACAGTGATGTCACCACTTCTGGTACAGTGATGTCACCACTGCTGGTACAGTGATGTCACTGATATGAAGCTGCTAATTAATAGGATAAGTCAAGGTCTCTTAGAAGAGTGGAAAGTGATCCACGTCACTGACATCTTCAGGTGGGATGTAACGGATGAAGACCCACACAAACACCAGGGCCATTGAGATGAATGCCCAGTCATCCCTTGTTAACACATATGTTGGCATTTAGATATATTTTATCTTCAAATATAATAATAACCGGAATCAATTGAGGACACATACATCAGGGCCTGGATGCGGAGTAGGTGGCCGACTAGTGCGCCACTGAGGGGCAATTTATGGAGTTTATGGACTTTTACTGTTTGAAATAAACCCACTTTAACTAATAAGCTCTTTCCTATAGAGAAAATTGGCAGTTTAAGGAGATCAAGTGTTGGGTGGCGGTATAATTAAGAAAGCCAAGGATTAATGAGGGAGGAATGGGGGCGAAAGGAGGCAAGTAAATGAATGATGGTCCATCGCGCAGCTATCATGCTGAGTGTCAGGAACCGAGGATGAGGAATACATTCTGCAACCCCCCACTTTGAGCACCAAGAGAACTTGTACCGCCCCGCCATACTATAATAACTACTACTAGTACATGGGATGATTCACTCACGTGTAAGGGTTATTTTCCTTTTTTAATATATATTCTCCCTGATTGCTTTTTTAATGAAAAAAAATCACATAAGCTAGACACGAACATTGCAAAGTTAAATATAAGCTAATTCACTTTCCTAGACTGTTATCAATGGCAAACTAGTAGCATTATGGTTAGAAAAGGGTTAACATGCGGTCACACTCCGCTTCATCATTCTGCACTGTTGAATGTTCATTTCCAGTAATAGGTTTGAAGATGAGCTGCTGTTTTCAATTAAATCGGATTATTTTAATGCAATGTACCGCAGAGCTCTCATTATGAGAACCAAGTGTTTCCAGCAAATGCACCTTTTGCATGTGGGGCATCTATGGAAAAATCAAAAGGTTAAAGTGGCTTTAAAGGGATAGCTGGTCTGTATGCAGATGGCTGAGAAAATGATCTGCAGACTTTGACAAGCAGATGGCAATGAAATGAGTTTAAGGTTTGAGTAGAGATTGATTGGAAAACATAGTTAAATTGTTTAAGTAAGATTCCTAAAGAAAATTGGGTTCACTACACCATAGCATCTTATCTAGTGTTATAGAGAGATGTGGCACCTTTGAAGAAATTATAAAAATTGTACAGAATTGCACAAAAATCTGGTTTTGATGGCAATCAAACGGTTAAAAAAAACAAAAAAAACAACAATATCCATGCAATTCTCTGGGGCCTGCAGGGCCTCATCTGTTGCCCTCACCCATGTGTATATAGGATTTGGTTTAACAATGGAGTGTCAGGCACCTCTGTGATGTGAACCAGTAGTGCTGGGAATCTATTAACAAAGAGCTGTGCTATTTGGGGTATGGCAATTGAGTTTTAGACCTAAATATTCTAGAACATTCTTGTAATGACGGGGGGTAGGGAAACGGACAAGTGAGCCCTAGTCTACCTGCCACTCTGTCCCTGCCTACTTGCAACGACCCGCCCTAGGCGACGGGGTACAACTGGGCGGCGGTCCCTGCGCTCAGTAAGTGCACGACAAACATACAAGGGAATACAAGCAAGGGAAAGGGGCAGTTGCCCACGGCAACACCATGAGCAACCAGAGTGGTGAACGAGCCGAGTCAAGCCAGGAGTGTGCGAGGTACCAAACGAAGAGCAGAAGAGTAGTCAGTAAGCCAGGGTCTGTATGGAGCAGGATCAAAATAGAAGGAGCTGTAGCTGGGCCAGGAAACCACACGAAAAGAATCACAAGCACCGAGGGACAGGAAGGGCAGGCTTAAATAGACCGAGAGCGGGAGCTAGTCTGGCCAGGTTGCGATAGGCTCTCCGACTCCTAAGCCTGCCAGCCTGAGTGGTGGAAGCTGGAGTCAGTCTCAGGGATGTAGATTCAGGTGCTGACTGATTAATTATGGGAGTTAACCCCGAATCTGTGCCTGGCAGATCCTTTACAGTACCCCCCCTTTTATGAGGGGCCACCGGACCCTTTCTAAGTGGACCTGGCTTACTGGGGAAACGCAGGTGGAACCTCCTGACCAATACCCCAGCGTGAACATCCCGGGCGGGTACCCAAGTCCTCTCCTCGGGCCCGTATCCTCTCCAATGGACCAGGTACTGGAGGGAGCCTTGGACTATCTTGCTGTCCACAATCTTGGCCACCTCGGATTCCACCCCCTCAGGGGTGAGGATTTGACCCAAAAATGGTATTTCCTGTACCCCAAGCACACATTTTTCGGTTTTGGCAAACAGTTTGTTTTCCCGAAGGACCTGGAGCACCTTCCTTACATGCTCAATGTGGGAGGACCAGTCCTTGGAAAACACCAGTAGGTCATCAAGGTACACTACAAGAAATATCCCCAGGTAATTTCTCAAAATCTCATTTATGAAATTCTGGAAGACCGCAGGGGCATTACACAACCCAAAGGGCATGACGAGGTATTCGAAATGGCCTTCGGGCGTGTTAAACGCAGTCTTCCACTCATCCCCCTCTTTGATGCGGATAAGGTTATACGCCCCCCGTAGATCCAACTTAGAGAACCATTGGGCCCCCTGAACCTGATTGAAGAGATCAGGAATCAAAGGAAGGGGATACTGGTTCCTTACCGTGACCTTATTCAGGCTACGGTAGTCAATGCATGGCCTAAGACCACCATCCTTCTTCCCTACGAAGAAGAAGCCAGCACCTACCGGAGAAGTAGAGGGACGAATGTAACCCTTGGCCAGGCATTCCTGGATATACTCTCTCATGGCTTCACGTTCGGGACAAGAAAGATTAAATATCCTACCCTTAGGAAGCTTAGCTCCTGGTACCAATTCGATAGCGCAATCGTATTCTCTATGTGGAGGTAACACTTCGGAGGCCTCCTTAGAGAAAACATCAGCGAAGTCCTGAACAAACTCGGGTAGCGTGTTCGCCTCCTCAGGGGGAGAAATAGAATTAACAGAAAAACATGACGTAAAACATTCATTACCCCATTTGGTTAGCTCCCCAGTATTCCAGTCAAACGTGGGATTATGCAACTGCAACCAGGGAAGGCCTAGAACTAAATCGTACGATAATCCCTGCATCAACAGTACAGAGCACTGCTCCAAATGCATGGAGCCAACAAGGAGTTCAAAAACAGGGGTATGCTGTGTAAAATAACCATTAGCAAGAGGAGTGGAGTCGATACCCACTACCGGGACAGGTTTAGGCAAATCAATCAGAGGCATAGCAAGAGACATAGCAAATTCCACAGACATGATATTAGTAGAGGACCCTGAATCCACGAAGGCACTGCCGGTAGCACACCTACCACCAAAAGAGACCTGAAAGGGAAGCAAGATCTTAGTACGTTTCCTATTTACGGGAAATACCTGTGCGCCCAAGTGACCTCCCCGATGATCACTTAGGCGTGGAAGTTCTCTGACTGCATTCTTACGCTTAGGACAGTTGTTCACTTGATGCTTGTCATCCCCACAGTAGAAGCAGAGACCATTCTTCCTGCGGAATTCTCTACGTTGTTGGGGGGACACGGAGGCCCCGAGTTGCATAGGTATCTCTGAGTCTTTTGGGGAGGAACGAAGCAACGGAACTTCGGGAGGCATCATGGGGAGTCGGAGGAGAAAACACATAAACGTTCACGTTGTCGTTCCCTGAGACGTCGGTCAAGTCGTACCGCTAAAGCCATAACCTGGTCTAGGGAGTCAGAAGAGGGATAGCTAACTAGCAGGTCTTTCAGGGCATTCGACAGACCCAACCTAAACTGGCACCTTAAGGCAGGGTCATTCCACCGAGAAGCTACGCACCACTTCCTAAAGTCAGAACAATACTCCTCAACAGGTCTCTTACCCTGACGTAAGGTCACCAGCTGACTCTCGGCAAAGGCAGTCCTGTCAGTCTCGTCATAAATAAGTCCGAGAGCAGAAAAGAAACAATCAACGGAGGAAAGTTCAGGGGCGTCAGGAGCCAAGAAGAAGGCCCACTCTTGGGGCCCTTCCTGGAGCCGGGACATAATTATACCCACCCGCTGGCTCTCAGAACCTGAGGAATGAGGCTTTAAACGAAAGTAAAGCCTACAACTCTCCCGAAAGGAGAGAAAAGCCCTCCGGTCCCCTGAGAACCGGTCGGGCAACTTGAGGTGGGGTTCAAGAGGTGAGGTGAGGGGAACTACCAAGGTAGCATCAGGCTGGTTGACCCTCTGAGCCAGGGCCTGGACCTGTAGGGAGAGACCCTGCATTTGCTGAGCCAGGGTCTCACGGGGGTCCATAGTGGTGTCAGGGACCAGGGTAGACTAGGTATGGGCTTGTGATTATGTAATGACGGGGGGTAGGGAAACGGACAAGTGAGCCCTAGTCTACCCGCCACTCTGTCCCTGCCTACTTGCAATGACCCGCCCTGGGCGGCGGTCCCTGCGCTCAGTAAGTGCACGACAAACACGACAAACATACAAGTGAATACAAGCAAGGGAAAGGGGCAGTTGCCCACGGCAATACCGTGAGCAACCAGAGTGGTGAACGAGCCGAGTCAAGCCAGGAGTGTGCGAGGTACCAAATGAAGAGCAGAAGAGTAGTCAGTAAGCCAGGGTCTGTATGGAGCAGGATCAAAATAGAAGGAGCTGTAGCTGGGCCAGGAAACCACACGAAAAGAATCACAAGCACCGAGGGACAGGAAGGGCAGGCTTAAATAGACCGAGGGCGGGAGCTAGCTGAGTCTGGCCAGGTTGCGATAGGCTCTCCCACTCCTAAGCCTGCCAGCCTGAGTGGTGGAAGCTGGAGTCCGTCTCAGGGATGTAGATTCAGGTGCTGACTGATTAATTATGGGAGTTAACCCCGAAGCTGTGCCTGGCAGATCCTTTACAATTCTAGTTGTATATTCTCTCTTTAGTAGAGTATGATCAACATCGTTGACATGTACAAGTGCAGCATAAATATACTGTAAATTAATTTAGTCTCTCAAATTCTATTTTGGTTTCCAGCCCACCATTGTTGTAGATGGAAATTATGTATAACAATAGGGGGTGCAGAGGTTGTAATTGCTACCAGGCCTTAAATGCCTGGGGGGATAATAGTCCCTTTTCCACACCGGTATTAGAAATAGCACATGGTAGATGGGGGCCATGTTACAGATTTTGCATTGGTGTTCAGGACCATCAAGTGATGCCTTTGGTTGGGAACCTTATTATGTACATCTGGAGATGTCAAGCAGAAGCAATGACCACTAGACAGTTGACATCTACAGACCTGTATGACAAACTTCCGGTTGAAAAAAATAGTCCCCTTGCCCAAACGATAATAAATATTTTTGAATTTTTTTATAGTGTCGTCAAGATATTTTGTGGAACAGTCTACAATAATATGTACACTATGCTGTGACCTTCACCTCTCATTCATATCTTATATGGAATGCTAAGGGTTTTCTTTGAAAATAGTTTTTTTATTTTTGTCGTTGACTTTAGTAGACAAATCTGAACTTTGTGCTTTGTGTAAAAAGATCGTATAAAAACCTCATAAAACGAACGATCCGACAGACCAGTTCGTTCCAACTGATTCACATCTTAGCAAACCCGGTCTAGAGAGAACTCCCATGACGTTATGGATCAATCGATAATCGAATGTCTATGGGGACTAACAGACCCTTGGACCATAATTGCAATCAGGGAACAAAATGAATAGACAGGTTGGATTAAAACTTGGGAGGCTTCTGAAAGCAACATTTCCTGTTCTGATTTCTGTCAGGGCCAGTCACTGTTATCATAGGGACCTTGTGTGGATTCAAGCAAGGACGTACGTACCATGGGGGCAGACCACGCAACTGTTATGGGGTCCCTGAAAGAGGAGGCCCAGACAAGAACATCTGCAGTCCACAGTCCCTACAAACAAGGGATTTAGGTCTTTAACTTCAAGTTATCAAAGGTCACATTTGTAATGGTCAAAATACCTTTTTTTAATTTTCTCCTAGTCGGTATCCTTTAATGGAGGCGTCAAAGGAAACTTCTTTGTCCTAATTGTTTCTATTTTAGACTTGCCATCTCAAGTATTCCTCTGAGCCTGAAGATGTTGGGAAGTATTTTCTAGCCATTCTCGATGTCATCCATGACCACACCTTCCAATCATGTGGATCTCCGTGCTTTTGACCCCAATTATGTATGACCCCACAATAATGTTTTCTGAAAACTGGGATTGTTTGGAAAAGTAACAGTCTGTTATGTAGAATGTATGAATGTATTGTTACAGATGTGTAAGTTGTCTTTTACACACTTTTTTTTTAATAAAACGTGTATCTATTTTCAGCAGGGAGTCCACATCTTGAAGGATTTGTCACAACGATTTGGAAACATAGATAATTAAGGAACGTTCTTCCTGCCTTTGATCTGGCTAAGAACCCCTTAGGGAAAAGCATGCCCACAGTATACCATCGGGAACCAGCTGTATGTAGCGATGTGTGTCACTAATGGATTTCTGATGTTTGCTCAGCTTTGTATAGAGGACAGTATATGTCTATCCTGGGATCATTACCAGTGATTCTGTGCAAATTCAGCATGTGTATATATAGACCAACATAATGGAGTAACCTGGATCTGCTTGCCATGGCAAATTGCACTTGCCACTAGCGAAGCAAAGACATTTATGTTTAAAAGTAATGGGAGTTTATAGCATTACACTTTCCATTAACATTTTATAAGCATAACCCTATACAGCCCATTACTAGATATATGAGATTGAGGGTATGTTCACACGGCCTATTTACGGACGTAATTCGGGCGTTTTTGCCCCGAATTACGTCTGAAAATAGCGCCTCAATAGCGCTGACAAACATCTGCCCATTGAAAGCAATGGGCAGACGTTTGTCTGTTCACACGAGGCGTATATTTACGCGCCGCTGTCAAATGACGGCGCGTAAATAGACGCCCGCGTCAAAGAAGTGACCTGTCACTTCTTGGGGCGTAATTGGAGCCGCTATTCATTGACTCCAATGAATAGCAGCGCTAATTACGGCCGTAATTGACGCGGCGTTCAAGCGCCTGCACATGCCGGTACGGCTGAAATTACGGGGATGTTTTCAGGCTGAAACATCCCCGTAATTTCAGCCATTACGGACCCCCGCCGTGTGAACATACCCTAATGATCTCCATATTCTGTAATGAAGACAATCTAGAGATGGTTGGATGGAATAGACAGATGGGACCTGGGTGTGAGCAAGGACTATTGATGAAGTCTCAACAGTTGTCGCATGCCCACTAGTGCTGGTCTGTTGTTCCACTGCACCCAACGATGAGTGAAAAAATCATATCTTCCTAAAATCACTAATGTATGGCCAGGGGAGAGGGGTTGACTAAGCAGTCAGGCAATAAGGTAATGCCCACGACCCCCAGATACCTCTTCCACTAAATATAGACAGTGGGGCTCAATCATGGATGACACCTGATAGCACAATACATTCCAGTGTCTACCGTTAGGTGATGTCACAGCCTGGGGTCCCAAAGTCGCCTGAGGCTAACTCTGACATCATCACCTTAGTCAAGTTACTTATATTCACTCTTGTCTTGTCCCTTTTGCCCTGCCTTCAACTAAGAGGTTTGCATGAGTCTTCTAATAGAATTTACTATTTCTCTGAGACATATCCAGGCTTTATATTGAAAAATCTCTCTTTATGTTAATGGTATATAATATGTTATTAAACAGGATCTGCAGACACTCAACTCTGGGGGGGGGGGGGGGTCCAAGATGGGTAGGTGCCATCCTTATAGCCCACAGTATGTATGGGGCAATTATTATGCATGGAAACTGTCCACATGGAATTTCCAAAATGTATCTGCTTGAATTCATTTTTCTACTGTGACAGACCAGATAACTCGGGCTATCAATGAAGCCCATTAAAAATCACAGGAATGTTATTTTTTTCACATGGACCCTGTTTATTTAAATATCTGCTAAAGACACTTATAAAATGACTCCATGCCAGGAGATCTCTTGCAGACACTCGAGCACTTGGAAGGGTTCTTAGGTCAAAGTGCATTTTGCTACTAACAAACTAATGGCATAAATTTATTCTTGGACAGTACATGAAAAATGGGCCAAGAATCTTGTGACAATCAACATACGGATACCGAGCACGCATGCTACTGCTGAATTCCTGCCAAAAATATAGGACGGTTTGTGTTTTCCAGTTAACTGTTCTAGATCTATGGAATGTCAGCAGCCCATGAAGAAGATGGAACACAATTAGATTTTCATGGCGGTCCATATTGCAGTCTATATACAATATATACTAGCGTATGTCAGCCAACATTTTGCCCCTCCCTACAGATGCAGTCTCCAGACTGCTGCATGCAAATAATACATACAAAGAGAGCTATGTATGTATGAAGTCCATATATCAACCGAATTCTGACCTGAGGTTACTACTTCTACACCAAATTTTAATGCAAAACTATTTTACACGTTTTTACGGCTACAATTGCTCTCTATTTTTGCCATATTCAGTTACAGGACTATACCATGGCTTATGCCTGTGACTTGCTGGTAATGAGTTTAATTTTACAAACACTATGAAATTGATGGAAATCTGTGGAATCAAGCATAACTACGTCTGACTAATATATAATACCACGTATCTACCAGGCAGGGCCCTACGGCCCATACAAAGTCACATTCTAGTGCCTAATATTTGAACAGGACACACTATGCACAGGGTCGTTTAGACAGGCTGCATTGCAAAGATGAAATCATGTCTCACTCCTGGTGCTGTTCCATCCCAACAAGTCCCTCTTCACCAATCCAAATCCCCTCAAATCATGGGAAAGCAGTCCACAGCAGATGGCCTTTCCTTGGGATGATTTCCGAAGTGTTCCTGGAGAACGTGAGCTTTGTACAAGTCATACTACCAATGGGAAATTGTCTATTTCTATGAGTCCCATAGCAGCTGCAGGGTCTGTCGCTATGATATGGACAATCTTGCCTTCAGCTACTATGGACAAATGGCCCCTTCTCAGGTTGGCCCAATTCCCTTCCCCATAACTGGTATGAAAGCTCCACCAGAACCACAGCATCAACAAACAAAGGAGCCTCCATCATTGTTTGCTAACTGCCCTATGGATTACACTAGCCTTTCTATTTAGGGGTAGAAAGGAGGAACAGGGTAATAAATGGTTGGTCCTTCTGTTCTGGAATGGTGTGGTGAAGCCATATTGGGTGGCTATATTTAGATTTTTTGATGGCGATTCTCTTCTGTATGTATGAAATATTTGAGTTCAGAGGCTTAGACAACAAACATGAACCCTCTATTGTTGTCTCGTAGGCTCAAAATACTTTTTAATCTTAAGGTCAAACAAGCGTCAAGCAGTAGACCTTTAATGATTTGTTACTGTCGGACCAGTTCATGGGTGAATAAGAAAGAAAGGATACTGACAACCAGACAAGCTCAGAGCCTCGTGTGACAGAAAACACCCTTTGTTTTTGTAACCTGCATACCAGCCAGCTAATTAAGTGTTAACATAAATGGAGCAGAGGTCTCCACCATGCTCTCAATTACACTTGTCACCGAGGTCTGCACAGATCTAGATAAATAACACACTACAAAATAAACACCGCAAACAAAAAAAATAAACCGGAAAAATGGTTGTGATGTATTGTTTGTTAATACAGGTATTCAATTACCGTTGCTTTGTTTAGACATCATAAGGCCAGGTTCACACAGTGCAATTTTGATGCCATTTCCAGCCAAAACCAGGAGTGGATAGAAAAAAAGCATAGAAAAGTATTTTGTTCATACAAAAAAAAATGGTTTCAAAATGGTCCTTTGTGAATCTGGCCTTTTGAGACTGTCTGGACCACTGATAGGGTGATATAGGGAGTGGTATAACTTATGTGGACTTATGGGTAAACTTAAGTCTTATGTGAACTTTCAGATTCTTAGTCGGGTCTGCAGGGGTGTATCTATAGGGGGTGCACCAGTAGTAGTAGTGCCTGACAGAGCCTAAAGGTTTTTCTACCACATAAGAAGACATCAGTATTATAAATGGCGCATGGCAGGTGGGGGTCCTAAAGATTTAGCATTGGAGCCCAGGAGTTATAGGTTACACCTTTGGGAGTTAGTCCATGAACAGAATATATGAGGACAATAAAGTATACTGTACTTTATGTTTTCATCAGTATCTGGAGAAGTTCTGTCTTCGGAGCCACTTCATCTGCTTTGGTCAACAAATATGTACGTTTGGCAACACCTAGTTGGTTGATTCATGAAGACAACCTCTTGCCATGTATCCAAGCTAGAGCAAAGAGCATGTAGAAAGGGCATCTCTCTCTGGTGGACCCAGCTCGTCCATGTATTACACAGTTATCCATTAGAATGGCCCGCATGTAATACCTAATTTCCACAATGTCTGTCCAGCCACAGTCCGTCCCCCCCAGCAATAACCGCAGATCGTCAGGCCGGCTTCACTCTTAAAAGGGTTTATCTTGATAAAACAACCTCATTACATACTTCTGACATTTCCCATATGACACCCGCCTTACATATTTTACATATCTTACATCTGACAATAGTTTCCAGTGGTTGTACTGTATTACGCATTAAAGCATCCGTTCTTAATAGTAAAGAAACATTCGGGATATGGAAACAATCTGCTGTATGGAGCTTCAGGCAGAGGATCCAAACTAAGAAGCTATGTTTATACTCCGCAGACAGCCGGGATGACTTATTACATAAGACTCCCCGAGTGTCCCTCTCCTCCTTCGCTTTATATAAATATTTCCGTGGGCTGTATCTACTCTTAATACCACTGCAGAAAGATGTCCATTATGAGTTCCAGATTAAAGGAGTGGACAAGCAGATGGAATGGACTAATTCAGCAAAATGCATCCCTGGAACATTAAACACGGGTCCCGGGTTGCTTCAGGCTGTGATGTTTGATCACTAAAAGGACATGGAATAATGGTTTTACCTTCCATTAATCTAATAATGTTACATCATGTCCTTCTAACATATACATTTATAGATACAGAGGCATAACTTGAGGCTCAAATACAAAATCTGTATCAAGGTTCCCCATTTACCATGTGCCATTTATAATACTGATGACTTCTTATGTGACAGAGGAAGATATTTTTTATATGTGTGCGATTTATGGATGAAGATCTTAACATTAAAGGGAAACTCTAGTTTCCTGTTGTAACTATTCATTAGAAGTCATTTAAACTCCCTGAAATTTTTTTTATTTATTCCCATCACTGTTTGCTAAACAGTAGCTGAAATATTTTTAGACTTTTGCATAGCTCTAGGTAACTGGCACCGGGGCGTCAGTTATTGAATAATTATTGTTAATATTTAAAGAACTACTACAGCAAAACGGATACACAGTGTTCGGTCTAGTGCAGGTCCTAAGGGGGAGGAGCATGACACAAGGATTCAATTCAAACCAAAGAGAGAATCCATGTGTCATGCTCCACCCCCTCAGGTACTGCACTAGACCTAACACAGTGCATCCGTTTCATACAGAATTTGAGACCAAGTCTCCACGTTTAGTGTGTCTACAAGTTTTACATCCTTTCACAAACCAAGTGTAATTGTTTACACCCAGAGACTGAATATCTGTCCCAATCATGTTCATCTGACATAGGTGCAGGTATCAAAGCTCCCTCTTGCAATTAGTCCTGCTCCTGTTGGACACGAACATTGCAGGTCTTCTGATTCTGGATGTAAACAATGGTTGTTTACGTACTAACATCAAGCCGAGATCTTGATCAGAATTGAAACCAAAGGTATATTAGAAAGTTGCAGAACTTTTATTTTCTTAATGAATTACTTTATTGACATAAAGATGGAAAACCCCTTTAAGCTTTTAAAGAATGAGAGCTGTCCGAGCTCCATACTGTAGTGGGTGCATTCTCATGTAACTTGCTCTGCCTTCACTGTGATAGACAGAAATCAAATAGTGGTAAATCACTGTGGAACTGTATTTATTTCAACACACTGAATGTAAAATCATAGTATGAGTGTTCAAAATGGAAATATTCTCTTTTCAAGAAAATGTAAAAAATATTACTACATATCTGAAATGTCCTATTTCCCGTGAAATGTTGATTTCCTATCTTTTCCTGTGTATGGCTGCACTGACTATACCAGACCAAGAGGAATTATGAGATAAATAGTAAGTAGAACATAGGGATCTTAAAGTTACAAGTCATGATGTTTGTGCTCCGCATATCATATCTGAACGTCATATACTATGCTGTCGGCTCTGTGAGGACAGGGTTAAGAACCAGTAATCAGGAAATCCCAAAGACATCACAATCTGTTTCCTTTTTCCTTTTCATGTTGGGGTCCTGGAGTCCAAAAGGAAGCTACAATCACTACAAGGTACCTTCTTCAGGAAATGAATAACTGGTCCCACCCAACCAGCGAAAACCTCATTCTTCTTGTCTTGTTTGTGAACGGTGGCCCCTTGACTTTTACTAATCATGATGATATTTAGGAAGGATTGTTTTTGTGATTAGGCAATACTGGCCGAAACATAAGTAGTGCGGTTCTTAATGATTTATATCTGCTGTTTCACATTACGTACTGACGAGCAGTTTCTTCCAGATGTTTGCTGTAAACCAGTCAGACTTCCCCCGATAAGTCGCAGGTAAAGGTATTCAAGATCTATCAAGGGTATGAAGCAGGTACAACGCCAACTAAAGAAGTGAGAAGAATTTCCACACTCATGATACACTCATGTATAGCACATTGTACAAGTAGGCTTGACGTGAATGTCCACCTTTAAAAACACAGTGTTTTTGGGTCCAACATACTGATATCTTTATAGCAGTTGAAGCTCAGCTTTTCTGATACTGAGCTCCGAATCCTCTACATAGATATAGAATCGAATGATTCAATTATTTCATTCTGACTGCGTTTACAAAAATATGGAGAACAAAAAGTTGAGCAGTTGCCATAAAAACCAATCAGATTTCATTTCCAATAGAAGCAAATGTAGGAACTTCACTCATTTTCATAAATGAGACTGATGGAGAATAAGTCGTACCCCTATCTTGATTACGGAATATTACATAATATTATAGAAGGCAGGAAAATATCTATATTTTGACATCACACAGCGAGTCATCCTTCAGAAGAATTCCCTGACATTCCATGAACAATACTGTACCTTCCTGCACCGCAGCATTCCTTGGCCGGAGCCTACCGCTGTATACAGTAGGGAGCACATTTACATGGAGACTCTTTGCCATAAGGAACTTACTGTCCTGTCCTTGTTACGTAACTTCAATGTTCTGAGCCACAGAAAAAATAACAATGTCACAGGTGTAGTCACTGCTGCTGACGCCCGTGCCCCAGTTTCTACTGCATTGTCTTACGTCATGTTACTTTGGTTTCGGGCACAGATTTGTAGTGCCACTACAGGATATGCAGACAGAAAGGGCAGACGTGAGTCCGTTTTCTTGGCTGAAAGAAAAGAACCATCTTAAGCAATCCCAGGGAGAACAGGACTTCATTGGTTTTGTTAATGAAGATCAATTAGGGAAATTTTAAATTCTTATACATCACCACAATGTTCAGTAGGCAGAAAGGACACCTTATATAATCAGGAGTGTAACTATAAAGTGGTGCCCCACTGCCACATAAGAAGACACCAGTATTATAAATGGTACATTGCAGCAAGGTTCGGAACACACTAGGGTTAAACGTGGGTGCATACGTAGGGGCCCAACCCGATCCAATAGAAAGAAAGTACTATGCACGCCAGATGGGAATTTTTTCCAATATCGCGATTTATTTATAGCCAGTAATAGTGCGTGCGACGTTTTGGTCAATACCATGACCTTCTTCAGGCAAGTTGTTTGTACTGGATCCTGTGTGATGGCGCTACCCGAAACGTTGCACGCACTGTTACTGGCTATAAATAAATTGCTATATTGGAAAAATTTCCCATCTGGTGTGCATAGTACTTTCTTTTTATAAATGGTACATGTTACAGTGGTTACATTGGGAGCTTCAAATATGCCTCTGTATACAGTTATACAGAATATTGCCTCATGTATACAACCACATTATGAGTTTTACGGGGCTGTACTGTACCTTCTCACGTTTAGTTTTGTGTGAAGTTATGAAATAAAATAGTGCCATGTTCCGATGGATGATGTATTATGGAGGTATACTCCTTTAGAAGCATTGCTAGGGGAAAGCAGATACCCTACAAAACCCTATCTAAACCTGTCTGTGTATTGCATGGACATGCTAGGTCCTCCAAAGTGAGAGACGCTCTATAGATGAGGGTCATGAGCGCGGGACCCCTTTCTGTTGACTCTGAAGTCCCTCATATGGTATTTGAACATGGGTTTTCTAAACCAGACAATCAGCTTCCCATAAATGGTCCAATGCCGGATCTGATAATTTCAGCAGCTGAAAAATTGGGCCACATATGGTTTGTAAATATTGGTCCTGATTAAAGAAATGTCTACTTATTACAACTTCTAAGCTTTTATATGGTATATGAATGTACGTCAGTAAGTATATAATGATTTCCCATCTGGGACATCCCTTTTTTTTTGCATGCAAACATGTATATTGCAATCTGATGTGAAATATGCTGTGTAACCAGAAGTCTCTCATAGTTCCTCCCTATCCTCCAACAGCCATGAAACTCCTCCAGATTCCTGGAATATCTGCAGTTTCTTCCTTGAAGGGAGTGAAGAAAAAATAACAAATAAAATATTTCTCAGATCCCCAAGATGAGGTGTCAAGAAGATGCAGACCATTACATCTGTAGTCAGTAGAGTTTATATATTTATATTGTCAGTGGTGTTTTCACATCAAGTACAGCTAGTCATAGATATTAGAGTTCTGTTACATTTCTGGTTTTGATAAGATCTGCTTGAAAACTAATGTTCAGGAGATCCCACAGGTTGGTTGTTCTTGGAGTGAATGAAAACTGACTATGATTTGGGCTGACTTTCTAATATTTCCCTATAAAATTCATGGTACTAGAGCGGCACTGGCAGTGTCTCATTCCTACTATTCTCATAGAGATCTTTGTCTATGGTCAACTTCATGTCTATGGTCAACTTTTAGTATAAATCCAACCTTTTGTGTATGCAGTATGACTCTACATTGCTGTATTCTATATGCCCATCAATATTGGTACCCTAAACTCCACAACTTGCAAAGGACATTGTAGTGCTCTTTAGGTTGACATTGAGACTGAAGGAGCTCTTGGCACCCTGATGTACCAGTGATGGATCGGAAAGGTTGCAAAACAACTAGCCTAAAGGGGTTGTCTAATTTAGAAATCCATTTTCATACACCTTATTAAGGAATTCTGAGATAATAGAAGCGTTCCTCTGTTCAGGATCTTCATCTCTTAAGGGACTTTTCCAACAAGTATTGTCCAAAGAAGACAACCCTACAAAACATTTCTAAATAAACAATTATATAATAATGGCCTTTCTATTGAAAGGTCCATTCCAAGGAATGTAGGTGTTCCCCTGTGCTGTAACCAGAATTGTTTAGGGCCCCAAGTTTGGAATGGGGCCACTACCTCTAAACTGAACTGTATTAATGGTAACTTTTTATTGATGTATTTGAGAAATGGATAATAGTGTCAGATAGTAGATCCCCTACACCAAGTAGAACTCACATAGTAGAGCCAAACAGCAGAAGGTCATGACAAAACAGAACAATTTTCCTACAACTGTGTGGCCCAGTGAGTCTTTGGGCGACATAGCAGCTGCTATGGCTATAGTTATGCTCATGGTACTTCCTTGTGTTCTCTGTTACTGAAGGCGTTATTACTAAACAGATCACAGCAGAATGGATTAGGAACATTTATACACATGCTGATAATACAGATGATAAAAGCAGGCTGGGTTCACCATGGTGGAGTGGTACACACCTGCAAACACCTTTGTGTGGGATGCCTTAGGGAACACATGGGTTTCTGTTACCTCCGTTCTCATGTGTTCCTATTATAACAACAAATATTCCCAACTAGTCTGACAAGTTGGATATATGAGCTTTAGAGACCAAATGTAGAGACTGTTCCCACAGCAGAAACATTATATAATTGGTATATATTGGATGGGATATATGCCGCCCTAGTGACACCTGATCGAATTAGCTGGCTATGTATCCCTCCAAAAATGTATGATCTACCATTTGTGCCTGTTAATATATTTGATGAGTGTAGGGGGCCGAGAGATACAAGTGACAGATCCTCTGACCTACATCTCTTAGGGACATCATCATGAACAGTCACCCAGGAAAAAGACATTTCCAATGCAAGAAAACCCCAACCCCCACCTCATCCTTATTTTTTTTTTCTCATCCTTATCAAGTCTACTCTTGAACATCCTGTCCCTTTTTTTGTGGTACTTTTAAATACTCTTATTTTTCAAATTCCCTTTCCTCCTTTCTTTTTTCTCTTTGAAGGATATACCCTAGGCTCCATTTGGCACTAAACTACCGTGTATATATACAGGGTCCACTTTAGGGGTATACATTACCTATCATTACTAAAAAGAGCACCACTGGTCCTGATGACCTGGGCACTGGGAGGTGCCCCCAAATCCACAATGGATGCCAAATCCTATTGAAAGACATTATGCATTGGGCAGCGTTATATGGGTGACTGTCTGGCAGTGTTATTTGGACACTTTTGAGAAATTATTTTAGTACAATCTAAGATTGCATTTTTTGGGCGTTTTTAAAAATCTTTTGTCATGTTATAGTGACATGTCAGAAGTTTTGATTGCTAAAACAAAGCAGCTCGAGTGATCGCTGTGCTGCTTAGTTTCTGATCGGCTTTTCTCGGAAAGACGAGTGATCGAGGTACGGACTCATAGACGGTCTATTGAGCCCGTACACTACTTCCGAGGAAAGCCGTTCAGAAACTAAGCGGCACATCGCTTCTGCTGCTTCGTTTTAGTGATCGGTGGGGGTTCCAGTGCTTGGTTCGCCACTGATCAAAACTTATGGCATGTCACTATGACATGTTAAAAAAAAGATAAACGTTTAGTTACACTATACTAACTTGCCAGCTGAATAGGAAAGCATGGTCCTGCCACTTGCTTTTAGTCATGCGCCTTGTTAGAGAATATCATGACTTTAGACATTGCTGAAGTCACCTGTACACTTGTTTCTCCAGACTTATTTGATATACAGCAGTTCAAGTAATGTATCATATCCAAGGGCACTGACAGATGAATGGCAGGTATTAAAAGAAAGAAAGAGAGGAAACTGCAGGTAGTGTAGTATTACAATGTACTGGGCAGCAGCTGCAATACTGCCACCTATGGACAATAAGTGGAAAAAAAAACCAGTAAAACACAATGTGTAAAACTAATGTGCAAAATAAAGCTTTCGTTTATGAATTACATTTTTATGACTAAATCTAAATCTAAAATTGCACCATTGCGGAGGTAAAACACTATGCTATAGATACATCTCTTTAAATTAGGGAATCTGTCAGATCCCTATTAGTGCTAAGGTAGGGGGTGCCTATGTTAGCATGAGCTATATATAAAATAGCACACACCTCTTGTCTTGGCCAATGATCTTAAAGTGATACACTATTAAATCAAGCACGTGCTAACTTATAAACCCCCTAGTAAGGAGTTCAGATGGCTGTTTGGTGACTACTTACGCATCTAATAGCTAAGTACTATCATAGGTACGCAAATTTGGGGCCCCTGATGTTTATTCCATTAAACCCCACTATCCTGGTATCAGAGCTGGTGGGCATTAGACTCTATGCATGTAATAAATTGTCTATAAACTTCAAACTCCTCTTTTATATTGGGCAAAATGGTGGTTCTCTGGGTAGCACAGCTTACAGAACTAAGGTCATGGGTTCAAATCCAACTAAAACCACTTTTACATGAAGTCCATATGAGTTTTATCCTACAAAAATAAAACATAGATTCATTGGCTTCCTATGAAATTGACTCTAGCTGTATAGGAAAACTAGGTAAAGAAGAGTTTGAAGACACACGTAAAAGACTATATTCCCTGTACAGTACTGCGGTATATGTCAGGGTCATATATAAAATAAAGTGATGACGGGGCTGATTTAGTATTTTTACTTGCATCAAACATTAAACAAACATCTGATGAAAAAATTAATTTAGAGTGTGAGTAAAAAGCGGCTCATGATGAAAAAGCTTTGAGCTGATACACATTTTTCTATGATTGTATAAAGCCCTAAAGGAGATTAAAAATGTCATTGCAAAACGAAAAATGTTGGTGCTAGGAAGGGGCTTATGGGATGGCGGAAGTTGCTGATTAGCCCTGACACTGGCATTTGTTGAATAATCCAGGCCATGCCAAGGCGAGACTCTCAGCTTCCAAAAAAAGAATGTAAAAATGCGGCAACCAGAAAACTTGTTATATAACTGCGAGAAATAATCACAATAGGTTAAATTGTCTGAGCTCAAACTTAGCCGAATGATTTCATTGTGTCTGCACATTTACCTAACCTCAGAAGCAATGGTCACATAATCCTACCAACAAAGCCGTTCATTGACCCTAAATGTGAATTGTCAGTGAACGGCTTTGTTGGTAGGATTGTGTGACTTATTTAGAAGACCTGAGACTCCAAAGTAGGTCGGTCGACTGTGCCAAAAATAGTCACAAGTTTTATAAGAGGGTGTAAGCATAGAAGATAACAAATCTGTGGCTTTCCAGAAATAGTATAATGCTATTATGTTGGCATCATATCTTATGCATTGCAGTATCTGCCTTAGAGGCAGAATATGCCACTGCTATGGGGTTTAGCACAAAAACTGGGCTCCACCAGGTGGCAATTCCTGATTCCAAAGTCAGCACTGTGGAAAGGTACGGTTTGTCACTGGGTCCCCTATCCTGCACTGCTTCCAAGACAAACCCATGCAGAGATGGACTTCGAGTGATCTTGACCCCAGGCATTAAAGTCTATGGCTACCTGATCAATCACTATGGCCTTGTTACACTTGGTTTGGGTTAATAAATTGCATTTGAGGAGTGTTGTAACTGACTAAGGGGCCATAGACTCTCGAGCACTGCCCCAATGCCGAATGTCCAGTCTGCACCTGGACCCAGGAGTTCTGATGATCTTGGGAACAGAAGGGGTATTAGGTGTATGTATGGGGTGGCTGTCATTCAGACTCTCACATGGTGGAAATTGACAAAAGTTTGGGAAGCTGTTCAAGAGCCCACACTTGGGAGGGATCACAATAATTTTGCTATGAGACGCTTCATCCTTAGGGCATGCTCCTCCTGGTCCTATCTACTATTTTTTAAGCTACAATTACAAATTTATCATCTTCATAAGACCAGATATTTTTGACCTCACTAGTAATACATACTATATTCAGTGAAGCACAACAAGCAGGCAGTGAAGAACAACACTCCACTCATACAACTACTTTACTACTCAACTCCGATTTAATGGCTGATGCTTGCAGAGGGTCTCCTGGAAGGGACAATATGACATTATCATCACTAGAGATGCAATGGTCCACATGGTGGTTGCATTTGCATTTCTAGGTTCACAAAGCTCTGAGGTAGAAACTCTCTGTTCCTGGTATTATGTCCTTTACTGTAAATTACTTTTACAGTTGTATTTACATTATCCAGTAGAACTGGTTTATTGCTTTTGTGAACCAAAATGACTTCAGTAAACTTATTAAGACTCATTTCTTTTTGAAAAACAAAAATATCTACACTTGTAAGGCTTAATGCTCCAAATTGTGAATTGTCCGAAACTTTCCAATAGTTTATAGACAATACCACACTCTACTGTCATGAATAAGACTGCTTTTAAGTTGTCACTGTATATAGTAGAGGCTCCACTACAAAACAGAAGATGTGTCTAGGTGGGCCAAGAAGCAGAAAACATCTGATGAAGTGTAAGTCAAGTTCACGGAGGCTGTAGGAGTCCCTGTGGCTTTGTACAACGGAGCTGTAAGCTCTCCGTGTGCTGCCATACGATGTCTCTATATAGCACCATATAAAGGAGATTTTCTACACTGAAAGAAATGCAACTCATTGGTTCTATGGAGCCGTAATACAGTCGTGTCAATAAGGCCTTACTATGCAAATATTGAACAAATACATGATTGCTATAAATAATGTAATTAATGTATATTAATTTATAGCTTTATCATCTATATGACCCAAGCCGGGCAGCCCTGATCAATAATCCGGGGTTAGCTATAATGTCTTCACCAACTAAGCAAATTCATGCAATGTTGATAATAGAGGACCCCCAGAAAAGAAGATTTTGAAATGCTTTCTTCCACCTCTTTGCGTCAATCAATTGACAAAACAAAAAAAAAAAACATTGCTTCCACCGCCAGGGATAAAAGAAATGTCCTATGTTCTCGATTCATTAAAGGAGCTATTTCAACTAGTCAACCATTCTTAAAATAAAGCTGCACAGCGATCAGCTTATCACGGCGGGTTTAGATTTTCTACCGCTAATCGCTGAGGTAAGTTCCATGTGGCTGCTCATTCAAATGAATGGCCAACCATTTAATACATGATCATATTGAGGGAGCTATTCTTTCTAGCATCTCACCACTTTGGCTCAAAAGGTGGATCCTGACTGGGGATCTATTCTTTATGACCTTATAGGGCATATGGAAAAGGAATGTCCAGGTGTGACAACAACCTCTTCAACTCTTTTGGACTTATCAAGTTTTCCTCCGGTACTAACCATCGTGTAACACCCATAGCAACAGGATGTCGGGAATACTCACCTCCCGACGTCCGCAGCCATGGATCTGTGATCGCTGACCTGCATCTCCTCCCCAGGAGACGCCAGCGCTCACTTCCGCTTCATTCTGCTGTGTCCCGTAGGGTGTGCGCGCACGCTCGTGCCCGACCTTAAAGGGCCAGTGAGCGCACATGAAGTAAATATTTAATTAGCCCATATTCACCCTGGACTATAAGGGCCCTGCCCCTTCCCTCATTGCTTGAGCGTTGTTGTGTTCACCCGTGTTAGTCTTTGCAAATGGTTCCTTAGTGTTTTCCAGTGTTCCCGTACCTGCTACTTGTATCCTGTATCCCGTGCTACCTTGTTCCTGTGCCATAGAGAGTTGGAATGATGTTGTGCGGTACACTAGGCCTTCTGTCTTACACCGCGCCTGGTGTCTGCCTGCTGCCAAGGTCCCACCCGAGCCTACCATCGCTACTGTCTGAATTACCACAGGTACTCTTATTCGAACTATAGACATTGACTTGGTATCCTGTTGGCCAACTGCTATCCCGCTGTGGAGGTACGGCCTAGTGGGTCCACATACCCACAGATCGTGACACATTGCATTGTACCAATATAATCTCACAAATTTGACAAAGATTCCAGATACCATCATGGAGTGAAATATACCTCAAGTCTAAATTTTAGACTAAACCTGGAAGGCTTTGGCTGTACAGGTGACACTTAAACTAATGTTGAAGCAGCAATGTCATCAGATGTTTTCTGCAGTGTTTGGCTGTGTTGGGGTACTGTTACAATGTGAGGTTCATATTCCAAAGAGAAAAGTGCTCATGCATTATTATAGAAAAATGAATAAAAATATAAGGCTTACTTTAAGAAGTCTGACATTTCTGGCAAGGATGTAATTTATTCTAAAACAGTCTACGTTTTAAAGTAGCCAGGATGAGCGAACAAAGTAGTTTATGAAAATTGTCTTCAAAGGGGCTACAGAGGGCAGCTCAGCGCTCCGTGCCGTCTGGGAAATCAGACCATCCAGACAGCTAAATCCTACTCACTAAATCGGCAGGAATGCCAGTCCTTCTACTATAGTGTGACTGGGTATTTGTAATACAACAGAGGGTTTTATCCAAGGCCGGAGATCCGTACTTTGAGTAATATGGCATTATTCACTCCGTCGGCACAGTTACCTCATGATTCATATAAGATGCTTGATATTTCAGTCACATAGATGATTTGGCTGAATAAATAGGTGAATTTGATTTTCTTTAGTGTGAACTTACACCAAAAGCCACTGTTTTATTTTCTCCTCCTAAATTGTAACAGCCAGGACTTGGCGTACACAGATAATAGCTATTTATTTGAGATGCATACTAATGGGTGGCATAGTGACCTACAGATTGGCATGGGCCACTAGGTCCAAAGTATAGTCTTACTTACTTACTTACTTAAGTCTTGCATAGTTAGTATAGTTTACATGCAGAGGCGTACATAGATATGAAGGGGCCTTATAGCAAAGATTAAAATGGGCCCGCTTCTGGTGGTATTAACCCCCTTGAACAGGAAGACTTGGGGTGCTTTTTTGCCCCATCTCCTTTCCATGATCGTTGAGTTAAGTCTCCCACACCCTTGTTTGTAGGATATGCTGAGGGGGAGCCCTACATAGGTTCTCGCCACCCATTAAATTAATGGATGCAGTCAACCTGGTCTGGGGCCCCTCTCTCTAGGGGACCCAAAGCAGCCGCATAGTAAACATCTATAATAGATATACCCTTGTTTGTATATTATCTTAGGTCTACAACCTAATTATCAGGTCAGGCTTCAGTTTCTGCTATAACGATAGAGTCGTCTGTGAATACGGTACTGCAGTAGTGTACATAGAATAGAGGGGGACCATAGAAAACATCAAATTGCCCCCCCCCCCCATTATAGTACTTGGTTTTGGCACCCAGGACAGAAGATCTTGATTGCTAAAATGCAGCTCCTTAGGAGAGGGAAGTCCTGCACAGGATCTCGCCATGCAGTAGCAATGGGGATGGGACCAACCAAGGCTGGACCCCCTCTCTCTAAGGGAGCCTTAGCAGCTGCATTATCTGCCATTATTGTATGCACTCCATTACATTCAAATTGAATATTACACAATGGAGAATATCTTGGGAGACCGAAAAGTCTACAAACAACAACGGTCGCAAACTTTGTGGAAGATTTTTCATTTGTGCCTTAGGAAAGTAGAAGTCTGTGAAAATGGTGGAAATGACACCAAATGTTTTAAAGTGTCGTATGAATTTCATACATTTCGCTGATTTTACAACACTCTTAGCCACTCTCGTAGTCCTACGCAATATTTAAAAAGTGTCGAGGTAGGCATAAGAAATGTTATAATAAATTTAGCAAACTCTATATACTCAATTTTGTAGCAAGATGCAAGTTTTTTGGCGGATTTTGCGTAGTAAATCTCCTACCCTCTGATGTAAGATTTTATTAACAATCTATAAACTCAATATTGTACAGTATATCGGTCTTACCAAGGTAAATGCTTTTCTCAATGTTTCTAGATATACTGTAGGACCATGTTAGCCTTGAGGATACTTGAACTGCACATTGAGAGTGACCGCTGATATAAAGCCAAGCGTGACCTTCAATTACTACAACCCAGCAGGATTGAGCTGAAGGTGAAACTGAATGTTCTGTGTCAGTGAATGGAAAGTCATACTGGGAAAGCTCATGTTAACGGAATTAGAGAACAGCCTTAAAAAGCTGCCTCCGGCATGTTTCCCTGGTGGAAATCTGGTGCGCATAGCAAATAATATTAGAAGCTGGAAGTGTGGAGAGAAGAACAATGAGTGTCATATAAGGAGACTTCCTATCTGTCAAATCCATATGTGTTTGTTATTAAAAGTACCTATAGAATGTGACCTATCAGGACGAACAAAGTGCCATAATACTGGAGATGGTTAACTAGTGAAATGAATGCTGTTCTTGAAAGACATGACATCTCTATCAAAATAATATTTTATATTATTTAAATATATATATATATATATATATATATATATATATATATATATATATATATATATATAGTTTTTTATGATGTCATTTATTTAACTGTTTTTTTTATATAGAATAAGTGGAATCCATAAGTATACTGTGAAAACATATGGAAAAGTATGCCATACGTCTGGATTTTTTGCAACATGTAAACAATGGCGGATTATAATGTGGGCGTTTCGGGCGGTCGCCCGGGGCCCGAGGCTGCCAGGGGGCCCATCGGGGCCCGAGGCTGCCAGGGGGCCCATCGCGGCCCGAGGCTGCCAGGGGGCCCATCGCGGCCCGAACCGCACACAAACTTAAAAAACTATGCAGCGCTACCGCGCTGCCTGCTTCCGACTGAATCTGCATCCACAGGACGCAGATTCAGTTTGGTTGAATGCTGGAGCCTCGCTCCAGCATTCACTCTGCCGTGAGCGGCTCGGTGCAGGCAGGCGCGATGTAGTGACGTCATCGCGCCTGTCTGCACGGAGTCACTCACAGCACAGCACAGTGCAGAGGAGGAGAAGCATCGCATCCCCCACCGCCGTGGGAACCGGGATAGGTAAGCAATTATGTTTTCTTTTTTTATTAGGTACGTACATATGGGGCATTATGCTGTGTCAGCTATGGGGCATTATACTGTGTCACCTCTATGGAGGCATTATACTGTGTCACCTCTATGGGGCATTATACTGTGTCAGCTATGGGGCATTATACTGTGTCAGCTATGGGGCATTATACTGTGTCAGCTATGGGGCATTATGCTGTGTCAGCTATGGGGCATTATGCTGTGTCAGCTATGGGGCATTATACTGTGTCAGCTATGGGGCATTATACTGTGTCAGCTATGGGGCATTATACTGTGTCGCAGCTATGGAGGCATTATACTGTGTCACAGCTATGGGAGCATTATACTGTGTCAGCTATGGGGCATTATACTGTGTCGCAGCTATGGAGGCATTATACTGTGTCGCAGCTATGGGGCATTATACTGTGTTGCAGTTATGGGGGCATTATACTGTGTCACATCTATGGGACATTATACTGTGTCACATCTATGGGGCATTATACTGTGGGGGCAGCTATGGGTGGCAATATACTGTGGGGGCAGCTATAGGGGACATTATACTGAGCAATTACAAGAGCTGCAGGTCCAAGGGGGGAGACGCTGTGTAGCACAATATACAAGGGGGGATTGTTGTATAGCACTATATAGAAGGGAGCGCTGTGTATCACTATATCTAAGGGGGATTGCTGTGTTGCACTATATACAAGAGGGGGAGGGCTATGTGACGCTATTTACAGAGGGGGAGGACTGTGTAGCGTTATTTACAGGGGGCTGTGTGTGGTGCTATCTACAGTGTTTGGCACAATTATATTCAGGGGCGCAGTCTATGGTGCTATAATATTTAGGGGCACAGTGTTTGTACTATTTTATTCAGGGGCGCAGTGTTTGGTGCTATTATATTTAGGGGCACAGTATGTGGCACCATGATAATATTATCTTTGTTTATAGGTGTGGAAATGTTGGAAAAGTGAGGAGCCAAAGACATCTGAGTGGCAAATTCTGCAGAAATGGGTCATGGCCGGGAAAAGTCGTCATGAAGTCTGGACTGGATGGAGAAGAGGAAAAAAACTACGTCGTCACCTGTGAGTCACTAGATTTATAGAGAATCTGTCACCTCTCCTGACATGTTTATTATAGGAAATCCTTGTATTTCACAAAAAGTCTTTCTGCAGTCCAGGACTGATAGACAATTCCCCTTGTCAGGAGGATGTGTCCCTGCACAGTGTGATACTGTCAGTATGTAGGGACACCGCGCTGTGACAAGGGGAATCGTAAGACTGTTAATGCTTGCCCCAAAAAGTAGTGTTAAAAATAGTTACGTGCGGCAGGGCGGCGGTGAGGAAGGGGGGCCCAAGTTTGGGTAACAGCCCAGGGCCCATGGTCTACTTAATCCGCCACTGCATGTAAACATTGGTATACATCAGACATAGTCATAGACAAGTGGAGGTCATGGGTCACTGGAAGACAGAAGTAGTAGAGAACCAGCCGAGGTTGTGGTGGGTCACTAACATGGGATCAAGGTCAAGGCAAGGTCAGAATTTAAATAACAAACATTAGTACGCTAGAGAAGATACACAAGGTTTTTGCTCCATCAAAAAGGTTCTCCTTAAGCCCAGTTTCTCTAGGAATGTTTTGGCACTGATTTTGACGCAGAAACTGCTTCTGAATCAGCTAAAAAAAACGTCCGATACTGCCTCCCCTTATTTTCATGGGAGGTGGAGGCGTTTTTTTTCCCGAGCGGCTTTTAGCGAAAACCATGGCATTCCTGAAGGAATTTTGAGACAGATTATATCTGCCTGCAAAATACTCAGTGTGAACATGGCCTTAAAGGATATGTCCACCTTTCCAAGCAATTTTTGAATTGCTTTAATACATAGAAAATGAAGCAACTTTTCAAATCGTCTACCGTTTGTGTCTACAGCTCCTATGTAGACATAGGTGTCTCCATGATAGCAGAACATTTATGGTCTTATCTTGCAGTCATACTCCTTTCCATTTGTCATGTACTTCTTGCTAACATACATTCGGAAAGGTTAGCAGGAAGCAGAGGACAGATGGAAGGGAATATGACTACAAGATAAATACATACATGGCGACGCATAGGTCAGCATAGGATATATACACAAAACGGCGGACATTTTTAATGAGGACTACTTGTAAAACCGCTTTATTTTAGATGCACTGAAGAAAAACAACACATTGTGTACAGACCCTTTAAGTAAGTCATGGGCTTTAAAGACAATGCCCTCATATGAGATGTACTTGTCGTTTAGGAACTGTATAGAGAGAAAACAAATGTGTTGGATCCCCCATTGGGGCATTCTGAGGCAGCGGAGATGCAAAAAGAGAAACGAAAGAAGTAGACAGCACATGAGGAGAAAATATAACATGTAATATGTAACAAAACAGCAATGACTAGTAGGTGAAGTTCTATAAGAAATCATGCAATTTTCAAAATGATTTAATCAAATTAGATGAAGATCTCTCACAATATAAATAAATACTTTATAGTATACAGTATTTAAATCTAAAAAATTGTGATGTCATCACATAAGTGTGACATCATTGCCAGGTGGGAGGTGGATTGCAGGTATAGCTTTTGCATGGAAATACAGAGCCCTCAACATCAAAAGGTTAAATTTATTTGAGGTGTCTGCCAGATTTGTTCACAATTGATCATACTTATAGGTGACCACAGGTGACATTTACCAATGGCAGCCTGTGCCTATGGTACAAAATTCATTGTTCTTAAACCAACAGGTCATTCACTCTAACAAAGTAGTTCCCTCCAAATTAATTTTTTATGTGGCCATTACAGAACCCTAGAAACAGGTTTTGGACCCTCATTTGTAGTGCTACTGATCAACCAGTATTAGATTTGGAATATAATCCACCTTTTTAAATATACCTCGCCTGAAGTAACATCATTGGTTCAACGGTAACTCGATATAAATAACACCTCATTTAAAACAAGAATAGATCCTAAATTTATAAAACCTTAATTTAAAATGTGAATTGGGTAAACTACAGTTTAGTATGCCACCCCTAGCTAAATCCAATCCATAGTGGACTATTCTGAATTTTCATTTTTATATCTAAAAGGGGTCGTATCATTACAGACAACCCCCTCAAAGGAGTTGATGACCTATAGACCGTATAGGTCATCAATATATCATCGGTGCAGGTCCGGCACTTGGGCCCCGCGTCGATCAGCTGCTCCGGCTGCCCGCGGGCACCGGATGTTATTGCACAGTATGCAATGTACGGAGCCGGAAGTAGTTGGCAACGTAGATTGCATAGCGGCTGTGTTGCCGAACTGCAGCTCTGCTGCTATTCAGTGGCCGGAGCCATCTCCTTCTGGCATGGACGTCTGGTGCCCGGAGGCAGGCGATACGGGGTCCGGGTGTCAGACCGACACCGATGATATACTGATGACCTATCCGGTGGATAGGTCATCAGTTATCCGGTAGTGGACAACCACTTTAATTATAAGTGGTGGTGGGAAGTTGCCATTGGCCATTTATCTGTAATACATGGGCGGCTCAAGTATGCCTAAACGAAAGCCACTGCTTGTTAGCGACTACCCTGTCTTTTGACGTCCATGTGCCCTGATAGGTCGTATATACAAGGGTTGTCCTGATGGTTGCCACTTAAAATAAGATTGCTAAATACTATACAAGTTAAACAAAATGTACCACATACTTGTTAATTATCCCCAAACGGTCATGATGAATCCTTCATGACTCAGGTATGATCATATGAACTATTTACAAGCACACAGGTGTGTTGCTACCTGTGGTAAGGAAGACATGTCTGTTATCGATGCTGTGGTTTGACACAGTGGAATTTGTTTAGCACAGCAGCTTTTCCGTCTCCAATAATTACATAGGTGTCAAGTGTTACACGTCAAGTGAAATTATGTTCCAAAACATGATTTAAAGTTGGACAGGCGTCATTGCAGTGGCATTGCACAACGGTTCTTATTTATAACTGTATCATTTAAAGGCAATGTTCACCTTTGCAGACATTTTTTACTGTCCGGTGTTTATAAATAAAAATGTCATTAACTTAGAAAATAGTTTTGATGAAAAATATCCTACCGTTTTGTGTGTGCAGCTCTTATGCAGACCTATGTGATTTGAGTTATATTGTGTCATATCACTACCTTTCAAAATCCTACTAGTTGGCTTTATAAAATTACGATAATTTCAGTGGCATGTTATTTAAGCTCTGGAAACAAAGTAAAGCCAAGTTATTTATTGGTTTAGGATTGTTTCATGAAATATTTCACTGCGACATTGTGCCTGGAGGGGACCACTCCATCATGCCCAAACATCATAAACAATGTCAATAAAAATAACAAATACTAAAAGAAATATAATTTCATAGAACCCTATGGTGATCGAAGTTCAGCTCAGGAACTGGGGTCAGCTTCTTGTGGCCATAATATGGATGCTAAAATGCGGCCGTATACTGGCAGTGTAAAACACACCTAAGGGTTCATGCACACAGCTGTACTGCTTTTGGCATACGTTTATGCAGTATAAGTCAATGCCAGACATGCAACTGTATAGACTTGCTTGCATACCTGTGGGGCATACGTTCAGTAGCACATAGAGCCTGACCGTGATGTGAACAAAGCTTAAAATAAAACCTGGAATTATTTGCTCTTAACCGGTTGTGTAATCCCCAACTAACTCTTTCCAGATTCACCACCCCGTTGACTACATGACGTATTGGGATTTAGATGTTGATGCTCAGAGAGGCTGGATTACAATGATTTACAATGCATGGATCTGGCTGTATATACACATATATCCCTGCGGTACCTCTGTACTCTTCTGCTATTTGGCTTTGATGTCATCCACAGAGTCGCTGTAACCCCAGCTGTTTAATTCACGAGCCGGAGTCTATATACAAACACAGTTACATCACATTGCTGCCTTAAACAGTTCCATACCAAAATCTATCTAGGGAGCGGTGCTGATGTCATGGTTTGGCTGACCGGTTAAAGAGCTCTTCCTTTAATGGAAAACAAATTGTAGACGGAATTATTCCCTGTGTTTTTGCCAAGTAAATGGGTTTAATTATGTTACAGATGTATTGGTCTATTCATTTATATACCATGTTGGAACTTGCATAAAACTTACTTTCCCAAGGGGATTATTATTATTATTATTTTTTTTTATGGAGGACATATGTAAAATTGTATTTCACGGTAAGAAAAAATATTGTACTCCTTTGTTCTCACATGAGCTGCGACTGCCTAAAAAGGTTTTCCGAGTTCATAAAAAATGTGGCCAATCGGTCTTGTGCCGCATACCCACTCAGGCCAGTGGTTGGCGGCAGCAATCACATGGGTATACGGGCAAGTCATTGCTGCAGCCATGTCAACAAACAGTGGTGGGGAGGACTGGAGTGGCAGCGCTGGAATGCTAGAGAATCTGTCAGATGCGTACAGCCTCTATTTTAGTTTTATTGCATCCCCCGGCCACATATTTTATGAACTCGGAAAACCCCTTTAAAACCTTTCACCTCCATACCTCCAGGAAAAGCTAATTTAGGACAAGGACAGAAAAAAATTCTGTTGGTTCAGAAGGTGGGGATTTCAAAATGTGCCCGACCAACCCTGCTCCCTGAAGTTCAGCATAATAGTCGTCGAATAAAAATAAGTCATTTATTTAATTGTCCCCTTTCCCCACCAATCCCCAGTGTGATCATTTGTACAAAGAATCACAGATTGGTTAAAAAAACAAACAACAAAACTTAAAGGCAAAACATTGCTTATTTTTCAGTCATAAAATCCCCCCCTTCAATAGCACCCTAGGCAAAAGCCTACTATGCCTACCCCTTGTCCCGCCCTTAAATGCTGGCATAATGATATTTGTCAAATCTGTCTCAGATGGAGCTCTATGGAAGCGTCCAGGGCCGCATTAAGGTTAGTGAAGGCCCCATGGCAATTAATTTGGAGAGGGCCCCAACTTCCTGTTCAAACCCAGACCCCACCTGACCCCCTAGCTAGTAGATCCCTGTTTTCTGAAGAAGTGGGAGTCCAAAAGGTGAGCAGTGTATAAACTAGTCATAAAATAATGATGGCTAGAGTCGTAACTATAAAATGCCAGGCCCCATAACAAACTCTTGAAAGGGTAAAGTGGATGGTAGAGGCCACCTAGGTCCCCATGGCGGTGAAGACCCCCATCTGCCCTCCCTATAATTCCCTGGAATGGTCTCTTTCATCTGTCATCATTTCACAATACCATAGCTTCCCATAACTTTTGTATCCCCCACCCACCACAGCAAGTCAGTATGTCTCCTACTATCCCTTTAGGCTGTTTTCCAGACCTTGGTGCCATATGTAACAAGCTTGAATACTTTATTTGCTTCCCAAACATATGATCAATACATACAAACAGGCACATATGTGCACCATAGCTGCCTAGTTGGTCCAGGTCAATTATCCCCATTGTTTTTGAAGATGCAGGACTCTGCTATCACTTTGGGAAATTTATTAGTTTTGTACTCCCCAGTAACATTCCTAACATTGCTGTGTTACTTAGTCATTTTTCACAAAGGGATGAAAAAAATGTTTGCCCAATATTTTAGCCATATGGTCCAGGAATCCTGGGCTATTTACCATGTTGAAAGACGTGACGGCACATGTGCTACTGAGTGATATAGCATTAAAAGCTAAACTTGATATGAAGCTTTTATAAACGGACTAAATATATTCATATAATAAGTATAACATTTATACAAATCTTTCAACACCTTCTTCCTAAATATACGTTGTCTATATATTTCATACTGTATGTTTGAAAATAAGGAATTTCTACCTACAGTTAGGAAAATCATCATACAAAAGACCCATTATTTTTAAATAAGAAAGGGATTGCCCAGAATTGGAAAAAAAAGGGTCTGTTTCCCCCCCCCCAGAAATAGCGCCACTCTTGTACATGGGATGTGTCTAGTATTGCAGTTCAGCTCTGTACACTTGAATGCTGTAAAGCTGCAATACTAGACAAGTTAAACAAGAGGGATCCCGGTCCAGCGGGATTCCGCTTATTACAGTGAAGTTTCGGCTTTATTATACAGTGGACACCCCTGTTATATGGAGTGGGTGCAGCCCGTGAGCCGTGTCCATACTTACCCTACCCATCTATGACTTAACTATACGTCAAACGTTGGGAAGGGGTTAATTAAATTATTATGGGTGAATTGGACAACACCTTAAATAAGTGTACTTGTGGTGGAGAAGTGGGGGTAACACCCAATACAGTGCTTGAGGAGGCCACCACAGTGGGCCCCCCAGGCTTAGGGGCCTGGCCACAACTTTGACCGATGTGACCCCTATAGGTACGCCACTGACTGGGCCCCAGTACACAAAGCAAGGTTAATAAAGGCATGGTGGGTGAGTTTAATATAAAAGAACTTGACTGGCCCGCAGAGAGAACTGACCTCAACCATCAACCCTATGATATTAAATGGCAATTTATGTAATGCATAGCCAAGACGGGTTCTCCAGATGGCTCCAAGTCCACCTGTTGCTACAATCTCCTGCATTGAGCACAATGTGGGTTTTCAGGAATTGACAACTTGTTTGTGTTAGCATTTACGTGCCCCATATGTACTACAGGATCCAACTATACAATGTATGGTAAAGAGAAGTGAGCAATTAAACATGACATAGTAATTCTCCTTAGTTTGACGTCCACCACAACAATGAAGGGTGCGGAGTAGTATTGGATAAAGGCACAAGAGCTTTTCAGTAGTAATACATTCCAACATGTGTAAAACACCCCCAATGTTAATACCTCTATGACTAAACTAGGAAACTATTGTAAATAGGACGTATGGGTTGGGAATTACTAGCAAGCACAGAACAACACAGAGAGTAATAAAGCCATGAACAAGCCCTCATAGCTTCTACTACTGAATGACTGGCTTTTTGTAAGGGTAGATGATGTGCTGATCTATTTACAGTATCCGAGATCTTGTCTTGGCTAATGTGTGGCCATCCTCTTTGTATTAAATTAATTTTATTATAGGCGTGGATCAGCCCTTGTAAATGAGCATGTATTAACACTCCCATTTCCAACCATTTAAACTTCTAAAATAGAATATATGCTCTTTTATATGAAACTGGTTTCCCTTTAACTTTTGACAGGAGTCTGGCATTACTACACATGGGTGCCAAGTTGCTCGTGCACCTGCTAAATTGTAGCTTCCCCTGGGGTACTGGGTTATCTAAAAAATTTGTAGCAGCATGTGCCTGCCCCTGATCACTTAACTAACAAAAAAGAAAAAGTTGGACCACTCCTGCCTTAAGGCCCTTTTACACCGGCCGGTGCAGCGAGCGTCGATCAACAAGACATCGTTGATTGGCACTCGTTTGCTCCTGTCACATGGTTCTATGGATGGGGATGAGCGGTTGTTATTCCGATCGTTCGTTCGTTCGTTCGTTCGTTCGTTCGTTCGGTCGTTCGTAAGGATGGGGACGAGCGGTCGTTACTCTGAGGGAGATGTGCTGCCGACAACGTTAATATTTAACTTTTTTTAAACAATACGACCAGCAGATGATCAAGCGTTTGCTTGGTCATCTGCTGATCGTTCTCCTGTTTACACAGGGAAATTATCGGCACTGACCGTTATATGAACGCTTGTATGCCCAATAATCGCACAGTGTAAAGCCCCCTTTATACCCTGATATTGGTGCTATCACCAGGTGTTCAAGTCACTGCCTTTTAAAAGATCATCACACTCTTGTCTTGTTCTTCTCAACTTTCCAATGATCTTGGCTTCAGGTTGCTCTGATTTTGAGATAAATATTAGTCCCCGCAGCTGGACTTTCACAACTCAAAATCTTACATAATTTTTGTCTTGCTTTATACCTTGAAGAATCTTTTTTTTCCATAAAAAATAAAAAAATTATGAAACTCTTTTAAGACCAAAGCTTTCTTGGAGCTTTCGCGACCAGATCAAATTTTTAATATCTAAAGTTGATTTTTTTTACTTCTTCTGGGTACTTCAGTTTCCTCCCACACTTTGAATACAGTAGAATTCTGATAATGCAGCATGCTTGGGATGAGAAAATGCTGGATTGTTGGTATTTCCAAACAAGTTGTGATGCTCATATACATGTAATGGCCACCGCTCCCCGCCACTGTGCTTCGCTGACCTGCTCCCAACATCCTTCTTCTCCAGGCCGGCGTCGCTCCTCTTCTCTGGCGGCCTCCCACGCCTCTGGCGTCCTGCTCTGGGTCCTAGTAGGAAAATTATTTCATCCAGTTTTAGCTGGGTATTTAAGTTCCTCCCCTTTGCCAGAACAATTTAATTCTTCCCAGTGGGTACTTCCGCTGTGCCTGTACCTTCGACCACCCTTGCCTGCCGCCTACTCTGACCTCTTGCTAAGTGACCCGTGATGAACCTTGCCGCCTGCCCTGGCTTTTAGCTACACCTCACCACACTTACCTGCACTTCAACTGATACATTGGTCGTCAGCAAGGGATAGCGTCCTGTGGTTCCCCTGTAGTGAAGTTCAGATCCCTGTATAGGGGTTAAAGGATGGATACCAGGATTTTTTTTAGACTCCACTTCCGGGTTTAGCCCTACGTCAAATCCCTTGGTGACAAGGTTCAAACCACCATCTGCTGAGCCGTGACAGATCACTTCATAGGCCCCGTGACAATACACATACAGTATATATTTATATACCTTTAACTTATTGCCATACCAGCTATTTCGGCCACAGAGATGGCAGCTCTACAGTGCAGGCCATGTGTCTAAGTCCATAAACTGATGTCTGCAAGTCATCATTACTACAGAACTCAGATCAGCCGGTACCAGGGACTCGTTGGGTTTTGTTGCTGCTGGATTAGCAGGGTTTCCAGATCAGACAGTTAAATTTATTTCTCTGTAATTTCTTATGTGTCATTGAAATCCTATATGTCTGTCAGGGATAGAGAAGATTGTGAGACCTATTGGGAACTGATGTCGGTGCATTCTCTGTATAGTAATATGTCCATGATATAAAAAATAATGGAAACTAACTGTATATGTGAACCTTTAGTTCACATATAGGCAGAGCCATGACTCGGAAGTTAAAGGGAAGGTGTCATGAATGTTTTTTTTTTTATCATATTGCTTTTAATATGATAACATAAATTTTATTTATTTATATTCTTTTGTTCTACTTTTTACTTTGTTCTACTTTTTACTTCTCTAGGGGGTTGCCATTTTTTTTCATCTCTGTATGTGTCGATTAACGACACATACAGAGAAGGAATACGGCACATACATCCGCATAGAGAATGCGAACGGGAGCCGTTCCATTCACTGCAGCGTACCCCGTCTGTGTGGGAACGGCGCATACGCCGCTCCTACACAGACTAAAACAAAGCTTGTGGCAGAGCAAAATCCGGCGCCATTTTCTTGTGGACCGAAAGCCGCTGCCGGACAGTAAGATGACGACTTCCAGCCGCGGCTTCCGACCATATGTTCAAGGAAGCAAAGGAGCAAGGAATAGGAGCGGAGGCGGGAGCAGGTAAGTTATGTTCGTGTATGTGATGTGTGTTTTACGTTCGTGTATGTTTGTGTTATACTGTCTGCTGAGCACTGTATCTAATCCTCCTACACTGTGCATTCGCTCAGAAAATGGCGGCACACAGTGTAGGAGGTTTGAAGATTCAAACCCCTCCTTCTCCTGGCACTAGCCAGAATAAGGGAGGGGGGATTGTGTGAGGACACTAGAGCGAGTGTGTCCACCCCAAATTTGCAGCATAAAGCAATGAGGTTGCTTTACCACATTGACCATGCTGCAATTTTGGGAACTGCTCCCTCTAGTGGCCAGCACATGGAAATGTTATAAATTAGAATCTAATTTATAATATTTCCTGACTTGTGAAGAAATTAAAAAAATTAAAACAATGTGTAATCACTCAAGATAAGATGCTACAAGACCACTTTCACACGGCAGCATCCGTTACGGCTGAAATTACGGTGCTGTTTTCTCGTGATTTCAGCCGTAATGGCATGTGCAGGCGTCTTTCGCTGCGTCCATTACGGACGTAATTGGAGCTGTTTTTCCATGGAGACCATGGAAGACGGCTCCATTTACGTCTGAAGAAGTGACAGGCACTTCTTTGACGCGGGCGTTTTTGTTACGCACCGCCTTTTGACAGCGGCGCGTAAAAAAAATGACCGCCGGAACAGAACATCGTAAGACCCATTCAAATGAATGGGCAGATATTTGCCGACGCTTTTGGGCCGCATTTTCAGATGTAATTCGCCCGAATAGTGTGTGTGAACCCAGCCTTAAGGTTATCTGTTTTCCAGTTTCTATTTAAACTAGAAGCTAAGATTTGAAGTCCAACTCTGAAATAGTCGCCACCATTGTGATTGAGTATCTAGATAAGCCCTTTCATTTATTTTTATCACTTTCCCACCCAAAAATATACCTGGAAGAAGTATGATGTCACCTCGGAAATATTCCAGATATCTGAGAGATGAGCAAGTAATAAGCCTATTGGATTGCCCACAATTCCAGGCATGCATGGCCAATTCCTAATGGGATCTGTTTACACTAGATGTGAATGGAATGTAAATGCAGTGTGACCTTTTATCTCTAGAACGGTCTTACAGGTAATAAATAGCTAAGCCCTCGTGGTAAATGTGAAAGGAAAATGTATATAGTAATTCGTATGTTAATGAGGAGGCCGTACTGTCAAGCTGGATGACTTTTCCAGGAACCCTGGTCATTTCTAAAATTTACTGCCCAACAAGAAGTTCCTGTACGAAAGCTGTGTCATAGGGTTCATAACAAGGACAAACTTTGGGTCCAGAAAATGGAAAACGAACATATTTTGTGAGCAATTTGGCTCTATAACCTGTAAGACCGAACTTTAGAAATAGTACATGATATACTGATCAGAAGGTTTCCATCCTGGTCACTAGTTTCTTATTAAATTTTTTGTTTAGTGCCTTATCAGTTGCCCAGCAACCAGTGACCACCAATTTGGGATCTTTCTATTTCATATCTATCTATCTATCTATCTATCTATCTATCTATCTATCTATCTATCTATCTATGTCTGTCTGTCTGTCTGTCTTGTAGTTACCTCTGTCATCATTTTCAATCAGTGATGGACAGTACAAAAGTCATAACATAAAGTAAAGTTCATGGTGACAACAACTCAACTTCTTCACTTTCTTATCTTCCCTGCCACCCAGTGCGGAGTTGCTACTATTCAGAGTTGAATTAAATTGCTCCATCTTTTTGATAGTGTCTATTGTTGTCCATCTGACACTTTTTTTTAAGTTTTAAGTTCTATGTACACAACAAGGTTAGGTTTATGGGGGAATGGGTTTAAAAATACCAAAAAGCCTCATGTTTCAACAATTTAGAAAACAGCAAGGCCTTCTTAAAACAGAAGGTATTTACATGCTCACTCCCATAACCTTCCGGTGCCCAAAATTGCCATGGGGTTTCTTTTAGCTATTTTTCACCATTACCTTATTGCTGAAGGCTAATAAGCCAGAAACTGCTATATTTAAGTTGAATTAAATGGTTCTTTATGTATATAACTGTATATATGCTATACACCAGCGGTTCTGGATGCAAAGTTGGCCACTAGGGTTCGAAAGAATGAATTTCCTTGTGTGGATATGTAAATATCTTCTGCTTTAAGAAGTCTTTGCTGGGTTCCAAGTTAGGAACTGTAAACACTGAAATTCTTAGAATATAACTTGGACTTGATGGTAACGTTGTATGACGAAGTATTCCCAGTAGCATTGGAGGTCAAAACTCATCAATGTTATGTTTACCGGTAAACCCTGATGAAGGAAGCCAATATGTCAACATAGGATCATTGCAGCAAATCCAGACTGGACAAGTCCTGAGCATATGTGGAAGAGGAGGTCAGATCTTTACATGCCGCCAGTCAGACAAGTGCACAGGCCGCCACTAACTGTTGAGTGAATTTTAAGAGAACAAGTGAGGGTCACACTTAGAATAATAAGTGTCAATAAGGATATAGTTGTGTTCCTAATCTACCTGTTTCTTCGCTAGCTTTGATTTTCTTTACTGTAAAGCTGCCATAGACCTTAGATTTTGAAGGTGAATCCCACCAATTATGGCAAAATTCGACAACAATCTAGCGTCTATCGGGGCAGTCAGTCCCTTGATATCTTGTTTCCACCAAGATAAGAGGTGTTAGAGATGTCTGACAGATGCTCACCCCTTGCCCTCCTGAGCCATACTAGCAAATTAATTGGGTTTTTGGAAAAGATAGAGGTTGGTTGTTGAAAAGTTAAAATGTTGAAAAGTCAAAATCAGACAATCCAAAATACACAAAAGCAACTTGATGTAAGATAAGAAGATCTTCGGGATGTAATTTTGAAACCCTTGTAAAAGCAGCTTTCCATCAAATGTAGCAGAGCTGAATTTGTTATTTAATTCTTTGGGGTTGCATTGTGTGCATTGGGATAACTTTTAGTTAAAGACAACTCACTACGTTTACATACAGTCTTATGGAAAATCATAGATAACACACCCTGGTATCACAATGAGTTATTCCAAGTGAGCTCAGCTCTGCTCTATCTGTAGCCGTCATTGATCTCTATGAGAGAAAAAAACAATTACCCAATTACAATTACTTTTACATATAACATAGAATAAATAGATGTGACAGACCCGGACTGTCCATGTATTATATGGTGGGCTGTTCATTTGAATGCGAACTGTAAACATTTTTCCAAAGGAACCATGGATTCTTCCCACCAAACTAAATAATTGCCACGAATTTGTGAAAAACAGGCTAGCATCTTACTGTCCCAGAGGAATAGTTCAAAGAAGCTTTTTTTCCCCTCTACATTAAAACATGATGAACCTGCTTAGCAACAACATAATGATATTGATAGTTCTGTATTCTGATAACTGCATTTAAATCATAAAAAAAGCCAAGCAGATCTCATTTCTGTAGATCAGCCGCCCAGAGGCCCAGGGCACTGAGTTTCTTTTAGAAAACGTTGGTACCGTTATGGCTGCCATTACCCACAGGAGATATCATCCAGCTTTCGACTACTGACCAGGGCCGTAGCTTTCGGGGATGCAGAGGTTGCAGTCGCACCTGGTCCCTTGTGCCTAGGGGCGCCCATAGGCGTTTCTGCCACATAAGAAGACACCAGTATAACACATGGTAAGTGGGGGCCATGTTACATATTATGCATTGGGGGCCAGGAGTGTTTAAGTTACGCCTCTGCTCCTAATACATCCATTTCCTTGTATTGCTGCATAACTAGTCAGATTTACCATTCAGAGTTCTCAATACAAGCTCTTTCTCCTCCTCTGTGCACGGTGTACAGTCTAGAATGAAAACATGTTGGATTGGGTGGTTTTCTATTTGTCCGGAAATCCATAGCAATGCTGGTTAATGTCAAAGCTCCTATAAGTAACAGTGGTGAAAGGTCAATGGTCCCACCCTAGGAGGAGTCCCGTGGAGCATCTTTGCTAGTTATTAATTCTCAGTTTCCCCCTCAGGAAGCCCACTCGCAGATGATTCCTGTACAATGTTTTCTTCAAACAAAAGACTTGAGGCAGATTCTGCTGCCCGGTACGGAGGCCGACTTTTCTCAATGGGATTGAAAAATACTTTTCTTAAGTAAACACTTCTTTCCTTTCTTCCATGGGAGCGGACGTGCCACACGTCTTCCCTGAGCAAGTACTTTTGCACCTATCTGTCTACAAAAAGCGGCACTAGAGGTCATTCATGGAAGAAAAGTCAATTACACTATGTAAAGTTTCTTTCTTTCATCATATAACAAGGAGTTATATAAAGAATAACGTTTTAAATGAATGCTATCTTATCTTAGTATTCAGGGATCAAAGGTGGCCATAGATAAAAAGACTTGGACGTGGTCAGACAACGTTCAGATAGTGGGAAAGGTAAAAGTAGTCGTTTATATGCAGGAAAAATACAAAACCACACCACAGAAGTATCGATTATTTCTTATAACTTTTGTTTTAGGTGGAATTTCCCAAATGTAATGAAGTCTATGACCCCCCTAAAGGATTTTTTTTAATGAAAACAACCCCTTCTCTAATAATAGCTGAACCCCGGGAATCAGATATTTACACTGGGTGAAGGTCTTTCCAGACATACATTTCCCTTCCAGGGGTCACTCTGGGAGATATGTAGGATTACATTCAAATGAATGGCTAAGCATGCAATACATGGACGAGCGAGGGCTACTCTTATTTACTCTATGGCATCCATAAGCCCTAATAGTTAATATGAAAAGTGTTGGTTTTCTTGTTCAGAATTTAGCTGGTCCTTTAAATTTATAGTAATTGCAGGGATTCCAGCGTTTATATGCAGAAGTGAAAGCACAAGGTCTGAAAACAGGTGACTGGTAGGAAGCCATTACATTGGCACACCTGGTACTGATATGAGGATGGCCATGGAGAATAACAGGAACAACAGTATAACTGTGCGAAATGGCAGCTTCTGCATGCAGGACTGGCTTTAGGTTGAATGGCACCCTTTGCAGTACCTATAGACTTATCGCCTATAGTGCCCACATAAAACAATGATACAGTGTACATATAAACATGCCATACAGTGCCTTAGGCATCAATTCTTGTATCGAGGGTGCCAGGTCCATCAGAAACAGTGGGGTCCCCTTCAGTAGTGATAAGTAATGTGCCCTGTGTGGCCACACATGTTGTACACTCCTAAATCTTGCCATTACAGAATGCAATAGGTAACCTTAGCTTACGCCAGAGCCTGAAGAACTACAAATTACAGCATGCTTATCCATAGTTTAGAGCAAGCGTTCTAGTCCTTAACAGCTGAGGGGCCATGGTGGACAGACCATTGCTGTATGGTATCTATATACACATTAATAATATTCCTTTGTATTGTGAGATATCTATTTTTTAGAGTGATTTTATCATTGTGCAAACAGCAGTATATGTTTTAGTGCCCCCGTTTTATGTACTCATAATTGACAGGTGAGGTTGTGGACTACCCTATATATATATCCCTTGCAAGGACAGATTCTCATAGGACATTTGTTTGGCATTTTTACAGATGTGACATGGTAATTTACTATAGTGGTCAATGAAGCCAGACCACCAATGCTGTGCAGAGGCGTAACTTGAAGCCCCTGGCCTGTGATGCAAAATCGGTAACAGGGTCTCCCAACTATCACATGTTATTTATTGCACTGGTGTCCTTATATGTGGCAGGGCTCTGTTGCAAACTCTGCAAAACCTTTAGCTGCATTTGCTATACCACCAACTAAGTATTCTAGTGTTCTTGATACATGGAAATGGGTGACTACACTTTTTTCATTTAACCCCGGAGGTATTCTTAACTACAACAATTCTTGAAAGGCCCGTGTTTCTACTTCCAGTTGGTGAGTGCATGCCAGTTTCACCTAGTATGGGCAACTAGTTATTGTGTGCTGTGTGGCACTCTCCTGTCAGTTGCTCTGATTTCTATAGTTATAGGTGCAGATATTTGATCCTTAGCTTATCCTTTCTGTAAAACTCGCCATACACTTGAGATAGCCATCGGCTGAATGATTGTTCAGCTGGTCCTCCCGACTCCCTCGTACACATGCACGGCAGGGGGAATGTGTTTTCAACAGGGAGAAGTGAGAAAACCGTTTCAGCACTCCACTGGCAGCAGCTTATCTATTGGCAAACAAAAGGATCGGGCATGTTGAAATTCAACATGCCCAACCATTCTTGGTCTGCCGACAGGGAAGAGTTAGTACATTAGATGGTCAGGCGGTACAGCCGAAATCGGTGGGTTTGGCTGACATACATCAATGTGTATGGCCAGCCAAACACGTGTTTGACATAAAGGGTTAGAAAAACATGGTTTCTGGGAGAAAGCAGCCATATTTTTTAGATCCTAGAAAACCCCTTTAAGTGAAAATGCACATCTTTTGCTGCTGTTTCCCACATACCGAACGCCCTATATTGGATACTGGGAATATGACCCCAAAAAATGTCTTGGTTCGAGTGCTTAGTCAAGCATTTATACAGCGTCCTGGAAAACCACCTCCCTGAATGTCTGGGCCCCTGTATAATGACTTACATAGAAAGCAAATATAATATAGTAAGATACCTTTTCTAGGTAGCCATGCCAGAACTCTAAGGACTGAGGATAGAAACCATTAATTTATTATAACAAAACAAACACGACATCCTGTTTTCCGAACTAGGCACCAAGCAGACCTTGGCTAATAGATTAAAATAACACCTGGCGTACAGATCTCTCCGTTTCTGTGACCAGCATCCACTAAATAGTTAATATGTGTTTATCAGACGATGTACAGCAAAGGGAAGCCTCCCAAAAATGGAATTCCTCCCCAGCCCTAATACTCATTGGGCTGATGCATTAGTATTTGAGATACGTGTTCAAAAGGTTGTGGCATGTTTGCTGTCGCTGCACTCACGAGACGCCGAGCAAAAATAAAACAGCTGTTACTATAGGAACAGAGCTGCAGAGGATTACAGCTGACGTGGGGCAGGATATGGATGTCTTGCCAATAGGATTCCTTAATTACATGGCTGGAAGGCGGGCAACGAGTCTTCTAAAACTACAAACTACTTACTTGCATGCAACAGGTTAGAAAACGTGAGAAATCGTGAATAATACGTCAGTCATTATTCATCAGAAGAAAACATGGCAGCGTTGTTATGCCCGTAAAGGAGCCCATGTGATATGTGAAATGAGCCAAACTTCAGACATATTGTTTGCAGGCTAATATCGCAGCACACTTGTCTTCAGCTCCGTCCATTAGGTCTATGACGTCTACCACAAGCGAGAGCGAATGTACATACGTAAGACATCAATAGTACATCATGCTGAGCAATTATCCTATAGAAACACAACAGACCATGGATGCCCAGTGCACATGCATTTACTGTCCGCTTGACATTTGCCCCCTGGGTCGAACTAGCCCACCGGAGTTCTAGAGCATTCTCCAGTGGGCCCAGATACTGACATAATAGTAGGAAATTAATATAAAAGGTCTAAAAAAAACAACAACATTGGAGCTGGCCATTACGGTCTATTTCTTACAGGTTAATCACAAATAACCGATTAGTGTATATTCACAAAGGTCGCATACGCGGTGTAAAAGTACACCGTGTATCCAACCTAGAAACGCAGGGAATTACGGCTGAAAGGCCGCACCAAAGAGTGGTGCAGATATTTGTCCGGAATCGCTGCTGCAGAATGAAGAGCAGGAAAAAAAAAGTCAATACTTCCATTCACTGGCATTGCTATAGCAACGAGTGTCTCTGGTCGCCTTACGGCCCGGCCTCCTGTGGTGATGATGCTGCAGCCCATGTGACCACTTCAGCCTGTGATTGGCTGCAGCAGTCACATGAGATGAAACATCATCCCAGGAGGCCGGGCTTAATGGAGAACAGCTAGGGGAACAGGGAGCTATCGCTATGACAATGCCAGGGGGGTAAGTATAGACTTTTTTTATTAAATTTAAACAAGCAATGGTTTTATTTTTCAGATTTGCAATTTTTGCGGTGGATTGTCAGCTTTTCTCCTGCAAAAATCGCAAAATTTGCTATTTGTTGCGGCTTTTACCTCCCCAATGAACTCAATGGGGAAAAACTGTTACTATAGTTCAACAATTCCGCAGCATAAATTGATATGCTCCGGATTAAAAAAGCGTACCACATGTAAATTTATGAACGTTTTCTCAGTGGATTCTTTCTGCAGTGGGTTCTTTTTGTTCAAATCTCATGCACTTTGCTGTTACTGCAATACGTTGCGGATTTTCCACAATGAAATCCATTGCGGAAAATCCACAGCTAATCCACCTTGTGTGCACAGTGGCGGATCATCATTAGGGCAGTTCTGGTGGCCGCCCTGGCCCCAAGGCTCCCAGGGGGCCCATGGCCAACCAAACTGCACATGACCGCCCGGGCCCCCTCATGCCCAGTGGCATCGCTAGCACCGGATCTAGGCATGCGTCCCGCCCTGCAGATGCCCATGCATCCGGCCAGAGCGGCTGAAGCGGGAATGGCAAGGTGAGTACAATATATTTTATTTTTTAGGGGGCAGCGCTGTGTGGCCTTATATACAAGGGGGGATAGGAGCGCTGTGCGGCCCTATATACAAAGGGGGGAGCGCTGTGTGCACTATATACAAGGGGGAGGGGAGCTCTGTGTGGCCCTATATACAAGCGGGGGAAGCACTATATACAAGGGGGAGGGGAGAGCTGTGTGGCCCTATATACAAGGGGGAGCGCTATGTGCACTATATACAAGGGAGGAGGGGAGAGCTGTGTGGCCTTATATACAAGGGGGAGCGCTGTGTGGCTCTATATACAAGGCGGGGAGCACTATGTGGCCCTATATATAAGGGGGGAGCGCTATGTGGCCCTATATACAAAGGGTGGAGTGCTGTGTGACACTATATACAAGGGGGGGGAGCAATGTGTAACATTATATACAAAGGTGGGGAGCGCTGTGTGACACTATTTACAAAGGTGGGTAGCGCTGTGTGACACTATATACAAAGGGGGAGCGCTGTGTGACACTGTATACAAGGGGGGAGCACTGTGTGGCACTATATACACGTGGAGACCGCTGTGTGGCCCTATATACAAAGAGGTGAGGACTGTGTAGCACTATATACAAGGGGGAGGGGCTGTGTGGCGCTATCCACAGGGTTATGTGTGTGGCGCTCTTTACAGGGGGGCTGTGTGGCGCTATTTACAGGAGAGGGAGGGCTGTGTGACGCTCTCTACAGGAGGGCTGTGTGGCACTATCTATAGGGCTGTGTGTGGCGCTCTACTGGGGGGGCTGTGTGGCGCTATCTATAGGGGGCTGTGTGTAACGCTCTCCAGGGGGATGTGTGTGGTGCTAGCTACAGGGGGATGTGTGATATGTACAGGGGCTGTGTGTGACCCTCTCTACAGGGCGGCTGTGTGGCGCTATCTATAGGGGGCTGTGTACGGGGGGATGTGTGTGGTGCTAGCTATAGGGGTGATGTGTGATATCTACAAGGGGCTGTATGTGGCGCTATCTATGGGGGGTGATAACTAAAGGGGGCTGTGTGTGGCACTATGTACGTGGGGCACTGTGTATGTGGTGCATTACTTTACAGTGTTTGACACAATTATATTTAGGGGCACAGTGTTTGGTACATGATAATTTTATTTTCGTTTATAGGTGCAGAAAAGTGAGGAGCCAAAGACATCTGAGTGACAAATTCTGCAGAAATGGGTCATGGCCGGGAGACATCGTCATGAACTGTGGACCGGATGGAGAAGAAAAGAGGGAATAAAAATACTAGAATCTGAGACGTCGTCACCTGTGAGTCACTAGATTTATAGAGAATCTGTCACCTCTCCTGACATGTTTATTATAGGAAAACCTTGTATTTCACAAAAAGTATTTGTGCAGTCCAGGACTGATAGACAATTCCCCTTGTCAGGAGGATGTGTCCCTGCACAGTGTGATCCTGTCAGTATGTAAGTACACAGCCCTGTGACAAGGGGAATCGTAACACCCATTTGTTAATGCTTGCACAAAAAAGTAGTGTTAACAATAGTTACGGCGCGGCAAGGGGGGTCCAAGTTTGGGTAACAGCCCAGGGCCTATGGACTACTTAGTCCGCCACTGTGTGTGCACATACCCTTAGACCTTATTAAAGAGGCTCTGTCACCAGATTTTGCAGCCCCTATCTGCTATTGCAGCAGATAGGCGCTGCAATGTAGATTACAGTAACGTTTTTATTTTTAAAAAACGAGCATTTTTGGCCAAGTTATGACCATTTTTGTAGTTATGCAAATGAGGCGTGCAAAAGTCCAAGTGGGTGTGTTTAAAAGTAAAAGTCCAAGTGGGCGTGTATTATGTGCGTACATCGGGGCGTTTTTAATACTTTTACTAGCTGGGCGCTCTGACGAGAAGTATCATCCACTTCTCTTCAGAACGCCCAGCTTCTGCCAGATCACGCTGTGACGTCACTCACAGGTCCTGCATCATGTCAGACGAGCGAGAACACATCGGCACCAGAGGCTACAGTTGATTCTGCAGCAGCATCAGCGTTTGCAGGTAAGTAGCTACATCGACTTACCTGCTAACGCCGATGCTGCTGCAGAATCAACTGAAGCCTCTGGTGCCGATGCCCAGCTAGTAAAAGTATTAAAAACGCCCCGATGTACGCACATAATACACGCCCACTTGGACTTTTACTTTTAAACACACCCACTTGTACTTTTGCATGCCTCATTTGCATAACTACGAAAATGGTCATAACTTGGCCAAAAATGCTCGTTTTTTAAAAATAAAAACGTTACTGTAATCTACATTGCAGCGCCTATCTGCTGCAATAGCAGATAGGGGCTGCAAAATCTGGTGACAGAGCCTCTTTAATGATATGTCCTGTGTGTACAATGATGACAACAAATTTTAAGATGTGATTAAAAGTGGCGTTTTATATGTTTTGTACAGATGAGGGAGGGAGAATCATTTCCTCTGGTGTGCCCAAGACATCCAGTCCAACACTGTCTGCTTCCCCATAGAGGTCAATGATCTGGTTGACAGGAGCATTGCTAGTCCAATATTTATTTGATGATGCCTGGAAAATAGGATAGAGCAAAGGTGGCAAACCATACTGCAAACTTAATGGAAGTGTCCATATTAGCAAAGACGCCAATAAATTAGGAAATGGTTATGTGGCAACCAACCAATGAACATAGAATATGGGTATGTGCACACGAGAACTGGCTTTTACGTCTGAAAAGACAGACTGTTTTCAGGAGAAAACAGCTGCGTCGTTTCAGACGTAAAAGCTCCTCCTCGCATTATGCGAGTCGTCTTTGACGGCCAAACATTTGAGCTGTTCTTCATTGAATTCAATGAAGAACGGCTCAAATTACGTTTCAAAGAAGTGTCCTGCACTTCTTTGACGAGGCAGTCATTTTACGCGTCGTCGTTTGACAGCTGTCAAACGACGACGTGTAAATTACTGGTCGTCGGCACAGTACGTCGGCAAACCCATTCAAATGAATGGGCAGATGTTTGCCGACGTATTGTAGCCGCATTTTCAGGCGTAAATCGAGGAATAATACGCCTCGTTTACGCCTGAAAATAGGTCGTGTGAACCCAGCCTATGGGTCAAACTAAAATATTCCTGGACACATTCAGATTGTGTCATTTTGCGGACCAGACCATAATAGATGATATGTAGCTTGCTGGCTAATGTAGTCGTCCGCTGACCGGAAACTAGAACTATCTCAAGTCTCATTTCAGATATGAATGGCTGAATGTTTTTAATTTCATGCAAATTTGGTCAAAACCATTAACGGCTGTTGTCTTCATACTGTATCTTGTTATTGGACCTCAACCAGATAGAAACGTTAGATCCTCACCTCACGTGTAGGCTACATACGTTTCTGAATCTAAACAAACCTTAGGTTATTTAAATGCCATTCTGCAAAAACTAGACGTCATGTATAGTGCCACAGCTGCCAAGTAAGAAGCTCAAACTGTTGACTAGCTACCTCAGGCTATTTGCACATTTCTTTTGTATGTATTATATTTATGAAATGACTATAGAGCAGTTATTCGAGGCATAAAGACCATGATAAAGAGCTAAAGACAGTCATAGAGTCCTATAATTGTCATCCAAAAGGTGTTTTATGTCTGTGTCCCCTTTAAAGGGAACCTGTCACCAGCATTTCACCTGTTGAACTCTCCTCACCCCTCGCTGGCCGCTGCTGTAAAAAGTTCATTGGCGTTGTTCCTTCTCCTAAACTCCTCTTCCGACTGTAAATAACGGTCTCCAAACATTTTGCGCCTTTTATGGTAATAATCCGGCAGTCTCATTTGTTCCTCTTCTTCTTTGGCCCACTGCCAAAAACTGGCCCACCCTGAATGCTGTCAATCAAAAGTAAGCTGCCAATCAAAATTAAGGAGGTGGTGTTAACTCGTAAATGCTTGAGGAATGAAGAGCTGACTCTTTTCAAACGCAGATGTGACTCTTTTATGCTCATTAGCATACGGTGCAGGAACACTAAAAAGCTGAATACTAAATGTACAGAGCCACTTAGAAGATAATTATAGTGTTATGGCAGGAAGGAGGTGAAGGGAACAAGTGAGCCCTAATCTACCCACCGCCCTGTCCCTGCCTACTTGCAACGACCCGCCCTAGGCGACGGGGTACAACTTGGCGGCGGTCCCTACGCTGACTAAGTGCAAAGGGATACAAACAGGGAACAAGCAAGGGAAGGGGCAGTAGCCCACGGAACACCGTGAGGAAACGGAGTGGTGAACGAGCCAGTCAGGATCAGGATGTAGTGGAGTATACCAACGCAGAGCACGGAGCAGGAAGCAAGCCAGGGGCAGAGCGAAGCAGGATAAGCGGGAACCGAAGCAAGGCAGAAGCACGGCAGAAGCAGGCTGGAGCAAGGCAGCAGTGGGGCCAGGAATCCAAGAAGAATAACAAGTAATGAGGAAGAGAAAACGGCAGGTATAAATGGACAGGGGGCGGAGCTAACTCCGACTGACCAGGCCGCGATAGGCTCTCCCACTCCTGAGCCTGCCACCCTAATTGGTGGGAGCCGGTGTCAGTCTAAGAGGTCTGGCCTCAGGTGTCGACTGATTAATCCTGGGAGTATCCACAGACGTAGTGCCTGGCAGATCCTTTACATATAGGTACATATACGTGATTTTTCACCCACTACCACCAGGTATTGCTGGTTTAATAGGTGAAATGCTGGTGACAGGTTCCCTTTAACATGCATGTATTTTTGTTAGTTCTATGGCAGTGCAGGAGATGAGCAGCTGAGAGACAACTCTGAAGCTGCTTATCTCTAGGGATACAACTGAACTGGACAGGAAAAACGTCATTTTTTTTCCCCAACTTCATACATCAGATGACATCAGGAGGTTTTTTGGGAGCACCCACAGACATTAAGTTGTCAGCAGATCCATATGTCGGCAGATGTCTATGGCCACCTTAAAGACTGGCCTTCCATGCTTCTGTAATTTCCTTCCCCATCAATATTATTGGATGGTTGTCTTCTTACTAGGTTAAGTTGTCATTTTTAGGATGCTTTCTATAAAAGTACATTGGGGATGTGATCAGCTGATGCACTTCTCTGGAACTCCAGTACTGCTGCCGACGTCATTGTTCATATGTGGACAGTGACAGTGACGTTGGCAGAAGTGCTGGAGTCACCAGGCAGAGCATCAGATGATGCTCTGCACGGGACTCAAGCAATATTAGAAAGTTACTTAGTTTCACATAAATATATTATTGCAATGCAATTTTTAGTCCCCGGATAACCCCGTTAAATAGCTTTTAAAGGGAATGTGTCGCTAGAAATTTTTTTTTTTTTTAGTTAAACAATTATTATTTAAGTGATTATACATTGTTTTAATTTTTTTAATTTGTTCACAAGTCAGGTAATATTATCAATTAGATTCTAATTTATAACATTTCCACGTGCTGGCCACTAGAGGGAGCAGTTCCCAAAATTGCAGCATGGCCAATGTGGTAAAGCAACCTCATTGCTTTATGCTGCAAATTTGGGGTAGACACACTCTCTCTAGTGTCCTCACACAATCCCCCCTCCCTTCTTCTAACTAGTGCCAGGAGAAGGAGGGGTTTGAATCTTCAAACCTCTTACTCTGTGTGCCGCCATTTTCTGAGCGACTGCACAGAGTAGGAGGATTAGATACAGTGCTCAGCAGACAGTATAACACGAACATAACACACACATCACATACACAATCATAAATTACCTTCTCCTGCCACCGCCGCCGCCTCCGCTCTTATTCCTTGCGCCTTCGCTTCCTTGAACATATGGCTGGAAGCCACGGCCGGAAGTCGTCATCTTACTGCCCGGCTGCGGCTTCCGGTCCACATGAAAATGGCGCTGGATTTCGCTCTGCGAACTAACTTAGTTTTAGTCTGTGTGGGAGCGGCGCATGCGCCGTTCCCACACAGACGGCGTACGCTTCAGAGAATGGAACGGCTCCCGTTCGCATTCTCTATGGGGTTGTATGTGCCGTATTCCATCTCTGTATGTGTCGTTAATCGACACATACAGAGATGAAAAAAAATGGCAGCCCCCATACAGAAGTAAAAGTAAGAACAAAGTAAAAAGTAGAACATAAGAACACAAATAAATAACATTTATGTTAATATCATACTAAAAGCAATATGATAAAAAAAAAATCAAAAAAAAATCATGACACCTTCCCTTTAACTGTGAATAATACAGAGTATTCAACTGCCCAGCCACTGTAGATACTATATATAAATATAGATGTCATACTTTATTTTTGGTGTCCCTTTAAAAGTTATAGATCAGACATCATTATATATATACCATATTATACTATATAGGAAACTATACAGGAATGTTTTCATGTTCGATGACAACACACGATGACAATAATTGTTCCAGTTACACTTTGTGTTAGGAAGTAACGGTTACTGACTTCATGAAGAGGGAATAAAGATGAACATAGAGACAGAATAAAAATGTCCCCTAGAGGAAGCACTCATGGAACTAAAATGTTCTTTTCAATCAGACATTAAATGTTTATGTTCTTCATTCGAGCTCACTACTTTGCTGGACTGACACAATGAAAAGAAGTTTCCAATAATAGGACTGTCACATCTTATCAAAACTTCTGCCCCAGTTTTCAAATGTCTTAACATGACAATGGACCCTTCCTTAAACACTTTTGTGTACTTTAATTTTGCCACTTGATACGACCACCATAACCATAGTATCCCTCTTTTGTATTAGTCTGAACCTACCCCTATCCTTAGGAGTCAAATTATCTGAACCTAAACAAATCCCAATTCTCAGCTCAATTTCTATAACTGCATAGTAATGCTATCATCTCTGCTCAGGTACTCACCTTACAGAATTTAAATGAACATTTTTTATTAGTTTACAACATCATCCCAGCTCTTTAGAGGGGTTGTCCATTTTTCACAATCTCTCTTTGTTAGAAAGGTCCCCCAAAATAAGCTGATTGGAGGTGTTATGCTGTTGGGACCCCCAGTAATCCGCTGTAATCTGCAGAGGAACCTGACAGTAGGGCTGTCTATTCACATCAGATATCTGTTGCCTGTACTCACACTTTCCAAATACACATGCACGCATAATGGGGGGAGGGGAGGAAGCCGCTGCCATACAACTCTGGCGGCGACTTTTCTCCCCTGGGATCAAAAGGATTGGGCATATTGAAATCCAACTGCCCAAACCTTCTCTCCCCCTACATCTGCCGTTGAGGGATAGTCGGACGGCCCCCGTGCACATTAGATGGTCCTGCCAGGTTATGATGACAGTAATCTGATGTGGATGGCCTGTAATGTCCACGGCCGCAGACCGCAGACTCCTCTCATCCTGCCAATGCCTTCCTCCCCGGAGATGCCAGCACATGCGGCCATCCTGGCCTGCAGTGACAACTTGGTTGCGCGCGCGCGAGCTCAGTCCCGGACTTAAAAGGTCAGCGCGCACACGCGGTAAGAATTGTCTAATCAACCCATGATCACAATGGACTATAAGAAGGGCCCTGCCCCTTCACTCATTGCCTGAGCGTTGTTAGGTTTTGCCGTGTCAGTCTAGCAAATGGTCCCTTAGTGTTTTCCTGTTCCCAGTGTTCCCGTTCCTGCTACCTGTATCCTTCATCCCGTGCTACCTTGTTCCTGTGCCTAATAAAGTTGGGGTTGTGTTGTGTTAAACCACACCTGGTGTCTTCTGCCAAGGTCCCATCTGAGACTTGTCATCGCTATTCATTTGTACACTACCTGAGGAACAAACCGGTCCGGTTTCGAAACAGTCTGCTGTTGTTTCGTGTACTTTTTACAAATAAACCCTTTTAATTCACCTACCTTGTCTTCATCTATGAGACGAATGAACCTCTCTCATCACGGATGACACCCCGATCGGCAGCGCCAGAGAAATACCCGTCCTTTTCTCCTATCTTTTCCATTTCAGCATTGAGGCTTTTTTGCCAAGCTCTCAAATCGGGTCTCAGGCTGCAACCGAACCAAATACCACTATACCCTCGAGGTATCCTGGATTCTGCTCTACTGGATGTTATGCTCCCAGCATAACCGCACAAGGTCAGCATAACTTGAACCCAGTACACACCTAATTTATATACCGTTTCATGCACTATTGTGCGCTTTGCTGTTTTTTCTGTCATTTGTCTTGTCATCGCTACTGTCTGTACTACCACAGGTACCCTTGCTCTGACTATAGACTTTGCTTGGTACACTGTTTGGCCAGCTGCTATCCCGCTACGGCGGTACGGCCCAGTGGGTCCACATACCCACAGATCGTGACATGGCCACTTTGATTGTTCAATTCCCCTGCAGAGCCACCACAGGGAAAATTACATAATGCACATTGCAATCAATTGATTGTCAAAATTCTACATAGACATGGCAAGTCCTCCAAAAAGAGAGATGATCTTTGTAACCGTTCTCTAATGAGGCTTGTCGATCAAGGTCCTGCATGAGATACTCCTCTCTATTAACTCAAAATTCTCTAATAGGGTATATGAAAATGAGTTTTCTAATTCAGACTAGACCTTTTTTAAAAAAAAAAAAACTTTGATTGATGCTGCTTTAACTTTATTTACAAAATCACAGGCAATGCCTTTAACTTAACTCTGACACCACCATTTCTCCTAGAAGAAAGAACACTTTCTTTACATCCACTTCCACGTCCACTTGTTATCATTGTACTACAGGACATCAATAAGGTCTAATAGGTTATTTGTGAATCACCCATAAGAAATAGACCCTAATGGCAAGAGCTTGGCTCCTAAGTTATCTCCAAATGAGGTCCACTACTGCTAGACATTCTAGGACCCATTACTGGGTTAGAGTCTGTGCCCCACCGGAGGATCATCTGGGACTCTGGTGGGCCAGTCTGATGCTGTGGTAAGGGCAAACAGGGCGGTTACGCTGCGTAAAAGTACACTGTGTATCCATCCTGGAGGTCGCAGGGAAAACTGCATCAAATTGTGGGGCAGTTTTTTGGGCAGAATTACTGCTAGAAAAAGGTCATATTTAGCCCATTCTCCATTGTCATACCGACACGTCCCTCTGCTGTGAGTGTAGCCCGGCCTGCTGAGATGACGCTGCAGTCCATGTGACCGCTGCAGCCTGTGAACATTGGCTTCTGCAGTCACATGCGATAAAACGTCATCCCTGGAGGCCGGGCTATACTCAGAACAGAGGATTGTGTCACTCTGACAACGTCAGGGGGGAATTAGGAACCTTTTAATTTTTTTTGAAACAAAGAAAACCCTTTTTTTATGATTTGCGATTCTTGCGTGGGAATCGTAGGTTTTCTGCCGCAAAAATTACAACATTTGCCTATTTGTTGCGGGTTTTACTTCCCATTGAATTAAAGGTGGAAAACCTGCAACAGAAAAGCAGCGATTCCGCAGCATAAATTGACATGCTGCGGAGTAAAAAAAATGCAACGCAGGTCAATTTATGAACGGTTTCTCTACAAGTTTTTTCTATTGCGTGTGGGTGAGATTTGTTGAAATCTCATCCACTTTGCTGCTACTGTAATACTCTGCAGATTTTCCACAATGAAATCCGTTGCAGAAAATCCGCAGGGTTTACGCTGTGTGTATCCCTACCCCAATAGTTGTGGTCTACATTCCCTCCATTTTTATATTTTTTTTCCAAAAAAAAGAGACTAGGTCACATCCAACTACAGAAGGAACACCTTTATAAAGGAAAGATATTCCTTCTACCTTTTGCTGAGATATTGTTGTTTTTGGTAAATAATGGGCAGACTGACCATTTCGGTATTATGGCAGTGCCCAAGGGCCTATGGCCAAACAGTCCGTTATAATACCTTACATTTAAGGGTATGTCCTACAAAAAATACAAGTGCTAAGTGCTCCTGAAATTAAACCTATTTGCCCAAACCAAGAGTATCATGACCATAGTGATATGTCATAGATTTTTATGTGGCCAGGTCTACCTCTTTACATTTTTCTTCTGCTTTAGATCATAAAACAAAGATTGAAAAAAACTCGCCAGGCCATATGCCACCTCGCCTAACATGCCCCCTATTTTGTGAAAATCATTTGGAAGCTTTAAAGCCTTTGGTAATACGTGCCAAGAAGGTTGGGGGGAAGGGAAAAACAATCAATATAATTAACAGCAAATGAGTTGAGGGAGGGGATTATCCCGATGGTTGGCTGTTCAATTACTAAATAACTTTAACACTTTAAACACTGTCCTCACATCATGTGCTGGGAATTACAGTGATATTTTTTTGTTTAAACCAACCAACCTATAAGGGACATTCAAGATATTTTGGACTATATTACAAATCAGACCTGTATCAGTCCATAAACGCCTTATCTCCACATTATACTTCTTCTTAACATTTGTGCTCCTGATTATCACATAGTTAACAGTCACCTATTTATGTATCATGTGCATGTGATCAGGCACCTTCCTGTACTTTCCAATGCCTGTTTGAGGGTCCTCCTCTGGCAAGTACTTATTCTCTCCCGAAGTAGAAGACATTGCCCGAGTCTCTTATGCAAATGCAATGGCTTCTAATAAACACTTAATTTCCAGAACATACCCTGATATGTACTGTGCAAGTGGTCGCCGAGGCCAGAAGATCTACGGTTCCTCGGAACCAGATATATTGCCGTTTTAAATACACCATTAAGAGAAGCTGAAAGACTTAAAATAAAATGAGATTTTACATATGTACAAAAAGTGTAATTAAAAAAGGGTAGTCCGGGCTATTTATATTGATGACCTATCCTGCATGGGCATAGCTAAAGGGAGTGCAGAGGTAGCAGTCACACTCGGGCATTGGTGCCTGGAGCGACCAAATGTCCCTCTGATGCATAAGAAGACACCAGTATAATAAATGGCATATGGGGGGTGGACGGTCCTGTTGCTTGTTTTGCATTACATGTATGTGCATTGGTGTCTAGATTTTCTTTACTTAAAGGGGTTGCCTAGGCATTTTATATTGATGGCCTATCCTTAAGTACAATTAAAACTCAGTTTGACTACGGCTGCGCCCTTGAATATTCAGTTTTTTCTCCAAATTTCTTCAATATCCTTAGGATAGGTCATCAATATCAGATCGGTGGGGGTCCGACTACCGGCACCCCCACTGATCAGCTGATTGTTGGAACCGTGATGTTTGTCACCACAGCCTCTTCAGTATTTACCAGACACAGCGCCGTACACTTCCGTCGCAGCTGTGCCTACGATTGTAGTTCTGGTCCCATTCAGGTGAATGGGACTGAGCTGCAATCCCAGGCACAGCCCCTACGGAAGTGTACGGCGCTGTGTCTGGTAAATACTGAAGAGGCTGTGGCGACGAATTGGTGAGGGTGCCGGTAGAGGGTGATCGGTGAGGGTGCCGTTAGACGGACTGCCACCGATCTGATATTGATGACCTATCCTAAGGATATTGAAGAAATTTGGAGAAAAAACTGAATATTCAAGTGCGCAGCCGTAGTCAAACTGAGTTTTAATTGTACTTAAGGATAGGCCATCAATATAAAATGCCTGGGCAACCCCTTCAAGTAAAGAAAATCTAGACACCAATGCACATACATGTAATGCAAAAAAAGTAACAGGACCGTCCACCCCCCATATGCCATTTATTATACTGGTGTCTTCTTATGCATCAGAGGGACATTTGGTCGTTCCAGGCACCAGTGCCCGAGTGCGACTGCTACCTCTGCACTCCCTTTAACTATGCCCATGCTAATGCACCAATTTATTGTATATTGAGCATGTGATTTTTTTTCCTAGAAAAGCAATAAGGGAGATATTTCCTGGCCTGGTAAGAATAACCACCCTCCTTTGTGCATACTTAAATATACTCTATTTGTCTATTGATTTAGCAAAGTAGATTAGCAGATAAAAGTGCATGGTAGCGTTCAGTAACTCCAGATAGTGCAATAATAAATGGGAATAGTTGGGTTCCAGGTACATAGCGTTGTGTTGGAGGGTGTGGATCAGACTTGGTACAGTCTGTGATACATAGAACACATTATATTAGGAGATGTGGAGGATATCAGTCATGCCATGAGAATTGCTCAGCCTGCAACACCACCTACAGGCAGAGATTAACATCTAATGAAAAGTGATGCCACAGAAAGGACGGCTGTTTATCCCGGTAGAAACAATTCGACAATCAGTTTACATTATATAATGAATACTTGGCTACATAGTGCGGTCAATGAATAACTTCTTAAAATAAAACATTGCTGGTTACAAGTTAAATAAAGAACCTGCCATAAAAGTAAACTTTTCACATTGACTTATTTCAGATACAATAGATCAAATTCCTTCCAAGAGATATTCTTCATCTATACAGAATGATTGTGTGTCCATTGTAATTACATACTAAATGCTACCGCTGCACCGCATCCTCTGGTGGCCCCTCTGGCTTCGAGCACAATAATAAGCAGATGCAGAAGAAACTGCATATAATTAAAAGGGTTGTATGAGGTTAGTAAAAAAAAACACCCGCTTTGTTTCCCAAAATAGCACCACTTTTGTCAATGGGCTGTGTCTGGTATTACAGCACAGCCCCCTTTAACTGGACAAGGCTGATCTGCAATACCAGACATGGCCTATGGAAAGAAGTGGCAGGTACATTCATCATAATAGGATCTCTGAGTTATAGTATAGAAGAAGAAGAATTGCACACGCAACATATCAGACATATATCGCCCATTCATATTATCAGTGTGGTGCAAAACATTTCCTTAACCTGCCCAAACCACACAATCCCACCTCCCAATGACCAATAGTTTTTGCAGGTCCACCCTCCATCTTGGAAAAGTAGTCATTGATCTAAGTACCTGTATAATTCTGCGAAAGTCACAGTAGTTGGGAGATGTGAAAGGAGTGGTACCCACAATATTTTATATAATAATGGCGCTGTCAGAAATGCAAGCTGCCAACTGGGTGTTATATGATCAAATAACAATTGACTGATATATGTTTCTATGTCCGATACCATTACCAGTACCAACGGTATACAGCATGCACGACAAGAAGACAACAAAACCGCAGCTTCTCTCTATGTCACTCTTTTATGGAGAGTGGTCTGGAAACATGGAGCTATGCTCAATGTCCAATGGAAGAAATCTCAAATATTGAATTGAAAAATATTGCCAAAGTAATACATTTCTACATGTCGGTGAAATTCAATGGGTTATGAGCTGAATGTTTTGGAAAAGTAACTGAAAAGGACTCCATAGAGTCAAGCTCCGAATGTGTTCTCTGATCCCATAACTAATCTGTAAATCGCCTCCCATGGATGGATTTGGGCCCATCTGTTCCATATACAAGAATCCCTGCCCTGATTGTCTCATTTCAGTGCCCAGAGTAGCAGCTGGCAGCCAGCTAATCTCTCGCGAGAGGGTCTGGAGAAGCCCTCTTGGATCCATCCGTCCTGATTATTAAGGGCTCACAAATTCTAAACCTTGGCACTCATTCTTTTGCTCACATAATCTCATCCATCCAACTGCGGTTATGCGTGATAAATTGAGATTAAAGAACGATATATGTTTTAAAGCAAAACAGCAAAATCATTTCCTAAATAAATACGCAAGGGATTTACTAGAGACCTTCAGATAGGATACTAGAAAATATGGAGTTTTTTTAAAGGAATATTAATAGTAACATACTTTATATCCGTACTCCCCAACCTGCGGCTTGACAGCTGTTACAAAATTGCAAAGTCCCAGAATGCACGGATGTCTGTCGGCTGGGAGTTGTAGTTTTATAACAGCTGGAGAGCCATAGGTTGGAAACCATTGCTGTATACTGTATTGTCCTGTATTATTAACGTTTTATATAAATATGTGATCAAAAATAGATATTGGGATGCACTCCTCAATCAATTGGCGTGGTGCTAGTAAGGTAGGGACGAGAATCCCACAATATTGAAAATATACAACCCCAGCACTCACAGAGGTACGCAAAATATCCAGATGCAAACAAATTTAAGTTTTATTGCAACAAAAGATGGTAAAGTTGAGGTGGAAAGCGACTTGGTAAGACGTTTCGGCCGAACCTCGGCCTTTGTCACGGTCGCTAAAATGATAAAGAATAAAATGCTTTTACAAAGTTGGCAATAAAATTTACAAAAATACAGTATGAACAAATGAAAATAATAATATGAAAATAACATATATAGATGAGTTATCTCTGTTTACATGAAATTATATAGCGCTGTCACCTCAGATATACACAGAGAACAATTATTATACATTATAAGGAAAAATAAAAATATTTTAATACTGAACTGTATAAAGAAAATTGCGTGATCAATTAGTGGAACACGTAACACAAGAATTAAGGAAATCATAATCATCTATGAAAGAATAAGTCATAATGATCTATAAAAACAAGACTAGGGGCTGAATAGTCAGAACAAAATTAAGTTAAATATGCTCAAGGAGGATCTAGCAGTATATAACTGTATGTGGCATAAACAATCTGGAAACCTCTGATGGTGATGCAATACCTAGGTTACATATATTGATTTAGTTTTGTTATTGTGGTGGGGAGAGGAAAGAGTCCTCACTGTAGACCATACCATAAAGTACCGGTAGAAAATAAAGGACAGTGTGAAAAGGAACAAACACTAGAGGATAAACTAAAGGGAGAAAGTAAGAGGAAAGACATGTGCTGCTGTACCTGTAAGACGATATCACTGGTATGGGTTGTCCGCCGGATATTCCCTGTGTGTCTGTGCTATGTGAGTTGCGTCTGTGTTTATACCAGACCAACCGGAACTGATGTCAGTGGTACAGCCAGAGCCGTCTAACAGCTGATATGTGAGTGCAGTGAATATTCATGAGGTAATTATAGCAAGGGACCGTGAAAAAGAAACCTTCTGGGAGTATTGACAGAGCCATCTAGCTGCTGATATGTGAGTGCAGTGAATATTCATGAGGTAATTATAGTAAGGGACCGTGGAGAAAGAGAGCAAAGGGACCTAGCAGCTGATGTGAGTGCAATGAATATTCCTGAGGTTATTATAGTAAGAATGTGTGTTAGTGTGTATATATATATATATATATATATATATATATATATGTGAGTGGCATGTAATGAAGGAATGCAACTATATAGAGAAGTATGTTGACAGAAACTGATTGGACGCTATCTAGTTGCCATGACAACGAACCAGAGAAGGAAAGGGACCGTATGTCTGAAGGTATAGATGATCTCAGCCCATGTGTATGGGATGTCAATGTAAGGATAGATGTAGGAACGGTATAGAAGGTGATAGTAGTCATGGCAACATGGAGAGAAGGGAAAATTAGAAAAATTAGAAAAAATAAAAATAAAAAATAAAAATCAGAAAAAATATATATGTATAAAAATGAAGGAATAAAGATGAGATTTGACAGCCGGTTTTATGGTACTTTTACCTGGTCCATGTGGATGTGTTTTTTCTCTAGCGTGTCTAGAAACAGAAAAGACAACAAGTTAGAATATGCAAGTCAAACAAGATATAGGAACTGGCATTAATACATGAACTGCACAGAAGATAATAGGGTTTCGTATCAATTCATTAGGTCAAATTCCCTATTGAGACCCCTGGGACTTAAGGTTTGTAATGTATGTATCCAGTAGGATTCCCGTTCCTTAAGTAAATGTATGTGGTTGCCACCTCTACGTGGTTGAGGAACGTGTTCAATTATCTGGAACTGAAATTGGGAAAGTTGATGATTAGCCTTACTGAAGTGGTCTGGTAATGGTAACCAGTTTTTGTTACAGCGGATAGTAGATTTGTGGCTTGTTATGCGATCCCTAATGTGTTGTGTGGTTTCGCCCACATATATTAGCCCACACGGGCACTTTACCAGGTATACCACAAAATTGGTATCACATGTATAAAAGCCTTTTATGGGAAAAGATTTATTAGTGTGGGGATGCTGGAACCGATCACCCTTGATAACGTTGGAGCAGCATGAGCAATGGAGGCATGGGAAAGTTCCATTATGTCTGGGTCGTAAGAAAGTTTGTCTGGGCAATTTAGTGTTGCTGCCAATGTCTGCTCTAACCAATCTATCCCTGAAATTGGGTGGGCGTTTGAGGCACATCATCGCAGGCGACTTAAATTCTAGAATGGTCGGGTAGGCTGTACTGAGGTGGTGCCAATGTTTTCTAATAATTTGTTGGAATTTTGGAACCAAAGGGTGATATGTATGTACAAACGGAATTCTATTTAGTTTAGTGTCGTTGCGGGTGGTACAAGGTGTGTGATCTTCTTGAATCGTATTATGCAGTTCTTGTTGAAGTATCCGTGAAGGATAACCTCTGTCTTTGAATTTGTCAGTCATTTCTTGTAATCTAGTGTGTCGTGTTGTCTCATCTGTTACAATCCTAGAGATGCGTTTATATTGAGATTTAGGAAGTGAGGTTTTAGTTTTATACGGATGGTTACTCTGGAAATGGAGCAGGCCATTTCTGTCTGTGGGTTTGGTATATAGATCGACAACTAGATGGCCAGTGTTATTTTTCTTAACCAACGTGTCCAGGAAGCTTATCTCCTGTGAACTCAGATTTAATGTAAATTGTAGACCCTCACGTATGGTGTTAATTTCCTGGACAAAATCTATGGCAGATTGTTCAGTACCTTTCCATATGCAAAATATGTCATCTATATATCGATGCCAGCAGATTGCATTATCCCTGAATCTAGGATTGGTGTAAATGTGGGTAGATTCGAATTCTGCCATGTAGGCATTGGCATATGGAGGAGCCATGTTAGAACCCATAGCAGTGCCATTGATCTGTTTATAAAAGTTGTCCCCAAATAAGAAATAATTCTCATTCAGAATTAATTCGAGTAGTTCTAAACATAATGATTTGGAATTCATGGACATATCGGTAGTGTCCAGGAGGCTACTTGTGGCTGCTAGGCCATCTTGATGTGTGATGGATGTGTATAAGCTATTGACATCCAATGTAATTAGGAGGCTAGTAGGCTCAATCTGATGTAGACTTTTAATAATCTGTAAAAAATGGCTGGTGTCCAGGAGAAATGATTTGGTTTTTTTAATGAGGGGAGTCAATATTTTTTCTAAAAAGATGGCTAATGGGGATGAAATAGAGTCGGTGGAGGCAACTATTGGTCGACCAGGGGGATTGATTAAAGACTTGTGAATTTTTGGTAGGACATAAAATACGGGAGTGATTGGAAACGGATTCTGTAAAAATTTGTGTGTTTTGTGATCAATTGTATTAATATCAAGGTGATGATCAATGATGGAGTTGATTTTATGGCGTATATCGGAAATAGGGTCTCTTGGTATTTTGAGGTAGGTGTTACTATCAGTAAGTTGGCGATTGATTTCAGAGACATAATTATTATAATCAAGTATTACAATGGCCCCTCCCTTATCGGCTGGTTTAATTATGATTTCCCGGTTATGTTGTAAATCCCTTAAGGATGTCCTTTCTTCAGTGGACAAATTTTTTTGATGGGGATAGTAGCCCAAATTGTAATCGTGCAAGACGACATCAATGTCTCTTTGTACAAGTTCAATCACTGATTCTGTAGCGTGGTAGATTTTGGGGGGAGCAAAATTGCTTTTGCTACGGAGGCCCAAATTAGAAATAGAAATTTCTGAGCACACGTCTCTAGGCTGTTGGGAAGTGGATAGATCAGTAAGTCCAAAGTGTGTCTTGAGTCGTAATGATCTGTAAAAGTAGTTCAATTCCTGCTGGAGAATGAACGTATTACAGGGGGCGGTGGGGCAGAAGGACAAGCCTTTCTGTAAGACTGACAGTTCTGTTGGCGTAAGGGAATGAGAGGAGAGATTGACGACCAGGTGGTTCTTCCTACCTGGGACCTCGTCTGTATGTTGGTGTCTCGACCTCGTCCATCTCCTCCCCGCCCGCCTGGTGGTCCGTTTCGGCCTCTCCGATTGCCTAAAAAACGTGGAGGACGTCGACCAATAGAGGAGTCGCTGCCAGAACTGGAGAAATTTTCTGTTTGTTGTCGTGGTTGGCGCCATGAATTTGCGTAAGTTGACGACTCGTTCCATCGGTAAACCCTGTTGTTATCGTAATCCGTTGCGTCCCTCTGGAATTTATCGCGTTTTCTTAGTTGTATGGTCTTAGAAAAGTCGTTGATGGCAATGTCGGTACGTGTTTTCAGATTCTCCCATTCACTGGGGCTTAGAGTTGCTGATAGTTGATTTTCCAAAGCCTTGATTTTAATATCGGATTCTGAAATTCTGGTTTGTAGATGAGAAATAGTAAGTAGAATCAAATCCAGTGAGCATTTGTTTAAGATCCTCTGGAATTGTTGACAGTATTCTTCATCGTCAGAAAAGAGGGTTGGTCGAAGGTGACTCCTGAGGCCACGTGGTATTCTCTCCAATCTATGATATTCCGCCAGAGTTGTGCGATGCAGGTCATAGGAGGTATATTTTCGTAGTTCCTTTTCGTAGTCTCGTGTACGTAGTTCCTGCGGAGGAATTCTCAAAAAGTCTCCTGAGTTGGTGACTTGTGCCAAAATATTGGCCGTGGTAGTGGAATCGAAGGCAAAAGTTGATGACGTCATCTATATCAGGGTGCAAGACATCCAAGGTACAGTAGTAATCAAAAATAGATATTGGGATGCACTCCTCAATCAATTGGCGTGGTGCTAGTAAGGTAGGGACGAGAATCCCACAATATTGAAAATATACAACCCCAGCACTCACAGAGGTACGCAAAAGATCCAGATGCAAACAAATTTAAGTTTTATTGCAACAAAAGATGGTAAAGTTGAGGTGGAAAGCGACTTGGTAAGACGTTTCGGCCGAACCTCGGCCTTTGTCACGGTCGCTAAAATGATAAAGAATAAAATGCTTTTACAAAGTTGGCAATAAAATTTACAAAAATACAGTATGAACAAATGAAAATAATAATATGAAAATAACATATATAGATGAGTTATCTCTGTTTACATGAAATTATATAGCGCTGTCACCTCAGATATACACAGAGAACAATTATTATACATTATAAGGAAAAATAAAAATATTTTAATACTGAACTGTATAAAGAAAATTGCGTGATCAATTAGTGGAACACGTAACACAAGAATTAAGGAAATCATAATCATCTATGAAAGAATAAGTCATAATGATCTATAAAAACAAGACTAGGGGCTGAATAGTCAGAACAAAATTAAGTTAAATATGCTCAAGGAGGATCTAGCAGTATATAACTGTATGTGGCATAAACAATCTGGAAACCTCTGATGGTGATGCAATACCTAGGTTACATATATTGATTTAGTTTTGTTATTGTGGTGGGGAGAGGAAAGAGTCCTCACTGTAGACCATACCATAAAGTACCGGTAGAAAATAAAGGACAGTGTGAAAAGGAACAAACACTAGAGGATAAACTAAAGGGAGAAAGTAAGAGGAAAGACATGTGCTGCTGTACCTGTAAGACGATATCACTGGTATGGGTTGTCCGCCGGATATTCCCTGTGTGTCTGTGCTATGTGAGTTGCGTCTGTGTTTATACCAGACCAACCGGAACTGATGTCAGTGGTACAGCCAGAGCCGTCTAACAGCTGATATGTGAGTGCAGTGAATATTCATGAGGTAATTATAGCAAGGGACCGTGAAAAAGAAACCTTCTGGGAGTATTGACAGAGCCATCTAGCTGCTGATATGTGAGTGCAGTGAATATTCATGAGGTAATTATAGTAAGGGACCGTGGAGAAAGAGAGCAAAGGGACCTAGCAGCTGATGTGAGTGCAATGAATATTCCTGAGGTTATTATAGTAAGAATGTGTGTTAGTGTGTATATATATATATATATATATATATATATGTGAGTGGCATGTAATGAAGGAATGCAACTATATAGAGAAGTATGTTGACAGAAACTGATTGGACGCTATCTAGTTGCCATGACAACGAACCAGAGAAGGAAAGGGACCGTATGTCTGAAGGTATAGATGATCTCAGCCCATGTGTATGGGATGTCAATGTAAGGATAGATGTAGGAACGGTATAGAAGGTGATAGTAGTCATGGCAACATGGAGAGAAGGGAAAATTAGAAAAATTAGAAAAAATAAAAATAAAAAATAAAAATCAGAAAAAATATATATGTATAAAAATGAAGGAATAAAGATGAGATTTGACAGCCGGTTTTATGGTACTTTTACCTGGTCCATGTGGATGTGTTTTTTCTCTAGCGTGTCTAGAAACAGAAAAGACAACAAGTTAGAATATGCAAGTCAAACAAGATATAGGAACTGGCATTAATACATGAACTGCACAGAAGATAATAGGGTTTCGTATCAATTCATTAGGTCAAATTCCCTATTGAGACCCCTGGGACTTAAGGTTTGTAATGTATGTATCCAGTAGGATTCCCGTTCCTTAAGTAAATGTATGTGGTTGCCACCTCTACGTGGTTGAGGAACGTGTTCAATTATCTGGAACTGAAATTGGGAAAGTTGATGATTAGCCTTACTGAAGTGGTCTGGTAATGGTAACCAGTTTTTGTTACAGCGGATAGTAGATTTGTGGCTTGTTATGCGATCCCTAATGTGTTGTGTGGTTTCGCCCACATATATTAGCCCACACGGGCACTTTACCAGGTATACCACAAAATTGGTATCACATGTATAAAAGCCTTTTATGGGAAAAGATTTATTAGTGTGGGGATGCTGGAACCGATCACCCTTGATAACGTTGGAGCAGCATGAGCAATGGAGGCATGGGAAAGTTCCATTATGTCTGGGTCGTAAGAAAGTTTGTCTGGGCAATTTAGTGTTGCTGCCAATGTCTGCTCTAACCAATCTATCCCTGAAATTGGGTGGGCGTTTGAGGCACATCATCGCAGGCGACTTAAATTCTAGAATGGTCGGGTAGGCTGTACTGAGGTGGTGCCAATGTTTTCTAATAATTTGTTGGAATTTTGGAACCAAAGGGTGATATGTATGTACAAACGGAATTCTATTTAGTTTAGTGTCGTTGCGGGTGGTACAAGGTGTGTGATCTTCTTGAATCGTATTATGCAGTTCTAGTTGAAGTATCCGTGAAGGATAACCTCTGTCTTTGAATTTGTCAGTCATTTCTTGTAATCTAGTGTGTCGTGTTGTCTCATCTGTTACAATCCTAGAGATGCGTTTATATTGAGATTTAGGAAGTGAGGTTTTACTATCCGCTGTAACAAAAACTGGTTACCATTACCAGACCACTTCAGTAAGGCTAATCATCAACTTTCCCAATTTCAGTTCCAGATAATTGAACACGTTCCTCAACCACGTAGAGGTGGCAACCACATACATTTACTTAAGGAACGGGAATCCTACTGGATACATACATTACAAACCTTAAGTCCCAGGGGTCTCAATAGGGAATTTGACCTAATGAATTGATACGAAACCCTATTATCTTCTGTGCAGTTCATGTATTAATGCCAGTTCCTATATCTTGTTTGACTTGCATATTCTAACTTGTTGTCTTTTCTGTTTCTAGACACGCTAGAGAAAAAACACATCCACATGGACCAGGTAAAAGTACCATAAAACCGGCTGTCAAATCTCATCTTTATTCCTTCATTTTTATACATATATATTTTTTCTGATTTTTATTTTTTATTTTTATTTTTTCTAATTTTTCTAATTTTCCCTTCTCTCCATGTTGCCATGACTACTATCACCTTCTATACCGTTCCTACATCTATCCTTACATTGACATCCCATACACATGGGCTGAGATCATCTATACCTTCAGACATACGGTCCCTTTCCTTCTCTGGTTCGTTGTCATGGCAACTAGATAGCGTCCAATCAGTTTCTGTCAACATACTTCTCTATATAGTTGCATTCCTTCATTACATGCCACTCACATATATATATATATATATATATATATATATACACACTAACACACATTCTTACTATAATAACCTCAGGAATATTCATTGCACTCACATCAGCTGCTAGGTCCCTTTGCTCTCTTTCTCCACGGTCCCTTACTATAATTACCTCATGAATATTCACTGCACTCACATATCAGCAGCTAGATGGCTCTGTCAATACTCCCAGAAGGTTTCTTTTTCACGGTCCCTTGCTATAATTACCTCATGAATATTCACTGCACTCACATATCAGCTGTTAGACGGCTCTGGCTGTACCACTGACATCAGTTCCGGTTGGTCTGGTATAAACACAGACGCAACTCACATAGCACAGACACACAGGGAATATCCGGCGGACAACCCATACCAGTGATATCGTCTTACAGGTACAGCAGCACATGTCTTTCCTCTTACTTTCTCCCTTTAGTTTATCCTCTAGTGTTTGTTCCTTTTCACACTGTCCTTTATTTTCTACCGGTACTTTATGGTATGGTCTACAGTGAGGACTCTTTCCTCTCCCCACCACAATAACAAAACTAAATCAATATATGTAACCTAGGTATTGCATCACCATCAGAGGTTTCCAGATTGTTTATGCCACATACAGTTATATACTGCTAGATCCTCCTTGAGCATATTTAACTTAATTTTGTTCTGACTATTCAGCCCCTAGTCTTGTTTTTATAGATCATTATGACTTATTCTTTCATAGATGATTATGATTTCCTTAATTCTTGTGTTACGTGTTCCACTAATTGATCACGCAATTTTCTTTATACAGTTCAGTATTAAAATATTTTTATTTTTCCTTATAATGTATAATAATTGTTCTCTGTGTATATCTGAGGTGACAGCGCTATATAATTTCATGTAAACAGAGATAACTCATCTATATATGTTATTTTCATATTATTATTTTCATTTGTTCATACTGTATTTTTGTAAATTTTATTGCCAACTTTGTAAAAGCATTTTATTCTTTATCATTTTAGCGACCGTGACAAAGGCCGAGGTTCGGCCGAAACGTCTTACCAAGTCGCTTTCCACCTCAACTTTACCATCTTTTGTTGCAATAAAACTTAAATTTGTTTGCATCTGGATATTTTATATAAATATGTGGTCACTTATTGAACCAAAGATATTAAAGAACAATTTCCCTAAAAAATATCTAGAAATATAAGCCGGATAATCACATTGAGTCATACCATTGGCCTGTGTATGCCCAGGGTTATTTGCAGCCCACATGAAAGCAAATGTAAGATAGGATCTTTAAATTACTTAGCTAATATGGCTGAAGGTGGCCATAGAATTTAGATAGCTGTTGCGCGCTCGGCCAAGTGTGCATATTTTTCCAATACGGAGAGGGGAATAAGCCACTGCCAGACTCCTCTGGCAGTAACTTATCTTCCATAGCAAGAAAGGATTGAGCATGTTGGAATCATGGGAGACAACCTTGGGAGACGTGCCATTGGGCGAGAGTTGGGACACTCCCATACACATGAAGATGTCCGGTTCCACCGGTCTAATGTGTGTGGGCACCTTAATACAACTTATAATATCCTAACAGAATTATTTCCTTCATATAGTTTTAGAATGAACATTTTTATATAAAAAAAACAACAACAACAAATTACTAGGAGGCTTTTGCAATTTTAGTTCTCCAAAAATAAATATGATAAAGAAAATATGGTCAGATGTTTCATGTTTGGTGAGACATCTTCTTCTCCTCAGGTTCTCCCATTTCTATGATAATATCCCCTAACTAAAAGAGATTTTTCAATACATACGCATCCCAATATGTAACCGATCATCACATCAGACCAAGTGCTTGGACCATTTATAACTATCCTAAGAAGGTTTTCACAAATTTGTTATGTGTTAAGGGTGTCCACAGTTATACATCCATACATATGTTTCCTCGCTATAAATATTAATATTGACATGTCAAATATGAAATCTGGAAAAACTCTTTTAACCCTAACTAGCTCATGACATGAGATCCTTTAGAACTTTGGATAATGGAAGCAGAGGCGAATAATATATTTAATATATTTAAAGATTTACTTTGTTTCATTCAAACAAATATTAATGCATAAGTAATATTTTGCCTTAATTTTAGTTCTCATAGACCACATCCAGTGGCCAAAATAAATTAATACCCTCTCCTTTTAGTGTTAATAATAATAACAACTAAAATTGTATTAAAAATAATTAATAAATAATATTGTAATATTATTGTAATATTGTAATATTTACACTGAAGTTTTTTGAAAGTAAGGAGATTAGCAGTGCTTTAGAAAATGTCGCAATTCACTTTCCCTTTTTGTAATTTGGAAAGTGAATTGCAATATATTTTTTAAAGCACTTCTAATCTCCTTCCCTTCAAAAAGCTTCAGTGTAAATATTAATATATTAATTATTTTCAATACAGGTTAAGTATTATTTCAACTAAAAGGAGAGGGTATTCATAATTTTTGGCCCACCGGATACGGTCTATGGAAATAATATTAATTGAACCCTCTTGACTAGTTTGGAGACACCGTAGTATATTATTATAATATTAAAGGGGTTGTCGGTTTCGGCAAATTAATGTTATTTTTTGTATAATTAAAAGTTATAACATTTTCAAATATAATTTATATATTTATTCCTCACTGTTTTCAAGATCTATGCTTGCAGTCATTTAGTAGGAACCTTCATTGGTTACTTCCATTGGATAAAATTCTGTCCATGGTCATGTGATGGACCTCATTTTGTCGGATGAGAGGTTTCAAACATATTAAGTTTATATATAAAATTTACAATATTAATAGATTTTTGTATAAAGGTGACTTTTTTAAGGAGTTGTATGATGTAGAAAACACGGACGCCATGTATACCATCTTTATGAATGAAGCACACATGTTCCTGTATTTACTCTTCCTATGAATATACAATACGTGCTGTGTGCAGGTCTATGGACAGAACGTTACTGTTGAGCTCACACGTCACAGTCTGCCTGAGCCAGGTCGGTGAACGCGTGTCAGAAGCAATCAGTTTCCTTTCGGAGCCAAATAAACAAATTGTTACGCACAGAATCCTCTTTTAAAAGGTCAGAGGCTTTCAGATTTGCTCAGGTTCATATACAGAGGGAATGTATTCAGGCAAATAGAGATGAGAGCAGATAATTACCAGCGACCGTAAACTGGGGGTCAATGAGTAAATGCATTCTTTTATCTCAGATCAATTTCCCTTAAAATTTATCACCGCTATAGATCAATTAGTTGGTTGTAGTGTTACGCTGTTAGAAATTCTCATCAGCCATTTGTAAGACCTCATGCATATGACAGAGCCGTGCAGTACTACACAAAGTCCCTACAGCCCCGTAAGGAGTCTTGGGCACTCCATGTGCCGCTGTGTGGTGTCTCAGTACGTCACAATAGTATGGAGGTATTACTAGAGAATATCTCTGTTATATAACATCTAATGGAACATGCCATGATTCTTTTTCTGTGGAAAGCCATATGATCCAACAGAAAACAACTACATATGTCTCCGTATGGAATTGAAGGCATATGGAGGAACAGTATGGCCCCATAGACTTCTATGGGTTTCGTATTACAACTCCATTAAACTTGGAGCTTGTATGTAGCCATACGTAAACATCCCTTAGACATCTGGAATGTAACAGAAAACACCTCCATATGCCTCTGTATGAAAAAGGGGGCAAACGAAGGTACAGTATGGTTCAGTCAGTGCCGTTTCGCGTTAAAAGACTGAGCTGCAATACCAGGAACAGCCACTACCACATGCGTGGTGCGGTGCTCATCAGCTCAGTTAGCTGATTGGTGGAGGTGTCAGGATTCGCACATCCACCCATCTGATATTATTGGCCTATCCTAAGGATAGGCCATCAACGTCAAAGTCCTAGAAAACACCTTCATAGGTTTCATATGTTTCATAGGTCAATTTACAGATGCTCTAGGTTGAAGGGTTCTCTTTGAAAACTGCATGATAGAAATTATTTTACAGAAAATCCTTAAAGCATTTTCAGTATCAACAGTAAACACCTATTGTTATATGTAAAAGCCCTAAAAGGGGGAAACTGAAACAATGGAAAGGATGAAAATCCAAAGCTTGTAAACACTAAACTGACGGAGGAAGAGAAAGATTATCTCTATTTTGCCCAAGGTGAGATTAAATATTCTAGAGGTTATTATGAGACAAATGGCCTAATTTGCTGCACCCTGACCTTGTCTGAACTTTCTCTATGAAGCCTACACAGAATCCCTACAACCTGCTAAGGATTACTTTTCTTGACCCCGGTACTTTATCTTCATTGTGACACGTTCACAATATCACATATCAAGAAGACCACAGATCAATGTGTCCTCATGTGTGACTTGCAATAAGCCAGAAAATATTTCCGTATGACTTCTTTCATCTCGGCACATTCATCTCAGACTTCATGTTGTGTAAACTCTTACAGCTTCTGCTTGTTGCTAAACACCAAAAATCTTTAACAAACCTGCAAATGTGTCCACCAGGAGTAAATCAATCACCTAAGCAAAACAGCTTAAAAGCTCCTTGTCCATGAGACTTTCGTGAAATCAGTGATGGATGGTCATCTTACTAGTTTATTCTATTAGAAAATACGGTGGCCATACACTAGAGATTTTAGTCAGCCGAAAAGGCTCATTTAGACCATTTTATGCTGACACGAACAAGCGTGGCAGATGCCGACTGATGTCAGATATCCACGGAAAAGTTTATCTGCCATGTTGAATTTTTTTATTTGTTGTCGGTTTTGTACTTGGAAAGTTATTTAACACAAACGACAGATCCACAATAGAAGCCCAGACCCCTGATCAAGATCAATCGGAGATTTGTCATTTTAACTTATATCATTGATGTCCAAAATAGCAACAACAACCTTCAAAGACCAACCAAGAACGACAAGTCATTCAGAAGACGATCGTCTGAAATCTCTAATGTAGGGCCAGCTTTAAATTAGTCTAATATTGGACCAACCAATATGTCTGTTCCTCTTCTTTTTGTGATCATTACCAATGTGCATCTATAGGCAGCTCTCTAAAACCGACACGTCATAGAAAAACTTTAAGGTTCCTACGATATGTGCTGCCATGCCAAAGTCTGTATTGCCCATGTTGCCTTTACAAAGGTCTAGTGAACCGAAAACACACAGCTATTGTATATGAAGTGTATACTGTATCTCCCAGGCATGAATAGAAAATTAAAATGGTATTTCTACTCCAGGCATTTACTTCATAGCCACATAAATGTCTGATAGATGGTGGAAACCCCACCTCTCGGAAAAACAAGGGTGCCAAGATAGAAGCTGCATTTAGTAGGGGACAAAGTTTCGAGGTGGTTGTGCTTGTATGCAGTTCTATCCATTGAAGCCTATAGAGGTTATCTTACTGAAATAGCCAAGAAAGAACCCACCTATCAGACGTGTATGACGTGTGGAAATGCCATAACTGTCTGCAGTGGGAATGCACTTTAAAGGGAACCTGTCACCAGCATTTCACCTATTAAACCAGCAATACCTGGTTGTAATGGGTGAAAAATCATGTATATGTAACCTATATATATGTTCTAAGTCGGCTCTGTACCTTTTAGTATTCAGTTTTTTAGTGTTCCAGCACTGTATGCTAATCAGCATAAAAGAGTCATATCTTCACTCCTCAAGCCTTTCCACGTTAGCCCCGCCTCCTTTTTATTGATTGACAGCTTACTTTTGATTGAAAGCATTCAGGATGGGCCAGTTTTCAGCGGTGGGCGGGCATAAAAAGAGTAACGAACGAGACTGATGGATTATTACCATAAAAGGCGCAAAATGTTTGCAGACCGTTATTTACGGTCGGAGGAGGATTTTAGGAGAGGGGGTAACGGCAATGAATTTTTCACAGCATCAGCTAGCGAGGGGTGAGTAGAGTTCAATAGATGAAATGCTGGTGACGGGTTCCCTTTAAGTTTTACACCAGAAGTATAACTATAGGGGGCGCAAAGGTTGTAGTTGCACCTGGACCTTAAAGCATGTGGGGGGCCAAAAGGTCCCTGTACCATATATGATGAGATCAGTGCTTTATGTGTGATAGTTTGTGGGCCCTGTTGTAGATTTTTCTTTGGGCCCTGGAGTTTCATGTTATTCCTCTGGGTGTAGCTATACGAGGTTGTAGTTGCATCTGTGCCCTAGGGCCTGATGGAGCCCACATGCCCCTCTGCCCTTCTAGACAGGTGTTTTTTTTTTCCCTTTGCAATCAAGACTTCATCTAAGATATCTTCAATTGTAATAAATAATAATTTTATATTAAAATATAAATTTTTCTATTAAAACATACTTCCAAAATCAATATTATTCAGCCCTGTGTGGCTTTAACTTGGAGCAGTGACTCATATCCTACAGTTTAACAGCATAGACAAGGATGAGAAAAGGCAAATGCCAATGTCTCTTCTTTCTCTTCTTTTCTGCGGATGAAACATTACATAAACAAGTGAATATGATATTGATGGTAAGTTACATTGACAGTGCTGTAGAGAACAAAATGAGACACAAAGAAATGAGGTCCCTGCAGCCCGGTGCCCTTCTCTAGACAAACTATTAACTTTATGCTGCTTGTAAAGGTTAACTGTGCTTTATTAATGTACAAAGGAAAGTCAGCTCACAGAAATGCACCCTCCGTTGTGTAAACTGAAGCAATATAGGGCACTGGGGGTTACTTACAACACAAAACTCATTAGGGAAAGTACAAAAACCATGTGACCCTGATATGCCATGACAGAACCGTTTTATTCCTGCTGTACCCAACTTTATGCCGTTGTATTCTGATTTACATATATAGGATATAAATATTTAAAATTGTTTCTTTTTTTTTTTGCCCACTATGTAGTATTAAAAATGCTAAACAATGATTGGGTATACTTACAAATGGTCATAAATTTTAGACCCAACAGGGATGGGTGGAATAGTGTTTTTGTATTGAGAAAGCATAAAAAGGGGGGGCATGGAAATTGGATTTAAAAATGTTAAAAGGTATAAATGGGTGCATAGCTGCTTAGATGCCATTGTAAACCAGAGTAGTAGAGACACTCACATTTTTTACCCAATATACACAGTTAGGGCTCATGCATATGTTCATATTGCAACTCCATACAGGTTCAGAGTTATAAAAATAATTTTTTGGCCTAGTCATCTAAGTTTTTTTCTCCACATTAAACATTCTCTTTAGTACAGCACCATCAATAGGGCCTATGTAAATGCCAATGGTCGGACCCCAAATGGCAAGAGTAGGATTGCCACCGATCAGATATTGATGGCCAATTCAATGTCCGAAAACCCCTATAACTAAATGCTACCTCTAGCGTCCTAGAAAACTTTGGAGCATGATCACGTAGTGTTTGATCTAATGGAGTAAATTTCAATCATTTGTGATTAATAGTTTTTAGTACCACAGACGTAATAATTATTGTTAATGATTCGGATCGTTAACGATAATCATTACATCTATAGCCAGATTAAAAGGGATGGCTCACCACGACAACTCCTTTCTTTATGCCCTATTAGGCCGTATAGATGCCGTAGAGGGGATCAGTTGCTGTAGACCAATGGCTGACCACAACTTACCTAGGCGATAACAGCTGATTGTCACAGGTTTTGTAAGCCAGACTCGTGCCAATCAGCTGATCGCTGGGCCGGCTTTGTTTGAAGCAGGGCTTGTCATGGTGAGACGGCCCCTTTAAGAAAGTCCATAGGTCCAAGTTTACTGTGGAAATTTGCAGATTTGTGAATACGCCCATGTTTTATAACTATGATAATAAAAGACCAGGAAATCTAGATACTCTTCTATCATAGTGGCCTGGTAAGATTACACTTTACACCTTGCTATAGTCCCATTAAGTGTGTTGTGAGTAAATAATTAAAATCCATCTTATCAGATCTCAGTTGTGTTAATGGGATATTTAATGCCTTAACCCACTTAAGAGCGCTAAATCTTGCTCAAAGACAAGAATCTGTAGTAATGGATTACTGTCCATCACCTGTGGCTTCCTGAGGGAAAGGTTTTGGGCAACATCCACTTACTATGAGGAGCAATAAATAGTTGTGGAAGCAGAAGTCACATCATTTGTTTAACAATCTAATACGGGATTAGTGCAATTTACAGGTGTGCTAAATGTTATGTCGTCATTGATTTCTCTACTATTAAAAATGACCCAGATAGAAGACGGAAAATGTAAATGGCAGGCCTTGCCTGTCTCTATCTGGAAATTGGGTTGTATAGGAATTATTAAACCTTATGGGACACACCCTATTTTGGACCTTCAGGACGCAGCAATTTATATTTCCCACACGTGTGGTTGCTTAGGAGAATAAGAATTCTGCCTTGGTATGAAAAAATCCTGGGCATGGGGTGATGTATCCTAAAAAATATATTGGCAGATTTGCCTGTAAAGAGATTGGGAAATCTGGTTGACAACTCTTTATACGGCTCCTACCCTACTATAGACCCTACTATACCGCAATATCCCTTCTATTTTAGATCGATGGGCAGAGCACCATACAGCAGCACATGGAGTGCTTCATATCATAGTATACAGCATTATTTTTATCAGTTGCCATATATCAGTCTGTAAGGCCCTCTAGAAGTACTGTGTCACTGCGTCTTTAGGATCTTTATTGTTCTCTTCCAGTATTATAGAAAGTCTATGTGATTTGCTGCACACAAACTGTTTTTGGTCAGATATTTATTTTACTTAAATTGCCAGCCTTGCAGTTTATTGTGTTTGCTGAGTCGGCACCGTGGAGCGCTGCAGCCCAGCATCTGATTACTCCGTCATTTTTGGCTTAGGTTTGGGGTTATGCAAGGATTTCTTAGGACATACTGTATTCTCTTGTGCAGTGAGGTTTATAATTATGGTGTGGGAAGGGCAGTGACAGCTTGGATCTATTCTACCCACAAATAAAGGGTAAATTAGACATCTAGTAAAAACACGAGCTCCATCAACAGTGATGTTTAAAGATCAAATACTAAATTTGTTTATAATAACATAATACGTTGGGTTTATTATACACTGAAAGAAGAATAAAAATACTCAGTAGGTTACAAACCAACTCGTTTTCTTCACTGATGACCTATTTTTCCATATGCAGGGGGTACAGACGTTGCATTTGCATCCAGACCATGGAGCCTGAGGGACCCAAAAGGTCCCTCTGCTCTGTATGAGGAGACCAGTACTACAAATGACGCATGATAGTTAGGGGGCCCTGTTACAGATTTTGCAATGGGCCCTAAAAGCTTCAAGTTACGCCTTAAAATATTAAACATAAAATATGAAATGTTGCATAAGGCCAAATGTAATATACTCAAAGAATTTTCTCAAAAAGTTATCGCAAAACTCTAGGAGTAGCGGTGGAACGACAATTAAGAAGTCAGAGCTATCAAGCCTCTAATATGTGGGCCACCAAGCTATCTCCAGGACACCAGGACAAACTATAGGTCCACAAAACAATTGATGTAAGTTGAAGCTTCCGTTGTGTGGCTTAGATAATAATAATTGGATCCCAATAGTGGTGCTGGACCTCTTGTTCTGCTATATGTAGAATGAGACTTTAGTTTAATCACAGTTTAGGCACCATCATAGGATCATGGACTAGTTGTTCTCCATAATAGTTCTTATACCTTTATTAGCATCATGAAGCCCAACCTCCATAATGGTGGAAATAGTCAGCACGTGGTTCCTAGTAGTAAGTGGTACATTCAGCATTACCCGATCTTTGGTGCTCAGTAGTATATTTTGCCTTCATTTCACAGCCAGTAATAATAGTCCACATCAGTTACCTAGATCAGGTAATAGTCCACATCAGTTACCTAGAAGCCAGTGATGGTATGTTTATACTCTGGTAGTCACTGGCACAATCAACAATTCGCATCTAAACGTCAGTGGTACAATCAGCATTCCAGAAACCTGGAATATGACCTGTCACCATTGTAGTCTTTGCCAGAGTCGAGTACTCTTAGTATTCAGTTCCCAGTTTTCCTCTACGGCAGCTCAGCAATACAGCAAGGATCCAGGTATCTAGTGGTTAGTGATAAAATCAACTTTCCTTCTTTGATAAGAAGTTATAGTTTGGTTGGTACCTTGTGGTGAGTATTATATTCAATCGCCAAATCCCTGGTGGTCCTGTGACCCACAGATTTCAGGTGGTCCAGAGACCTACTGATGGTCGATGTAGTCCATTAGCTATGTGTCTGGTGTTTTATTAATGTATTACGAAAAGAGATGTGTCTAATTTAAGATATTTCACTTTTTTTAAATAAAACATTGTATGTAGATTGATTTCTTTCATCTTTGGCAAAACCCTAGCGTTCTGTAGACTTGAATTCGAAAGATCTAGTGGCCTACTGCTCCATAGTAAGTGGCTGGTCTGCTAAACAGGGATAGGCCAATGAATGTATGCCAACCCCGGTGGATACCACTCTGTTGTCAGCGTACATTGATAGTGTGCCAAATGGGGTGGTGTTACCCAAATACTCCTACAATTTGGACCACATAGCTGTCAGGCCAGTAAAAGCTGGTTAGCCGAAGGTCAATCTCAGCCATCCATAGTACAGCAATATGCTGGGCTGCTCATACAGCTGCAACACCCAGGCCCTGCACGATTCTACTGGGGAGACTTTAGATAATCACAGAAGTCAATGGGGGTTAGTACATTTCACCAGTTAAATACGGGTGCAATTACGGGTCCAATACTCCATCAGTGGAACTCTTAAACTAGAAATAAGCATTGTGTAAGGTATTTTATACATGTATGATTTCTAGACTATATAAGATTTATAGATGAACTAGAAATGTTTTCTACTAATAGAATATGCAGTTAGATACCTACTATAAAATAATATAAATGTATAGTTTCTGTCCTGTATACAATAGTAATAGATCTCAATAATTAACAAGTGTTTTGAGCTTTCTTTTTTTTTTTCATCTGAATCACAAGTTTTCTTATTTTCCCACAGCCAAATAATTCAATCCCCACCCTGCCCACAAGACTGAGCAAGTTTTTATGTGCCGATATACAGAACACAATTCCGTGAACTGCAAATATGATAGACATGAAGCATAAAATTTACCAATTATACAGCATTTGTAATGCAGCTGGCTCCCATGAGAATCATATACTTAAATTTGCTTCTTATTTGCTAGAATTAAGGATATTCTTAAAGGAATACAAAACTGACTACGTCATGTTTCCGATTAAAAAATTTGTACTCCACCTTTTCTCATGGATGACCCTGAGGTCTTATTGTGTGTACTTTAAGATTTTTATGTCACTTCTTCCAAAGCCTTTTTTGCACAAATCCTTAAAATACATAGAATGATTTAAACAGCACCTGCGAGCTCTCCTGACATGTCTGTCTTAGTACTTTGATTCCCTGTGATATTACAACTCATCTATGTTCCCTAGAAATGTATAAAAAAAAATTGACTTGGGTGTTACCATTCCCCTTGTCAATAGGTGCGTTCCTGAACAGCCTGACACAAAAGTGTGTATGCTATGTGCTTATCACTGTGCTTAATAAGGCCGAGTTCCCACGTGTTGGATACACTACGTAAAAATCACGCAGCGTACCCAACCTGGAATCTTCAGCACCTTCTGTCCGAAAAATCCCACCACATTATGGTTCGGTTTTCCGGATAGAATTTCCGCTGCAGAAAGCAGTGCTTGTAAAAAAACAAAAAACCTTCGATACTTACCCCCCCCCTCTTCTCTGCGCGTAGTCCGGCCTCCTACGATGACGTTGCAGGCCATGTGATGCTGGAGCCTGTGATTGGCTGCAGCAGTCACATGGCATGAAACGTAATCCCAGGAGGCCGGACTGCAGGAAGAAGGAGAGACTTCTGGGTAAGTATGATTTTTATTTTCCATAGTTGCGATTTTTGCGGCGTACATTGTAAAAGTCGCAACGCTTGGCTTTCTATTGCAGGTTTTGCATCCCCATTGAATTCAATGGGGAAAATCCGCAACAGAAAATAAAAAAAAGTGCAGCAGAAATTGACATGCTGGGGAATTAAATTCCGTACCGCAGGTCAATCTATTACTGTTTATGCTGCGTTTTTTTTCTGCAGCGCGGGCATGACATTTTCTAAATCTCATCCACTTTGCGGCTACTGTGTGGGAACCCGGCCTAAAAGTAATACTGTAAGAAGTTTTAGACGTTGCTACAAAGTCAGGGTTAGATTCAAAAGGATTGGGAAAAATAAAGAAAGAACATTTAGTTCTTCCTGTTGGATCCACTCCTGACTTTGGCTCCAAAAACTGCATCAAAAACTACAACTCAAACTGCATGAAAAACTATATGGCCACGTTCAGACATAATGGAACATATCCGCTGCACATTTTGCGGCAAATTCGTGGCAATTACGCAACGAAGCTGTAGCAAACTTTGCATATTTGACAGTTAATTCAGACGTGGCGGATATCACAGCCAACTTGTCGCAGATTTCAGCCTTTAAGTTGCAAAGGATGAAATCCGCAGTGAAAATCCGCTGCTTCTTTGCATGCTGCAGAGTGTAAATTCTGCACCGCAGCCTTAATTCCGCATAGTTATTTTCCGCAACGTCTAAACTAAGGAACCTAATAAGGTATAGAAACCAATTGAAAAAAAGGCTTCTGCGGATTTCCACTGCGGACTGTCCGTAGCGTCATTCCGCCACATCTGAACGTGCCCTAAGTGTGATTCCAGCCTCAGCCACACACACGCAGTTGTGATGCAGTTTCTGGTGCAGTTTTTGGCTTAGTGTTGTGGACACAAAAGAAAGGAGATGCATCTGTCTTTTCTTTATAACTTTCCTTCCTTTTTGGTCTACCTCTGGATTTGGTTTAAAAGCCTGATCTAAAAAATGCATCAAAAACTGAATCAAATATATGTGTATGATCTTGGCCTTAATGCCGAAACAAGCTATTGCAAGCTGAAAAGCTAAAAGCGTGGTACCATTAGTATAAAAATAAGGGATGCAAAGGTAGCACATACTAGCAAGTGGTATGCCAGTATTCAATTATATAATACCATGCACAATGGGGGAGAGTACAAAGGACATTGAGGGCATTCCCCTAGAAACAGCCATGTAAACACTCATTTTTGTTGGAGCACTATTCTAAGTGAAACAGCATTGAAGGACACCCAATGAAATCAAATGACATACATTTTTTCGCTGAATATCTGTGACCTTCTCAGAGACGTAATTTAAAGGGAACCTGTCACCAGCTTTTCACCTATTAAACCAGCAATACCTGGTAAAAGTGGGTGAAAATTAATTTCTATATAACCTATAATTATCTTCTAAGTTGGCTCTGTAGCTTTACTATTCTGTTTTTTTAGTGTTCCTGCACTGTATGGTAATGGGCATAAAAAGTCATATCTTCAGTCAAAAAGAGTCATATCTTCATTCCTCCAGCCTTTACGCGTTAACTCCGCCTCCTTACTTTCGATTGACAGCTTCTCGCCTCCCCCAGCACACTCGAAATCCAGCGCCTGCCCATCGATGTCCTGTTCTGGTGTGCGCGCACAAAGGGACACCAGATTATTACCATAAAAGACGCAAAATGTTTATTTACAGTCGGAGAAGGAGTTTAGGAGAGGGGATAACGGCAATGAACATTTGACAGCAGCGGCCAGTGAGGGGTGAGGAGAGTTCAACAGATCAAATGCTGGTGACAGATTCCATTTAAAGATTATATACACCTTTTGATGGATTTTTTTTATTACATTTTTTTTCTGTCTTATACACTTTCTAGTTGACTTTTATTTAAAAAAAAATAAATAATAGAAACTTTCGTTCTCTCTCAGCTGATTCCGTCAGTTCAGATGAATTGACAGCTCGGCTTAGAGCGGATCAGACACACAGGATCCAACTAATATCGATCACTTCTAAGTTCTGTAATGAATCGACATTACAGTTTCAACTCTCAGTTGAACTAACGGAATTGACTGACAGTGAACAATGTATACAGGATACATAGAAGCTGTATCGTAAAAAGTAAAAAACATTTTTAATAAAAGTCTATTTAAAAAGTACTTAAAACACAAAAAACTTTGATTCAATGAAAAGAATTAAAAAATTTATTTAAAAGTGTACATAGACAAATCCCAGACCCAAATGCAAGATCCGTAAGAGGGCCCTCCAACTATCACAACTAATTTATCATATTGGTTTGCGTTATAAGGGGCAGATGCAAGGGCGGATCATCATTGGGCGTTTTGGGGCGGCCGCCCGGGGCCCCGAGGCTCCCGGCAAACACCGCGAGAAAACGGCATTGTGTATGTCATGTAAAGGACCTGAAAACATAAAGGTCACATAACCTTATGTCTACAGTTCTTGTTACCGATTAGGGACCTGCTGGTCACATGACCACAGCTCCTACAACAGCAGCAAGAGAGAAGACCGTGAGGTGAGGTGAGCTGAAGGTAAGTTTAAGGGGATCATCGATTTGTTTAAGGGTTCTGGGGTCTGTTTAGGGGGTCTGCATTTAGGTGGCCTGGGGTCTGTTTTTAGGTGGTCTGGGGTCTGTATTTAGGTGGTCTGGTCTGGGGCCTGTATTTAGGGGGTCTGGTCTGGGGTCTGTATTTAGGGGGTCTGGGGTCTGTATTTAGATGGTCTGGTCTGGGGTCTGTATTTAGCGGGTCTGTATTAGTTTGATGCTTAATTTCAGTATTTTTCATAAAATCCATATGAGCAATATGAATTCAAGCAGTTAACCGCAATAGTCTAAAGCCATAAATAATAATCTGGCAGCTATTAATAGTTCTCATTAATAATAAATGCTATTTGACATTGAAGGAGGATGTGTCTCATGATGATAGGGGGACAATATTCCACAAATCTTTATGCAGGGAGGCCCTTAAATCTTATTTAAAGAGGGGATTACAACCTGAATCATTTACAATTGTCACTGAGCTTTAATTATATGCAAATAACCAAAAATACATTCGGAAATGTATCCGTGTTAATTGGATTGTTAATTGCCAAACAATTTATTCTGAGCTTGATTCATGACTTTTCCAGAAGCTGAAGGCTTCATGAACTTTTAACAATAGGTTGCTCCCTGGAGATGTGTAGGGGTCATTTACTAAGCGTGTTATTTAAGGGTTATAAATTAAATTTTATATCAACCTCCAAAAAAAGTGGAAAATGTTGAATGATTTCATGGTAGAAACGATAATGCATCTTAAGAGGAAACAGATTATCGTCAGTGAAAGTGGAATTATCATTAAATTAATACAACGTAAAGGAGAACACCAACACACAAAATGCAACCTCTGCTGATATTGTTAGGAATTTCTTTGGAGGTCAGTGAGGTTTTTCCTCCTTGGTGCACCACTATCATCCTTCCATGTCCACAGAAGGGTTTGTGCAGAGATTTGTCAGCTCTAATCCGAAAGTATATTTAGGCTCTGGGGCCCGGGAGAACAACTTTTTCTGGTCCGAGGGCCACATTGTTAGTCTGTACTACTCCCAAGGACTGCAATAATACAAAAAGGATTATTCCTATCTGAGACATTTATGGCATATCAACAGTATGTGGTGGTTCCACATTTGGGACTCCCGTCTGTCGGGAAAATGCGGGTCCCTGGCTTCACTTTCGGCACTCCAGAGAAGAGGAGGTGGCTGCACATGGCTCTCTCCACAGTAATTTATGGGGGTTACAGGAACAGCTAAGCGTTTCATAATTCCCATAGAGGGCGCTCACATATATCTTCCAAGTCCTGCACTGATTGCTATGATCAGTGCAGGGAAGAGAGAACGGATCTGATGGATAATGACAACACTCTGTTTGGGGCCGCGGATTGAGCACCCCTAATCTAGGGGGTCCAGTGGCCATGCAGAGGCTATGGGTAAAGACCACAATTGTCTTAAACGTGTCTGCCAGATCATATTTCTTTGTTCCTGATGTCATTTATGAATATATGTGCGGTTGTTGCTTGACCTATTTTTGCCCTTTTTAATGTAAATATATTCTGGAAATACGGAGAGACGTCTTTATCAATAAAACTGACGCTGGTTTTCATCTTAACAAAGCCTTGCAGACATTGCTAGACCTGGAAGCGTCTGTATTTTTTTCCTGCTGTTCCACACTTACGGATGGTCTGTGTTTACCTTGGATGATATTTAGACAATTGTGCAAATAACAATCCTATACAGTGCCGCCAATACCATACACTGCAATAAAAATACATTGTGCCACACAATGCCTAAATTATTGCCAACATAGAGAGCTCAAATAATACTAACATTGAGGAACTAAATACCAGCTCCATCAATAAAGCATTACATATGAGCGCTACACAGGGTCTAAATAAAATATGCTGTACAATTATTAGTAGGATTTACGGTGTCACAAGCCTCAGGTACCAGGCCATCAGTGGCGCCCACTTTAGCAGGGATGGTGTTCTTGTTGACAGTTGGCGTTATGGGTAGATTTTGCTTTGGGCTAGTGTGTGCGATATGATTGTTTTTTTGGTGTTATGGGAGAGGATGGCATGTTTGGGGTATCCTTGGAGTTGGATAAAATGGGGGGGATTCATAGTGGGTATGGTCCCAAATTCATACATTATGGGGGATCTGGCTTATTTGGGCTCCTGCTGGGTGGGGTCCCGAGGAGCAAAAATATGAGCCCCTGAGCCTGTAGTAAGTCGGCTGGGGGTAAAATAGAGATATGGGTAGAGTGGCATCAGATCCTTTTTCTGAGCCCCAAGGACCTCCCCATTCCATGGGGTGAATGGTTTTCACGTCAATGATGTCCGTATAGGTTTGCGTGAAATGTTAATCGTTTGTTAAGCGTCTGCCACAGAACATTTTTTAAATTTCTAACGCATTGCATTTTTGATTCGCCAAACCCAATATAGGATCTGAAACATTATGTGACCTTACAATATGACCTTACTACCAGGGTCCACAACTCCACCTGAGCTCTTACAATGCATTGAAGTATAAAGACCATGTAGAGAAGAAGGCACCGTGTTTCTAACATGTGCCATACTCTCCTTAGGATGGAGAGCGGAAATGGCTGACAGACGGCGGCTCTGTACCTCCAAATTTGAGCATATGCCACAGTGTGAGTGAGGGTCGAGGGGAGGGGAAATTAATACGTGTGTGTGGGACGTCTAGGTTTGGAAATCCTCGAGTTATTGGTGCGCCCAATGCACCATGGATGAAGCAGCCCTGATTGAAGCTGTATTGGTTTTTGTATTATATTCATGAACAAGGAAGCTCAGGATGAATAAGGCTATTGGTATAGTGCATTGTGTATGTGTGTGGAATTGTAGGACACGATTATTATCAGTAAATAATGTAACACTTGTAATTTATGGAATAAATTCCTAATTTATTTGTTGTTCTGCAGGGATGACACTTTTTGCATTAATGATATTAATTAATTGTCATAAAGTTTCCTATAAAGACACAGCATTTCTTTCTCATGTAAAACTGAACATTGGTTTCAGTGACCATAAACAGAACCAGCCAGCTGGCACTCATATTAAGTAAGCACAGCGCAGCGCCAATTTCCTAATTCCATCTTTACACTAATCCCTTTAACACATTTAGCAGAGATAATACCACCTTGTTAATAATAAATGTTCACCCGTCTCTTGATTTTATGATGTGCCCACATTCACACATGAAACAGAATAGAAGGTTGTTGCAGCTCCACCTCTGTTACTACTATTGCTGAGAAGAGACACAGCAGATAAAACTTGCACAAACCTTTTTCTTAACCAATTTCTTTAAATATATTCATACATTCCATACTATAGCATACATATTTTATACATATATATATATATATATATATATATATATATATATATATATATAGCAAAACAGAAAGTCCAGCAGCTCCGGAAAAGATGTGGGTGCAAGCCCTGGGGAGCAGACCAAGATCCCAGCTATACAGTAATCCAAAAAACAGGCAGCACACAATAGTTGAAGTGTAAAATATGAGGGTACTTTATTGCCCCATGTGCGACGTTTCAGCTCTATCCTCTAGAGCCTTTTGCTTGAGAAAGGCTCTAGAGGATAGAGCTGAAACGTCGCACATGGGGCAATAAAGTACCCTCATATTTCACACTTCACCTACGGTGTGCTGCCTGTATATGTGTGTGTGTATGGACACTGACAACAGGGGCCCCTCCTGGAGCGAAATCCCCGCTAAACAGCACGGCCGACGCTCTGGTTTAGGATTACGCTCCTAGAAAGAGCCCGAATGTTGGTATCTGCAGGGGGTATAGCGCAATCTACAGGATGGGGTGTGTGTGGCACTATCTACAGGGGGTGGCACTATCTATAGTTGGGGGTTGCTATCTTTAAGGGGAGTCTGGCACTATATACATGGGCACTGTGTGTGGCACTAACTACATGGGCACTGTGACACTATCTATGTGGGCACTATGGCACTTTATATGTGGGCACTGTGGCCCCATGTGGGCATTGTGGTGTTTTCAGAGGGTTGGGACAAAAAAAAACCTGACAAATGAAATCCATCTGTTTTTTTTAACTGCCATGAAAAACGAAGGGCAAACGTATGACAAACATCCATTAAAAACGGACAGACGGTCTGGAAATGGATGAAAATATAGAGACACACTGATACAAAATGGTTGATCAGTTTTTAATGGCCATTTTTTTTGTCATGTGAATGTAGCCTTTTACAGTCAGGGCTACCAGTGCAGACAAAAAAGGGACCGAAAATGCTACCCGCCAGTCGATGCATGGGAGCTTCAAAGTCTGACTTAAAAATGTAGTGGCCCTACTAGGTAGATATTGATGTGCAAGCCTGGTTCCCAACATGGTGCTCTTCATCTCATGAAAGTGAAAATGCATCGGACCCCTGTAATACCCGCCTGCTAACCGCAGGCCTCTTAGGACTTACCGGCGTCTCCTCCTCCAGAGATGCCAGCACACCCTGCTCTCTCCCCCTGCTGTTTCTCTTAGCGTGAGAAGGACTCTGCCCACTTCCACCTTGCCTGTGCAATGTTGTGTGTTCCCTACGTTTGTCTTGCAATTGGTTCCTTAGATGTATCCTAGATATTGATTCCCGTATCCAGTATCTGTGTTTAGTTCTAGTGCCTAAGTCGAGTGTCCCAGACGACTTCACCATCTGTGTCCGGTGCCCGTGCCAAACCGAGTGTCCGAAACGACTTCGCCATCTGTGTCCAGTGTCTGTGCCAAGCCAAGTGCCCGAGACAACTTCACAATCTGAGTCCGGTGTTCTAGCCAAGACCAGTGTCCAAGACGACTGCACTACTCCAGTCCGGTGTCCTAGCGAAGTCCAGTGTCAGAGACGACTTCACTACTCCACTCCGGTGTCCTAGCGAAGTCTAGTGTCCGAGACGACTGCACTGTTCCAGTCCGTTGCCCTAGCGGAACCTCATTATACGGCACAAGCCTGCCTCCCCCTGACTGTCTGGCATATACCCACTACTGACCTTCCAGGTACTTTATCTTTACTGACTCTAACAGACTCTGTTGATCAGCAGCTGCGTTACGGCGGAGTGGCCCAGTGGATCCACATACCTGCAAGTTGTTACAACCCCTATTTAGTATTCTGTTCCCTTTCCCCCCTGGAGCCAACAGATATATGGCATTTGGCTGGGAGGCTGCATAAAAATCCTATTATCTCTCTTCATTTGAAAACAAGGGGGTCACTTGTTGAGAAAAAGTACCACATCCTTTCTCTGGTGCCAAACGAATAGGGTATGAATAGGGTACGAATAGGGTACGAATGCCAATAGGGTATGTGAACCCACGGGTTACGGGTTACAGGCACAGAACTGTTAGCACACATGGATGGAGGAACATCCCAAAGGGGCCATGTTGTTCTTATTTCTTACAAGAAGTCAAAGTGGCTGGGCATTATATCCCAGGACTAGCAGATGGTGTGGGGTGATCCAGCACCAGCAGAGAGCTTTCTTTTAAATTTTTCTATGGGGTCTCCTTGACTTTATGTCTGTGAACATATAACTGCTTGCTGTGACCTGTTATCTTGTTTTATATGCCATGAGAATGGTTCATCACATCAATTATTCATGTATTCAACCTCTGAAATTTTACAATGTATTTGTCCAACAAACCACACACACATCAGAGGCTAAGAAAGTGTTTTGATCTCACTGCTAATTTGGCAAAATGGTTAAGTTGGCACAACAACAATGACAAGCACTATAGCCACCTGGCAGTATATTAAACATAATTGTGCCACGTGTATGCGTTTCATTCATTGGCACCTGTCAAACATGGCTGCCAACAATTTCTATTCTACCAAGAAAGACTTGTGATTGGAGTTGTAAGTACATTTAATACTCTTCATGTTCTGTATTGGTGAATGTATACTTAATTTTTCTTATCTTGTACTTATATTATTGGATTGCCAGATATAAAATACAGTGTAAGAGGTTTTTTGTTTTTATGTTGGATAAGATCAGGGTTTAGTCTATTGGCTTAGCATATTATAACTGTATTTGATGGACATTACTGTCTATGGTGTTTGAACTGGAAGGACCCCTTTGGCTTTGCTCAGTTCTTTGGATACGGGTTCTTGCACACTTCTTCTGTATTACGGCTTCCTATAGAAGTTTTTGTTGCCCTACCATACCTCAGTATGCCTCCAATTTCATATAAAGTCATATTACAGTGGTATTTTACACTAGAAGCATTACTTCTATGTAGACAATATTCCTGTAATAGGGCACCGTGGGGAGGCACCCTACATAAGTAGTAGTGCGGAGCATTCAGGACTTAGTGCATCTCTGTAGAGGCTCCTTGGGGCCTATGTCTTATAGCTTAAGAAAGCATCAGAAGCCCCTTCAGTCAAGAAAATAGAGGGGGTCACAGGAAAGAGAGTCTCTTCAATGTAAATCACATTTTCTTAGTGGGGGGAAATGTTAAATTTTTACTGAACACAATTGCACATAGCCCCAGTCACAGTCATTGCAAAAGTTCATCCCTGACTGGATATAATGGTTGGCCTTCTGATGGAGCCTTGAATTGCATTTGATGCCCCCTATAATCTGTCAGGTTAAACTACTAGGGAGGAGTTGATCAGCACTAGCAGCTCATGTGCCTATCCCTTGTTCCAACCCTGTCCCCTGGATTGCATGATTATTCAATATGAGCCAAATGCGGGCTACGGGCCCCAAGTTGGGCACCATTGATGTATGGTCTTCAAAAGGTGATTGATGGTCTTGTGGGTACAAACCCAAAAAAGAAAGCTATTATGACACTAGGCTATTTAACATCCTCTACACAAGGGAAGAAGGAAAGAAATCATGAAAAATTAGCGCAATTTTATCACTGGAAGAACCAATTGAAAATTTGCAGAATTTTACAACTTTTTGCATGTGCAATGCTGCTTTAAAAATACCTAATAAAATTTACAAATGAAAATATAATGGAAAAACACGTTACACCCTCTAAATCTTTGTTGCATTTGGCTCCATTTTTATTAATGAACAATAACAAACACTTCCGTACACATGTCTGTCCTCTTGTAAAACTCATGTTGTTTATCAACATTATCGTAATGTAGCGAAAATTTAGATGAGATAAGTCTTGTAATGTGGAAATATTTCATACACCAGACATCCTGCCTGGAAATCAACTGAGCTGCATGTCAGGAAGACAATGACGATAATAACTTTAATCAAGCGAAATAACAATAATGTATTCAGTAATACGTCGTAGTATTCATTCCATACTTAGATTTAACATCTTCATAACAAGTTCTCACATTTTGGTTTCCACACATTTAAATTGACTTTCTAGCCTACTGGCACACGGAAGTTTTAGGACTAACCAGATGCAGTGACCTCACAACTGACAGCTCCATGTCAGAAAGTCCTGGCAGTGAAGTCCTACATGATTAGACTACTTTATACTTCACTGGGTTGGCTGAGTATTTGATATTTCTGATTTCCTCATCACTTCAGTTCGTATCTAGATGATCTTGGAGGACGAAAACTTTAAAGGTATTGTCCACTTTGGGAAACAATTTTATGTTAGAAGAGTTCCATGTAAATGAAATGAGATAATTACAGCATTAGCTCTAATCTGAGAAGGAACTACTCAATTCTCCTGCAGCGCCACCACAATAGTGAGGTTCTTAGCGCACATTTTCATCAAATTGTGTGAGCCCACCTGCCACGCCAAGGCGACCTCACTTATAAGATGAGTCCCTACGCTTCACATATACCCAGTTCTGGGACTAAGCCTACATATACTTGGGGATGGTAGGAACCAGCATTAGACTAATTAAAATCACCCAGGACAGAATGGGAGGAGTGCAAGATTAAAAAAGGAAGCAGTCACTAACCCTACATCTATGCAATACGCAAGAAACAAGAGAGTTTGATCAGCACATTCCAACAAAATGAAAAAAAATGTGTCGTGGCAGATGGGCTCACACAATTTTATCAAAATGTGAACTAAGAACCTCATTCTTGTAAGTAGATTCAGCAGCAATTCATATTTATATTAGGTGGTATTGGTGTTCGCAGAGGGCTGTCGCCATTTTCCTGTGTAATGTATTATTTTGCAGTCACAGGCGTTCTTGCACCTGTATACACATTTTTTTTTTCATTTTGTAAGAATGTGCTGATTAAACTCTCTTGATTCTTATATATATGTATATATATATATATATATATATATATATATATATGTGTATATATATATATATGTGTGTGTGTATATATATATATATATATATGTATAATTTTTGCTTTATTATTATTTATTTGCATTCATTATTTTTTAATTTGTAGGTAAATAATTGAGTTGTCTTTCCTCCCCACTCCTCTTAGTAGGTCATATAATCTTCATTATTTAGCACGGGGCAATAATGAGTACTGAAGAAACGCACCTCTCAGGCTAAAGAGAGATAGATATCTGTAATCCACTGTGAAAGGGTCAGTATGAAAGTAAAAAATATTATTTAGATGTACTTTTTCAACTGCTGTTACTATTACATTTATTGTACAATTGATGTTGTTAATAATTTTCGGAATTGATTTTAACCTCTTCTCTATGACAGCCAGTGAACAGATGATCGCTGCAGGTTGAACCACCTGCAAGTTTCAATTGGCTATATATCCCCCCTGCAGCCTGTCCATGTCAATGGTTTTCTAAAATTGGAGCTGCTTTTAGTTAGCGGTTTCCCACTCTGGCCCATAGAGGAGGGGTCAGAGCGGGGAACTCTTCCTATGACATTTATATTCCCCCTTTAAATACTGTATTAATAATTTGCCTATGACAGGACCCATTTTCACCTTGATATCCGCCTTGTGTAGAATATTTGGGATCTTGGTATCCCGCTCCATTCTTCTCTGTCATTGATAGCAGCTGTAAAGAACAGATCTTAGTAAACCTCAGAATTTGGCTGTGAATGTCTTCATTGTAACTGGCCAAAACCCACACTCCTTCCAGGCAGCTGAGATTTTAGGATGTTGTTAAATGTGGAATTTGGAGCATTTGTGATATGTAAATGGCTGTAAACATCAGCGACGAGGCCATTAGTCTAATTTGCTGCGTTATGATGATAGCTGTGAGTGGAGTTTTTGTTCTGATGTCAGGAAACCCGTAATTTGGGTTGTTGTAGAGAAGGAATCGAGCAGCTGGTAGTTTCGGGTTGATTAGAGTATTCATGCAAACCAATGAAGAGTGAGAAAATCTGCGGGTAAATTTACATGAAATTTTGTCATGTTGCAATTTTTAGATTTCTTTGTGTAACAGAGACTGAGTATATGTATTCAAGTCTGATCCCATGGAGATTTCAGCAATGGAATATTGTACTATATTATAAAACAAGTAGAAAGGCATTTTTTCCAATATTTAAGAGAACACATTTTCTGTTCAGTTGAAGATATAATTTATTGTTCTCTGTTATTATCAGGCTGGTAAGAAGCTAATTATAGTGAACTTCAATTGGAGTATTAATAAGAAGTGCAAAAAATGTCTGCCCTATGATGACTATTTGGCATTTTTTTGTATAAAGTTTACTTTTATAGGGTTTCTACTTCAGGCCCTGGGCAGCACGAGTAACGTGTACTCAATAATAGCAAATGCAAGATTTAATAGGGGAAACAATGGTAACTTAACGCTGCCATAGTTGTAGGCAGTGCTCCCTTTTATATATATATATATATAGAAAATTACACTAATTGGTACAAGAAAGATGCTGACTAATAGACTTTCCCAGACTATCGGACATTCGTGTTGTTTAAACCAGTGCTGGAGCGCTGTAATTTTATTCATGTTTACAATATTATTTCGATATATTACAATAGCATAAAAATGCTCTCAAATATCTCCTCTAAACCCACAGGAAGAAGATTTTTTTTTTAAATAAAATAAGACCATAATTACACTATACATGGTAAAACATATCAGTTATTTCCAGACTCAGAATCTGAGTCCATCAGGAGTAGCCATCTAGACCATTTTCTAACAGTTTGTTGAAAATTTATTATTCCACTATCCGCTAAACACACTTCACAGGTATAGCATTGATTCACTTTGGCAATTACCATCTGAATAGTCATATTTTTATCTCATTTCCAGTTTGAGGCTATTAATGATCTTGCAGCAATTAAGATCTGATTAGCTATCCATCTGCACTCTAAAGGAATACTTTCAAAAAATATATTCAAAATCCCCAACTCAGGTGAAGGTGATACAACTCGCCTACAAATTCGGGATATAAGAGTAAAATCCTCTTTCCAAAAATGTTTTCCGTTTAGGCGTTCTGTCTGAGCTTTCCATCAGAATGGAACCATGACTGAGACAAACGGAAACCAGAGGTTTCCGGTTGAATCATTATTGATTTCAATGGTGACGGATTCGGTGCAAATGGTTTCCGTTTGTCTCAATTGTGCAAGGGTTCCATCATTTTGATGAAAGCAATACCGTAGTCGACTACGGTATTCATTCAGGGTTGCCCTGACGGAAAGCTCAGATGGAACCCCTGAACGGAGCCCTGACGCAGATGTGAACAAAGCCTTAGCTCAGATGACAAACCCATCAGAAGACACATTATACAGGAAATTGAGACACAATAAAAATGATTGGAGGATTAGGGCTTGCACTTTTTTATTCATATCACATATCAGCCACTTTATTGAGAAACCCATTCTTCGGAACTAATATTAAATTTTGAGGAATAAGATTCCCCCCCCCGCCCAAAATTTAATTTCCCTCCCACAAGCTTCCAGACCCGGGGTCTTCAGGCTGACAAAGCTAAAGCTCCCAATACGGGGTTGAAATACATTGTACAATCATTAAAAACTTGCATCTAATCCACCACTACGTACCATGTACGGCACGCCCCCCCCCCCCCCCATACAGCCATTTCTCTTTCTTTTACTGCCTGATTGTACTAACATCATAGAAACCCGACCAGTTGCTTGCTGCAGTTTGGAACTGATCTTTGATCTCGTAGACCTAAGTGTTCAACAGGGTTGTACCCATTCAAGAACAACTACTATAGGTAAGTACGCACTAACAATTTTGCTTCTAAAAATCTATGACTAATACAATTAATACTGGCTTAGAGACTGACACTCTTCTTTTTTTCTTTTGTATATAGCATTTAGATATAGTATAGTAAATTATGCATACTAGCTCCATGACTCTATGTAAATAATGTAATGCAATAGATTTGCAATGTAAGCATTAAAAAGAAAGACATATGTCCTAGTAGATATGGGCAAATTCTCTTCTCCGTTGCTTCTATAGATAATTTGGAATCTGGTGAATAAGAGGTGTAACTTGAAGCACCTGGGCCCTAATGTAAAATCTCTAGCAAGGCACCTACCTGCGATGCTCTATTATAATACTGGTTTATTCTTATGTGGCAGAGGGGACTTTGGGGGACTACCTCTGAGCCCCCTTTAGCTATTCCCCTCTGGTGAGCCAATCTTTATAAATTATCTTCTCCAATGATACAAATCACTATTGGTATACATCCACACTCTGTTTAATATCCATCCAGGTTTTTGCCAAAACTGACCTGTGGTGTGGATTCTCAATCTGTAGCATGTCAATTTCTCTTGCGAAAACGTTGCAGAACTTCCGCACGTAAAATCCTTATTCAACCATCATCTATATACCCAATGCGTGCTGTATTTCAATGTAAATAAAAATCACTTTTTAAGTTAGAGCACTATGTACACATTTTGCATGGAATCCCTATTATTTCAGAGCAATCTAAATCTAACCTTGTACATTAGATCTCCAACAGTAGCATTTTACTGAACTTAATAGAAGGATAGTTATTCTTCTAGGAGAATTAAATCAGAAGAACCCCAGCCCATAAACTAAAGGTCCAACTATATGGCCCGATATGGATGTGAAAATAAGCGTCGATCAACGAGGTAGCTCATTGACTGGCAGTGGTTTGTTCCTTTCACAAGGAGCTATGTCTGGGGATGTCTCCATACATTTGCATCATGTCGGCAGCACATCTCCCCGTTTACACAGGGGGATGGCCTGACGACAACGATAAAATGTATTGCTGCATAAACGAACAGATCGTTTGCTCGTTCATCTGCTGATCATTGCCTTGTTTACACAGGGCAATTATCGGAAGCGAGCGTTATATGAACATTCATTTGCCGGGTCATTGGCCCATGTAAAATGGCCTTAAACCTCAATGGCAAATTAATTAAACAATTTGGCATCCAAATCTGTAAAAAACTTATATGCAACTTCTCAGTCAGATATCTGCTGGTTCTATTGGAGCCTGTTCCTTTGGTCAGAAGATGCCTGCTCAAATGGCCCCATAAAAGCTGACAATTTCCATCCTGCCTAAAAATGATTGACTTGACATGAGGCGAACGGCCGGCATTGGTAGCAATGATGCTATGTCTACATGGTATTACCAGTACTTTGAGTAATGTTGGGTGGAGTTTTCTTGCAGATAATTTATATTTCATTATTCTTTATCTCTAAGAGCAGCAATTTTCAGCCACACTGGTTTATTCTCATCTTCACAGAGGGGGATACTTCTCTCTACTACGAGTCTAAGCTGAGGACTGTGCTCTGTGATAAGAAGTGACAGGTTTAGAGCAAAATAATGGTTCTAGATTGAAGCTCTACTCTTATCTATGTAATCTGATTATGTGACACGCACTGGTGCCTGCTAAATGACCTTTCTTGCCTCAAGGTGACACAGGATGACACTAGCCACATTAGCTAGCTCTAGCCTCTACCTTTAATACACAGAGAGCTATTGTCACGGATTTCAGGCCTCGCTTCCCTCATCACTACAAACACTTCTGTCTGTAGTTCTCTGATGGAGCAGAAAAAACCACAAGCAACAGACTCGGAAAATAACGCTGTAAATATATTATCCAGTGTTTACATTGAGCAAGGAAATACTCACCAGATATGTGGTATAGGCAAAACTCAAGAACAGGCGTACAACGTGGCAACTTATGCATAGGAGCCCAATAGATGATGGCCCTACTACCACCTTAAAAGTAGTCTCCTACTGTCCTTTAAATTGCATGTAACTTAGGGACTGAGCTAATGAATTTTAGGGCGTACAATTGTTGGTAGATTATTAGAGAGACATAAAGGGGCGCTCTATGATGAGCTACAGGAGAGCAAGGGGCCCATATACTCTTCTTGCATGGGAGCCCATATGTGTCACCTAGAGTTTGGCCTTTGGGATTTCTCCCAGTTCTCTGGTTGCCAATACAGAAGAGGCATTATACTTTGGCAAAGAGGTTTTCTAACAAGATGACGAGTGACGATCAGAAGAACATGCCACACAAGGTCCAATTCGTGGCCTGGGCTAACAGGCTAAAATAGTAGTACGAACAGTGGTTTGTTTGGTTTCAAAGACCTACTCTAACATATTTTATTAGGGAACTCTGAGTTAATAAAGGGGTCCCTGATTCAGAACCCTCATCTATTACTTAGAGAGTAGAGCAGCTCGGAGGGTGTCTTACTCGGGATGTCTGTGCATGGGAATTAAACAGTTGTTGTGAGGTACATCTGCCGATTACAGAAAATTACTGGTGGTCCTAGCAGTATTTGATCTGCTTTGTATTTTCCTTTTGATAAAACAAAGGATTATTACATAGAGTCTGAGAAAGGTTAAGCTTACAGGAAATTGGAAGGCATAACATAAAAATGTGGTGTAATACTATGTTATTGGAAATTCCAGTAAACTACTATTTTGATAGAAGAATTCAAGGAATCCCTCATGTGACAGTTCACTAGGTCCTACAATTGTTTTATATTAGAATTCTAGACTATAAGTACAGAGGGAATTTTCTATTGAAAACAATAATTTTGTAAATCACTTGTGAAAATCTATTTTTTGTGATCAGGAAGTGAAATGTAATTTGCATCTTATACCTTTTAATGTCAAGAATTATCATTTGCTCCCGGGTCACTGATCCCTACTCTAACCACTTGTGTATTTGCACACAGAAGGAAGTTGAACACTCAACAATATACTGGGGCAAATTTACTATTCAAAATGCAAATGGATTCTAGTGCATATGCCGTGCACCACTAGACGCCTTTAGGGGTGTGTCTTATATGAAATGGGCGTGGTCTAACAAAAAGGGGCATGGTTTAAACTGTGCCGACGTGCAACAAAATTGTGCCAAAATTTGGAGCAAAAGGCTGTTGCAAACTATGCCAACCAAGAGGTGGTATAAGGAAGAGAAAAGTTATATGTGTTGCAAGATGCGTGAAATTTTCATTGTACTGTGCTTTGTTGCAAAATAATGGTGCAAATTTTGCAACCAATATAAGCACCAGGTGAAGGGAACCCTCCTGTACACCCCACCTGTTAGATGGCAGTTATTTTTCCAGACTTTTTCCATAAACACGCATAGTCTTCTCAACCAAGCTAACATATTATTTCAGTAAGGGAAATTAGATAAGCGACAGATGCTGAGTATCTCCTGCGGAAAAAGAAAGACTGGACAGGTTGAAATCCAACTTTTTTTTTTAACATTTCCCTCACATTTCCTTAGTCAGCTGTCCCCATATAAATCTGATTGTAGACAATTTAGGTTAAAATCCACATTTCCACCTAATATCTCTGGCCCAGCTTAGTTTTTCAATACTAGAACCTGCAATGTACTACATTTCCAGTAGACTTTTACTACATTTGCTCTATAGCCATGATAAGCCTGAAAAGAAATACACTGCATCCAATGCAAAACAACAAACAAAAAACCTGAACACATTTTTTTTTTAGTATTAATACTGGTAAATGCTTCTATTAAAACAGTTGCCAGAAAGTCGAATATAACTAAATAGAAAGTGCATAATCTGTGATTCTGCAGCACACTACTCTTAGTAAGCACCGGCAAATCCTTTTGCAGACTCACAGCTTTTGGGAAAACTACTGCATAGATTAAATTGAGCCAACCATTTCTATTATTTTGTGCCAAGTATGGAACTTTCTTCTAACTATTGTGCACAGAAGAAACGCTGACGGCGGCACAAGTTGGACTGTAAAATGTTATAAGGCAGCAGTTCCCTGTTGTATTAGAACTGCAAAGAATCTGTAAAGGCAACAACTATATAAAGCTGATAGTAAGCAATCCGAGCGATCTCTGGAAATGAAAAGTAGTCTGAAAAAAGAATGGGTTTACATGAGAAGCAATAATTATGTATACATGAGAAAAATATACATTCATCGTCTGGATTTTATTTATGTATATATATATATATATATATATATATATATATGGACAATTTATTTGTTTTTTGACAACTACCATTCTAAATATGGACATTATAGATGGGGGTCCCCCAGCTGCGACCCACCTTACCAGAGCTGCTCCCAATCTGGCAGACATCAGTTCGAAAAGCTCGCATGAAATGCTACATTTAGGCCTGATTCACACGAACGTGTTCGTTTTGCGTCCGCAAAAAATGCAGCTTTTTACCTGCGTTGCAGTTCCGTGTAGTGCGTGCTCCGTGTGACATCCGTTTTTTATGTTAGTATTGGTGCATCTTTTTTTATTTATTTTTCTTTTGCATTTCTTTAGCAACTGGTGCGTGAATCACGGACAGCACGCGGAAGACGTCCGTGTGCTGTCCATGGTTTTCATGCACCCATTGACTTCAAAGGTTGCGTGATCCGCAAAAACGCACCAAAATAGGACATGCAGTTTTACTCAATGAACACACACTGCGTGAATACTCACGCATGTCTGAATAGCCCCATTGAGTTACATAGGTCCGTTGTTTTCACGCACAGCGGACGTATACAGCGTTCGTGGGAATCAGGCTTTAGATAGACAAGGCTTGCCCTGAATTGTGATACAGCCCTTTAAATGATCCCCACTATGACATTGTGTGTACTATAGAGATCTGTAACAATTTGTGCTTTAGTAGCATCTAGTAGTGTTTAAATGGATTGTATGAGATTAGGCAAAAATGTCCCTTATTTTCCAAAAACAGCACCACCCTTGTCCATGGGCAGCTGGGCGCTATTCAAGTGAATGGGTGTCACGTAGGGTTCTTGGACCCACTGGGCCGTACCGCCTTGGCGCTATGGCAGCTGGCCAACAGGGCGCAGGTCAAAGTCTATAGTTTGCATAGGGTACCTGTGGCAGCTCGGGCAGTAGCAAGGCAGGCTCGCCTGGGACTGGGCAGCGGGTAGACGTCAGGCGCGGAGTAGGAGGACAGGCGTGGAATACAGCACAGCACGACTACAGCACAGCACGGCACTTGACCAGGATAGCACGAGATACAGGATACAGGATACACTGGGAACTGGAAAACACTGGGAGACCATTTGCTTAGACAAACTAGGATACGAAAAACAACACTCAGGCACTGCAGGAAGGGGCTGGACCCTTCTTATAGTCCAGGGTGCTCATGAGCTAATTTAGCATTAAAGTCCGGTGCGCGCGCTGCCCCTTTAAGAACGGGCACGAGTATGCGTGCGCACCCTACGAGACCCGGCCGAGGTGAGTGGAAGTGAGCGCTGGCTTCTCCTGAGGAGGAGACTGGGGCCAGCGCTCGCTGACCCATGGCTGCGGCCGTCAGGAGGTGAGTGAAAATGACGGCCCGCAGCCATGGACATGACAATGGGACTGATCTTTAATTTCAGTTAAATCCCATAGGTAAGAGAGGCGCTGTTTGTGGGAGAAAACATTTTTATCTTTTTTCTAATCTCTCAAAGGGTTAACATAACATTTAATACATTTTATACTGAGGTGAACTAATCCATCCAATTTTCCCTTAAAGGCTTCAAACACATTACTCATTAAACACTTGACTCATTGATCTATTAGATAAAGTTAACACTTGGGTGATTAAGAGTGAAAGTCATGAAAATGCAGTTACAGGATATTATTATCTCAGTCACCCTTTCAAATAAGCTTTTGTACCATCCCTGCATGCTAAACATCTTTAGTAGGAAGCAATGTGTTCATTTGGTAGCAATAATCCAGTACCTGTGCAAAATAACCCAAAATTATGTACGACGGTTTACCTTGCCAGGGCATATCTAGAAATTTGACCCCCTGGGGAGAAGTCAATGAGCTACGCCATAGGGTGAATATAGCAATTATTTCAGGATTATTGTGTGACCTGAATACACTAAGAACTCTTATCTGAAGGGGCAACAGACTAAAGCTACATTCACACGAACGTTGCCCACCTCGAACGTCGAAAACTGCTGTTTTCCACGTCCGAGGTAGACCCGTGCGGGACACGTTGTCACGGATCCCCCACAGACTACAGTCTATGGAGGGATGCGTGACACGCAGTAAAATAGGACATGTCCTATTTCTCAACGGACCGTTCACTCGCTCTGTTGAAACAACGGTTGTGTGAACGACCCCATTGAAATACATGGGTCCGTGTGACGGCCGTTGTTTTAACGGCCATCACACAGACGAGATTCAAGTTCATGTGAATGAGCCCTAAGGCTACATTTACACGAGCGTGACAGATTTATGAGCATAAAAACGCGCGTAAATCTGTCCATGTGAGTTGTGTTTTTGCATCAGTGTGCTTTGCGTGTCGCATGTGTTTTTCGCGCACTTGCAAGCACTTCAATTTTTTTTCAATGTAATTGATGTGTGACATTGACTTCAATGGTCGACTAGGTGCATGAAACGCACCAATATAGGACATGCAGTGAGTTTCACACAACGGACACTCGCTGCGTGAAACTCACGCATGTCTGAATAGCCCCATTAAAATTAATGGGTCAGTGTGCTGTCAGTTATTCCAACGGACAGCACACGGACGAGGAACAGGCTTGTATGAATGAGCCCTAACATTTGGCCATCTGTCTACCCTCCAGGATTGACACGGTAATATAATTCATAACTGTCACAGTACATCATGGGGTCATACATGCACTTTTTCTATAAGAGATTTTTTAGGAAATATTTCCAGATTTTCACTTTCAGAAAAAGAACCAGATAAAAAGTGCTGTACGATGCCAACAAAAATAGTACACAAAAACGCCTAGATAATGCCATACAGTGCCAATATAAATAGTCACGCAGTTATACATTTCCACTACTTTTTGTAAGTCACGACAATCCTTTGATAACCTTACGCATTTTGAGTCATTCACTTTCTTATTTATCTTTGGTTAAACGCTGCAAAATGTGACATTTTAAAAGTAGGTGGTATCACTTTACTCTGTTGGAAAAATACATCATGACTAGTTTGACGTAAATGCTGAAAGTATAAAAACGAAAGACGTTAAACCGGGGCTTTAAGAACTGCAACTAGCATTATCATCAAGATGCATTTTATAACGCTACTAAGACATTTATATTATGTTTAAAAGCTTCATTTCCAGGCTGACGCGGTTAAGATTACGCTTTTAAAGCTGAGTACAGACACCTAAATACCCTTTTAAATTCTCCCTTTTAGGCTGACATTATAATGTGTTTTCTTCATCACTGGGTTGTTGGAGAACAGGGGGGAACACAGCTTTAAAAAAACATCCCAATCAGATAAAGACTGGCTTTCTAAGTAGTTTTTTGTTCTGCTGCCATTGACGTAAATTTGTTGAATCTAGCTCATTTTTGAGTGTTAAAGGTCACGCTGCTTTCCGATAGTATTTGTTTTTAAGAAAAGCAGACATACTGCAGTGTACACGTTTCTCCTGAGCTGCGTCTGCAGTATGAAGCCTCTCTTTGTTCAGTAAAGTGATCTCCTCCTTGGACCATAAAACAAGTCTGAAGGTCCACAGTAAAATAGGTCAGTATATCAAAAAGTCATTTCATGGGTACTAAAGCAGTTTGATCCAAGAAAAACCACAAAATTGATGCAGAAATGTAAAAAGAAGTCTATAAATCAAATGTTTCACTTATGAAAGATGTGTCTATGGACAGAAAATGACCTAATGTTAAAAAAAAAACAACAATTTGCTGGTGTTTTTTTGTTTTCGTTTCTATGTCCCTGTCTATACTAAAAAAAAAAAAAAATCATGAAATATTTCATCTTGTGCTGGGGCAGGTTGTGCATCAGAGGGTGAGATTTCAATAAAAGGTAATACTTCTATTTTAAGGCTACATTCACACGAGCGTGACAGATTTACGCGCATTAATCTGTCCGTGTGCGTTGCGTTATGCATCAGTGTGCTTTACTCAACAATGTGTATTTCACGCACTCGCAAGCACTTTTTTTTAAATGTAATTGATGCGTAAAATACGGACAGCACACGGTTGTGCATCCATGTGCGGTCCGTGGTTTTCACGCACCCATTGACTTCAATGGGCGCCTAGGTGCGTGAAGATGCACCAATATATTACATGGTGTGAGCTTCACGCAACGGACACTCACTGCCTGAAAACTCACACATGTGTGAATGGCCCCATTTAAATCAATGCTTGCAGCATACACTTATAGGACATTTTTTTTTATAAGTCTCATCCAGGCCACGTTCAATGGCCTAATGGGCAAAGCCAGGGTAGAAGGAGCATGTGGCTTACAATTTTCCACATTTTCAAAATTCTGTGGGTTAATTAAGTATATGCAGCAATGGGAATAACTATATTGGGTGCATATGTTACAGTTGCACCAGGAACTGCTGGCTTACCTGAGTGGAATTTATCAATTCACCACTAAATCACAAAAACAGGGCATTCTCCAGAAGGAAGACTCAGGCAAGTCAAATAACCAACCGGAATTGAGGATTAACTTTTAGGCCTCGTTTACACGAGCGTATTATACGCGCGTGCGACGCGCGTGCTTTTCACGCGTGTCGTACGCACCTATAATAGTCTATGGGGCTGTTTAGACGATGCGTGTATTTTGCGCTGCGTGAGTGCGTTGCGTAAAACTCACGACATGTTCTATATTCTTGCGTTTTTCACGCAACACGCACCCATTGACTTCAATGGGTGCGTGAAAACAACGCATGCCACACGGACGGTCCTGCGTTGCATGCGCGAAAATCACGCAAGAGCTGTCAAAAGGATGAATGTAAACAGAAAAGCACCACGTGCTTTTCTGGTTACAAACATCCAAACGGAGTGTCAAATTAGAGATGAGCGCACCGAACTTCACCGGGTTCGGCCGAACTCGTTTTGACCGAACCCGGCAAAAAATGTTCGGGTACGCGACGTCAGGAGACAGTCACTGCCTACGGTGCTCAAAGACTTAAACTGTTTCAGCACCATGGACAGTGACTTTCGATCACAATATACATATACGTGTAAAAAAAAACAGAAGTTCGGACTTACCGATAAGTCCCGGCTCCTTCCTCCAGTCCGACCTCCCGGGATGACAATTCAGGCCAAGTGACAGCTGCAGCCAATCACAGGCCAAGCACAGGCTGCAGCCAATCACAGGCCAAGCACAGGCTGCAGCGGTCTCATGGCCTGCCGCGTCATCCTGGGAGGTGGGGCCGGATGACAAGAGAGGGACGCGTCACCAAGGCAACGGCCGGGAGACCGGACTGGAGGAAGCAGGCAGTTCATGGTAAGTTTGAACGTCTTTTTTTATTCACAGGTTGGTGTATATTGTGATCGGCATTCACTGTCGAGGGTGCTGAAAGAGTTACTGCCGATCAGTTAGCTCTTTCAGCACCTTGGACAGTGACGGGCCTCGACTACCTCATCTCTATGATGGCGGCTGCGTGAAAATCACGCAGCCGCGCATCATACACGGATGACACACGGAGCTGTCAAATGCCTTTTGCGCGTTTAAAACGCAACAAGGCTGCGTATACGCAGTGCATACGCCATACAAACGTGCGCAAAACGCAGCGTTTTTTGCGCGCGCAAAACGCACACGCTCGTGTAAACGAGGCCTTAGACTGCAGATTCACTGTCAATGTACCTTTTTCAGGACTGTGTCACCTGTCAACCCAGTTCTAAAAAAATCCACGGTACATTTCCAGGAATTTTTAAAAAAAGAGAACTGCTCCGGATAATGTTTTTTCATGAAAAAAACATAAATGTAGAATGGGTGACTACAGCTTTGAAATATCTTCAAGTAGTTATTAACACAACAGGGAATGTCTTAAAAATAGGTATTTGGTTATAAAATGTACTTGTGGGCGTACCATTGATTTTTCATTCTCTAGGATTTTCTGCAATGTTCATTTGTTTGACTTTTTGAAATATATTTTATTTTTTGTTGTGATATTTTGTCTCAGTTTTATTGGTAATGTTTCACACTGAGTTTCACATGGCGGATTTACTTCTGAGAAGTCATTTATCTGCCCACAAAATCAAAATTTGCCTTACTTGAAAGTAAGTGTGTGTGTGTGTGTGTGTGTGTGTGTGTGTATAATATTCAAAAGGTGAATAAACTTCATAAACTTAATTTCACACATTTTAGTCTAGAGATTATATTTTTTAAATGTTTTCTGTGCATTATAGGAAAGGGAAATCTCACAGTGATATTTCACTTATTTCTAAAAAAGAAAAGGCAGCGAACACAAAATCTGTCCACTGAGAAAAAAATCTGCATGTATGTGTTAAGGAGCTACTCAGCACCATGAATACTTTTCATTTTTATTGTTTTTCTTTATTTACCAGTATATAATCTATGCAGCACATTATGAACAAATTCTAGACTGTGAATGATGCAGTTTTTTTGCCTTTCCCACAGCAGGAAGTTACAGCATGATCTCAAGCAGCTGGTGATAAAAAGGGATGAAGAAATGCCAAGCTCCTTCTAATTCTCATTCTGTTCTGTTCTGTTCTGGCCAAAATGAAAAGTAGCTTGTCATTCAGTGGGATGTTTACTACTATTAATCTGCTGTACAATAACTGAAGTATGACTGAGGTTTATAGGAAATATATTAACTATTCATTTGCCTCTCAAAACTGTCTTTTACCAGCTCGGACATCTGCCATAAGTGTTATTTTAAGAAACAAAGAGGTGGAAAAAGTCTTTGATCATTTTTTAAATAGCTCTAAATAAATCTGTGAATACCAGCTAGCGATTTTTTTATGGCGTTTTATGAACAGATCTCTGATGGCTGCACAAGGTTAGAATGTTTTTATCATGCAATGGCAAATGCATAATCCAGGTGAGTAACCTTTATTTAATGGTGATTCAGCACACGCCTGATCTTATCGCCCCCAGACTTGAAAGAAGCCACTCACCAGGTTATTATAAAGGAGCTTGGATCATTTCCTATGTCTTGATTTAAGAAATGCCCATCTATCAGGGAACCATACAAAATGTTTCATTTCCTATCTGTCTGATGAATAGAACAGAAGAACAATGGAAGATTGTGAGAGTCTTCTGCATAGCAAATGCTGCAAAAACCTTCTTCTTGATGTGGCACATCATTGCATGTCTACACAGAGATCCCATTGTATTACTGTATGTTCTGTGAAGTATGTTCTCTAGTTTTTTTTGGTCCCCACTTAACCCCTTGCCGCTCCTTGACGTACTATTACGTCATGGCAGCTGTATCGTTCGCGCTCCATGCCGTAATAGTACGTCTCGGGAGTAACGGCCGTTTCGGCCGTCCTCCCGACACATACAGGAGCTGTGACAGCTGCTGTCTTGTTCAGCAGCTGTCACAGCTCCTACAGCGGGGACCGATCGCTGTGTCCCCGCTGATTAACCCCTTAAAAGCCGCGTTCTATAGAGATCGCGGCTTTTTAGGGGTTAAGCTGCCATCGCCGGCCTGCTACGCGATAGCGGCCGGCGATGGTGACTATGGCAACCGGACACCAAACAATGGCGTCCGGCTATGCCATAGACGGAAGCCTAGTGGGTCCTGACAACGTCAGGACCCACTATGCTTGCTGTCAGTGAGTAGCTGACAGTTCTAATACACTGCACTACGCATGTAGTGCAGTGTATTAGAATAGCGATCAGGGCCTCCTGCCCTCAAGTCCCCTAGTGGGACAAAGTAATAAAGTAAAAAAAAAGTTAAAAAAAGATGTGTAAAAATAAGAAAATAAAAGTTTTAAAAGTAATAAAAGTAAAAGTCCCACTTTTTCCCTTATCAGTCCTTTATTATTAATAAAAATATATAAACAAACAAATAAACTATACATAATTGGTATCGCCGCGTCCGTAACGGCCTGAACTACAAAATTATTTTGTTATTTATCCCGCACGGTGAACGCCGTAAAAAAAAATATTAATAAACCGTACCACAATCACAATTGTTTGGTCACTTCACCTCCCAAAAAATGGAATAAAAAGAGATCAAAAAGTCGCATGTACCTAAAAATGGTACTGATCGAAACTACAGTTCGTTACGCAAAAAATAAGTCCTCGCACGGCTTTATTGATTGAAAAATAAAAACGTTCTGGCTCTTAGAATAAGGTAACACAAAAAGTGAATGATTGTTTACAAAACGTATTTTATTGTGCAAACGCCATAAGACATAAAAAAAAACTATAAACATCTGGTATCGCCGTGATCGTATCGCCCCGCAGAATAAAGTTAATATATCATTTATAGCGCACGGTGAACGCTGTAAAAAAAAAAGTATACAAAAACAATAGTAGAATTGCTGTTTATTAGTCACCACGCCACCTAAAAATGGAATAAAAACTGATCAAAAAGCTGCATGCACCCCAAGAAAACTACAATGGATTCCTCAAGGGGTCTAGTTTCCAAATTGGGGTCACTTTTGGGGGGTTTCCAATGTTTTGGCACCACAAGACCTCTTCAAACCGGACATGGTGCCTAATAAAAAAGAGGGCTCAAAATCCGCTAGGTGCTCCTTTGCTTCGGAGGCCGGTGCTTCAGTCCATTACCGCCCGAGGGCAACATGTGGGATATTTCTCTAAACTGCAGAATCTGGGCAATAAGTATTGAGTTGCGTTTCTCTGATAAATCCTTTTGTGTTATAAAAAAAATGGTATAAAAAGAGTAAATTTCACCTCTACTTTGCTCTAAATTTCTGTGAAAGACCTAAAGGGTTCATAAACTTTCTAAATGCTGTTGTGAATACTTTGAGGGGTCTAGTTTCTAAAATGGGGTGTTTGATAGGGGTTTCTAATATATGGGCCCCTCAAAGCAACTTCAGAAATGAACTGGAACCTAAAAAAATAAATAAATGAGGCAATACTTCGCTTCTCACATTATACTGATAATGAGCCGTGCCCACTCCGAGATGACCCCAGTTTTGACCGTTTGTATAAACGGAGACCCCTATTAGACCGTTCCAGTGCCCGGTTTTCCCAAGCATACACCCCCGAGAAGTGTTTTTCTATTGATGAGTCCCTGGTACATTTTAAAGGGAGGGTTCAATTCCGCCAGTACCTGCCAGGTAAGAGGGCAAGGTATGGCGTGAAGATGTATAAGCTGTGCGAGAGTGCATCAGGGTATACCTACAGGTTTAGGATATATGAAGGAAAGGCCACCCCCAAACCAGACTGCATCCTGGACTACAATAGGTACATGGGAGGGATGGACTTGTCAAATCAAGTCCTGAAGCCCTACAGCGCCATGCGGTGTGGTATAAGAAGCTGGCCGGGCACATCATACAGATGGCTTTGTACAATGCGTATGTGCTACGTCGATGTGCAGGCCAGAGGGGAACTTTCCTGGAATTTCAAGATCTAATCTTTAGGGACCAGGAAGGGGGGGCACCCAGTACTTCTGGAAGCGAGGCCACACGCATCGTACCAGGGCAACACTTTCCAGGAGAAGGTCCCCAAACCGGTGGAAAGGGAAAGAGTCAAAAGAGGTGCAGAGTCTGCTATAAGAGGGGGATAAGGAAGAACACAATATACCAATGTGACACGTGTCCCGAAAAACCAGGGCTCTGTATAAAAGATTGTTTTAAAATGTATCATACATCCCTTGATTTTTAATTTACCCTGATGCACTCCGCACAGCTTACCCCCCTCATCTTTCCCTTCTGAGCCCTGCCGTATGCCCAGGCAGCTGATAACAGCCACATGTAGGGTATTGTCGTACCCAGGAGAACCCACATTACAATTTAAGGGGTGTATATCTCCGGTGGCGCATGCTGGGCACACTATATTGGACACTGAAATGGCATATACATATATAAAATTGCAAATCTCACACTGCACCATCTGCTGCGCATTATCTTTTACACAGTACCTGTGGGGTCAAAATGCTCACTACACCTCTAGATGAATGTCTTAAGGGGTGTAGTTTTTAAAATGGGGTCACTTCTCGGGGGTTTCAACTGTACTGGTACCTCAGGGGCTTCTGCACACATGACTTAGCACCAGAAAAGCTCCAGTAGGCCAAATGGTGGTCCTTTCCTTCTGAGCCCTCCCATGGGCCCAAAGGGCAGTTTATCACCACAATTGGGGTATTGCCGCACTAAGGACAAATTGGGCAACAAAATGGGGTATGTTGTTCCTTGTGAAAATAAGAAATTTTGATCAAAAATGACATCTTATTGGAAAAAATATCATTTTTTTCATTTCACAGCCCAATTCAAATAGGTGCTGTGAAAAACCTGTGCGGTCAAAATGATAACAAAAACCATAAATGAATTCCTTGAGGGGTGTAGTTTCCAAAATGGGGTCACTTCTGGTGGGTTTCCATTGCTTTGATACCTCTGGGGCTCTGCAAATGCGACATGGCACCCGAAAACCAATCCAGCAAAATCTGGACTCCAACAAACACATAGCGCTCCTTTCCTTCTGAGCCCTCCCATGGGCCCAAACGGCAGTTTATCACCACAAATGGGGAATTGCCGCACTAAGGACAAATTGGGCAACAAAATGGGGTATGTTGTTCCCTGTGAAAATAAGAAAATTTGATCAAAAAAGACATTTTATTGGAAAAAATATCATTTTTTTCATTTCACAGCCCAAGTCAAATAGGTGCTGTGAAAAAACTGTGCGGTCAAAATGATAACAAAAACCATAAATGAATTCCTTGAGGGGTGTAATTTCCAAAATGGGGTCACTTCTGGTGGGTTTCCATTGTTTTGATACCTCAACGCCTCTTCAAACCTGGCATGCTGCCTAAAATATATTCTAATAAAAAAGAGGCCTCAAAATGCACTAGGTGCTTCTTTGCTTCTAGGGCTTGTGTTTTAGTCCACGAGCGCAGTAGGGCCACATGTGGGACATTTCTAAAAACTGCAGAATCTGGACAATACATATTTAGTAGTGTTTCTCTGGTAAAACCTTCTCTGTTACTAAAAAAAAATTGAATAAAATTGAAATTCAGCAGAAAAAATGAAATTTGCAAATTTCATTTCCACTTTGCTTTAATTCCTGTGAAATGCCTGAAGGGTTAAAAAACTTTCTATATGCTGTTTTGAATACTTTGAGGGGTCTAGTTTTTAAAATGGGGTGTTTTATGGGGGTTTCTAATACATAGGCCCCTCAAATCCACTTCAGAACTGAACTGGCACCTTCAAAAAAAGGCTTTTGAAATTTTCTTAAGAATATGAGAAATTGCTGTTTATGTTCTAAACCTTGTAACGTCCAAGAAAAATAAAATAATGTTCAAAAAACGATGCCAATCTAAAGTAGACATATGGGAAATGTGAACTAGTAACTATTTTGGGTGGTATAACCGTCTGTTTTTCAAGCAGATGCATTTACATTCTCAAAAATGCTATTTTTTGTAAATTTTCTCTAAATTTTGCAATTTTTCACAAATAAAGACTGAGTATATCGACCAAATTTTATCACGAACATGAAGCCCAAAGTGTCACGAGAAAACAATCTCAGAATCGCTTGGATAGGTTTAAGCATTCCGACGTTATTACCACATAAAGTGAAATATGTCAGATTTGAAAAATGGGCTCTGAGCCTTAAGGCCCAAACTAGGCTGCGTCCATAAGGGGTTAAGTCCCCAAACTAATATATAGAATTACAAGGCTAATGTAAGGACTTGTCTAATACAATCAAGCTCCTCCTTTGACTTATATTATCTATGTAGCCAGAAAATGTAAAATCAAACGCCTTTGTATTGTATCTTCATTAAAATGTACTTTTAAGCTCACTTTTTCCTCTGTGCACTTACAATAAAATAATGCTACTTGGAAACCATAAACAAGCAGGCTAGCTTCCGCCAACAGATCATATTATGACTTTGTCTCTATTCTATTTCACTACTCACTCATTAACATGAGAACATAGGATGCTTAGCCACTACCGAACGTATGTCGCTGTGCCTGTTAAGCAATGAAGAGGCCGCAGCGCTCACGAGAGAGAGAGTTGGACCCTTTAGAACCTTAAAAGTTACCCTTTAAGAATGAAGCCTAATACTTGTATTACCGATCTGATATTGATGACCTATCCCAAGGATAGGTTATCAATATCAAAGTCCCTGAAAACCACTTTAACACATGCACATTTAAATAGTCCTGACAAAACCCTTTGATGGGTAACAAAACTTTTAAAAACTTCTGACTCACCATGTCAGACCTTTTGATCAGTGGGGGTGCGAGCACTGAGACCCCGACCGATTACTAAAACAAAACTGCAGAAGCGCAGGGGTGAGCGCTGTGCCGCTTAGTTTCTGATCAGCTTTCCTCGGAAAGCCCAGCAAACTGTGTACACACTCATAGACTTTCTATGGAGCCCGTACACCAATTGATTGGCGTTCCAAGGAAAGTCAATCATAAACGAAGCAGCACAGTGTTCACCCGAGCGCTTCTGCAGCTTCTTTTTAGCAATCGGTCGGGGTCTCAGTGATCGGACCCCCACCGATCAAAACTTCTGACATGTCAGAAGTTTTTAAAAAGTTTAGTTACCCTTTAAGAATGAAGCCTAATACTTGTACTGTATTAATAAGTCACATTTCAGGAGTTCAGACTCACAGCTAATTTACAACAGTACAGTAAACATAAAAAATGATAACTACTGAAAGCAAATAGTGTAAGGCTGGTGTTCCTTAGGTTCACCAGAGGAAATTATTCTGAGGGCCCAAACTCCATTTATACAGAACATGTGGACGTCCACTTTTAATTGTGGTGTGTGTTATCATTGTACAGGACATATAATCAAAAAGGTCGCAAAGTATTTACAGGGGCCAATTATCGGGCAAACAATCATTGCCCTGTGTAAACAGGGCAACTATCAGCCGATGAACAAGCAAACACTCGTTCATCGACTTATTGCATAATTTACGCAGCCGGAAATATTATTGTTGTTGGCAGCACATCTCCCTGTACAAACGGGGAGAAGCTGCCGGCATGAGAGAAATGTATGGGGACGAGTGATTGTTCCCATACATAGCTCCATGTGAAAGGAGCAAACGAGCTGTCTCATTGATAGGTGCTCGTTTTCACGGTCCCCGTCGGCCCATGTAAGAGGACTCTGAGTCAACCCGTAAAAGAAAGATCATAGTGGTAAGTGATTGGCTCCAAAACCAGTCCAAACAGGTTTGTCTTCTGCTGGACATTTAAGGCCCATTATTATTTTGGAGCCAACCATCATCCAACCCTTAAAGCAAATGAACATCAAAAATGACAAAAAAAAAGAGGACCCTGCCCTTACGAGTTTGCAATCTAAAGGGAATAAGTATGCAATGAAAACTTTATAAAAGAGAAGCCAGTGAGAAAAAAATCATGGCTTATGAGTTCGTAAATTGAAATATGAATATTTCAGGCAGTAATTGGATTTCAAGAACATTGAAGTGTTCAGATAATGTAAATATCTACTTGTGCTCTATGCTGGATACCTGGTCACGTCTTCACTGAACAATGTATATCACATTGCAGAATGAGTCAATAGCAAATGTCAACCTGAGCGCACCTGACACCCACATAACTATACAGTCTATTTACAGATGTCATTTACTGAGGCACAACATTGCCAGATGTACCTTTCACACAGAAAAAACACTATAGTCAGTGAGTGAATAAACGCAATGGGCAGAAAATTCATTAGACGTAAATAACAATCTACTGTGAGAGAAAACAGGAAACAATTTGATATAAGGTTAAGTATGCATGCAATATAATAATGGGCAGAAAACGTAATCCGCAGAAAAATGCACACACTTCTAATATAACACAACTTTGTCAAATAAATGTCAGCACTCACCTGTGTTTAGATCACTAAAGACCAGTACACACGTAACATTCCTGCAGGTAGATCTACTGTAGACAGTTGACCTCTATGCTCAGGGTAAAATTAGGTCAACCATGTTGAATTTATTTATTTTCCTGGCAGCTGTTACCTCATCTTCTCTGTCTCCTTAGAAATCGATATGTAGCTTTGGTCAAAGTCTTTTGTATTAGCTCATCAGATCCTCTTGCCCGATATTGATCATCTGAAAATGAAAGGGTTATATACACGGTGGGAAGTTGGCCATTGTAGGCGGTCATCATGTAGCCACATCAAAAGACCATGCAGAGGAATAGCTAAATTGACTGTTAGATCTTATCTGACTAAACAAGTGCATGGCAAAATGAAAAATCGGATATAAAATAATAATAAGTACCTTTAGGCCGGATTCAGATGGCCATAATACTGCCACATTTTGTTTTCCCCCTACGGTTCTACTAGGCCAAACTGTGTTTTGCTGCAGACCTGAGTTATTATCAGATAGACTGGTTGCTAGGGACATTCTGCCTGACAACCTCAACTGTATGTGGTTGCTAGGCAGTGTATTCCTTACAACCAGACTGTCAAACATGGTGGCCATACACATTAGACGAAAGTTGATGAAAGTGGACGATTTTGAAGATAGGGAACGATCGACAGAAATTTTAACAAAATGGTTGTTACAACCGAATGATAGCCGACAGTAATTTACTCGCAAAACAGGTCAGCGATGTTGGAAATTTTCATTCAAATATTGGAAGAATATGTTCTGTAAATGCCAACACACATAGGAGGAATGTAGGCGGGGTACATCACTTCCAGCTAATCTCCTTCTCATCGGACATGTATGGCATTGTACGAATTATGGCGACGTCAACTTAATGAATATTCGCTGTTAGAACGATAATCTGAACATCGATTTACAGCTTTCTAACGTTAACTTTGGCTACTGCCACCCATACTGAAAAAAGGGGTATTGACAACCACTCTGCCATTATTCTCCTAAAGCTCTTAATATTCCATTAAGTTCTCATTTTCAACCATCGATACAGTAGTTGCATTGTATTCATGACTTGTGTTAGACATTCCAACATGTTTTTACAGATTAATCCTAAAAATATCGGTACATCTGTATCATGACTCATTGCCCTGTTTGGGAAAGAACAGTCAGCTCCCATTAGACAGGGTTTTATTCAAGTCATATGGATGCAGACAGGCATTCCCCGGGCTGTCTTAAAAAAACAACAATTTTTAATGACTGTCAATCGTGCTGCTGGATTTGATAAATGCAGGCAGAATTTATCATGTGGGTGGAAAATAAATTCATATGAGCATAAGTGATTCTGAGGGGAAATCTTCATCAGCTGCCATTCTGGGATTATCTTTTGAAAAGTCACGGTCGGGCATTATTTTATTATTTCATAACTTGTCTACTATAGCTTTTTGTAAATTTGCCTTGATAATTCTTCTCTACAGACTCTATTGCAGCAGAAGACAGTCAGTTACTAAGGCCCCATGCACATGACCGTGCATTTGCGTCCGCATACTATCCGCAATTACGTATAGTATAGGGCACATTATATCCTATGGGCCAATGCACACGACCGTGGTTTCCATTGGATTTGTGGCCTAGTGGGTCCCGCTTCGTGACACATTGCATGTCAAATGTAATAATTAACTAAAGTTGCTCTCCGGGGGGCGTGGCCTAGCAGCAGATGTAAGAGGACGTGTGTGGCTGGAGCTCCTGCTGTATCCATCCTGAAAGTACTGATTATCCCTGAATTACCCGGTAATATTCACCGATCTGGAGGCTGGAGGAGTCGGTACCGCTTAATACAGCTGCAATGACCCGTTCTAAGAAACAAAAAACGCCGCCGGCGAGTCCGGGGCCGAGAAGACAAGATGACGCCGAGGAGACTGAATGCAGGAGCAGGCACATGCGGTCTGAAGCAGCAGACAGGCTGGAGAGATTTGCAAGAACCCCTCGTGTGAGCGGATCTGCAGCAGGCAAGACGCCGGTGGCTGGCAGTGGGAAGGCAGACAGCATGGCCTCAGGCTCCAGATACTCAGTGCTGGGAGAGGACACGGTGAGTGAGGAGGAGGAAGAGCTGGGGAGTCAGCGGCGGGACAGGCATGTTGAGGAAGATGGAGGCAGAACGCATATCAGGAGAGACCAGGTGAAGGAGCCTTCCCTCACATATATATTCGCTGCGGTGAAGCAGAACTCCTCAATTTTATCTATGCTGACCGGGCAGGTGGGAAGCCTGAAGGAAGATATTCTGCTGTTACGTAATGATTTACAGAAAGTGGCAGAAAGAACCACAGTTATTGAGGGGAGAGTGTCTGAAGTGGAAGATGTTCTGCCGGAGCTCAGGCGGGATGTGCAGTCCTCAGTCCTTGGCGGTGGTGGCCCTGCAGGCTAAGGCGGATGATTTAGAAAATCGGCTACGCAGAAACAACGTGCGTTTGGTCGGAGTGCCGGAAAAAACGGAGGGCAATAACTCGGGTGAGTTTTTGGAAAAATGGCTGCTGGAGCAGTTTGGCCGGGAAGAGTTGTCTCCTTTTATATGCTGTTGAAAGAGCGCACAGAGTACCTACCAGACCGGGACCACCGCGGAGGCCCCCGAGACCGGACTTAGTGAAGCTGTTGCACTACAAGGACAGAGATAAGATACTGAGGAAGGCAAGGGAACGGCAGGATATCTCCATCAATGGTGCCAAAATATCCTTTTATCCGGATTTCTCCGCGGATGTACAGAAGAAGCGGCTGCAATATTGGGATGTAAAGAAACGTCTGAGGAACTTGTCCATACCGTACTCCATGATGTATCCGGCTAAATTGCGGGTGGTTGCTTTTGGGACTGCTTCATTCTTTGAGAACCCCAGAGAGGCTGCAAGATGGCTGGATAGCAATGAGGCACGGCTGCGGAGACCGGCTGGAGAAGAAGATGCGTGAAAGCCCGCCTGGGCGGTGAAGTCTGGAGCCATGTTGGCGTTTGCGGGACTGTAGCATATTATATGTTCTTATGCAGTTCTCCGAAGTGTGTGAACACCCTTGTCTGAAACACAGCAGGGTGGTATCCTGTTAACAAGAATGGCCGCACCTGACGGCAATGTTATTGTTGGATTGTTACTGGGTACCTAATGTATCTGTAATTCTGCTGATTGTGTGGGATTGTTTAATACATGCGAATAGCAGTGGGAGCCAGCGTTCACTGGAAGTGGTGAGAAAGTTAAATGGTTCAAAGAGAGATACCAATAGGGCATGTCAAAAGTTCGCACTATGGTGCGTTTCTGCTGGATAGGAGAGACAGTACATGTCGCTCTGACCCTTTTCGGAGGGGAGGTTTTGTTGGGGGGGGGAGGAGGGAGGGAACGCACGGCCTAATATCTTGACTGGAGCAGGCTGGAATAGTAACAGATTTCTTAAAGATATGGCGCCTGATGGGATCGGTTAAATGTCTATCCTGGAATGTCCGGGGAATACGGGAAGCTAGGAAACGACAGGCAATCTTTAACTGGGTTAAACAGCAAAATGCCCTGATAGTGGGGCTGCAAGAAACGCATCTGACTAGAGAATCTGTGTCCTTACTGCAGAGAGTGTGGATCGCACATGGGTTTCATTCCTTTCATACGACTTATTCTAGGGGGGTGAGTTTGCTGATACACAGGAGTCTTCCCTTTGTCTGTCATTCGTCTTTCTCTGATGAGGAGGGGAGATATGTGGGAGTGCACTGTACTATATATCACTGGGAGTGTATTCTAGTAGTGCTGTATATCCCTCCGCCTTATTCTAGCACTGTACTTAAACGAGTTACGGAGAAACTCTCCAGGTGGCCTGAGGTACCGCTAATCGTGATGGGGGATTTTAATGCGGTGATGTCTGAAGGGTTGGATAGGTTTCATAGGGGAGGGGGAGGGCAAAGGGGAGACCTGACTGCCTTTGGAAGATTAATGGAGGAATTGGGTCTGCGGGATATTTGGAGAGATAAACATCCAGGGGTGAGGCAGTACTCGTGTGCATCATCCACATTTCAGTCACTTTCGCAAATAGATTTGGTAGCATGCTCAGCTTCAGCAGTGCCGTACATAGCGCAAATTGAATACCTACAGAGGGCGTTGTCAGACCACTCTCCGATGGCGGTGACGCTGGAAGTGGGTGTAAGGCCTACCAGGAACCCCGGGAATTGGAAGCTGAATGCGTTTTGGCTAAGATTGATGGACGGCGGGGAAATACGGGACTTGATAAAAGAATATTTCAATTTTAATACTGAGTCAGTGCCGCGAGGGGTGTTATGGGACGCCATGAAAGCCTGGTTGAGGGGAGTATTCATTCAACATATTAAACGAATTAAAACTAAATCTAGGCAATTGGGAGAAAGTTTAGAGGATCGGGTGACAGAAACAGAGGGGAGACATGTAGAAGAGGGCTCCGAGGAGACACTTAGACATTGGGTGGAGGCACACACGTTGTTAAAAAAATCACCAACTAACAATGGCGGATAATAAACGATTATTCCTTAAACAGAAATATTATGAAGAAGGGGAAACTGCGGGGAGACTACTTGCTAGGATGGCAAAGCCGCATGGGAGTAATAATTTCATTCATGGCCTTAGGGGGGAGGGGGAGGGTGGAGACAGACACGGGGCAAATCTTGCAAATATTTCAGCGGTTTTATACTGACCTATATACATCCAAAGTGCATTACGACACACAGCAATTGGACGAGTACTTGGCAAACATTAATTTGCCTACCTTGGGCCGGGAGGACTGTGAAAGCTTGGAGGCACCTATTTCACTGGAGGAGTTGGAACAGGCGATAAGGGATATGGCAAATGAGAAAGCCCCGGGTCCAGATGGGTTACCGGGGGAAATCTATAAGGAATATGGGACGGAACTAGCGCCAGAATACTTGAGTACTTTGCAGGATAGCTTTGACAGAGGTAAACTACCAGACTCCCTATATGAGGCTACGATAGTGGTTCTCCCAAAAGAGGGGAAATACAGTCAATTACCGGAGTCCTACAGACCAATATCCTTGTTGACATCGGATGTCAAGATTTTGGCAAAGATATTGGCACTGCGGCTGAACAGGGTGGTACCGCATGTTGTGCATGAAGACCAATCGGGGTTCATGCCCTCCAAATCGATGGCTGTCAACCTCAGGCGGCTGTTTTTAAATCTTCAGGTGACACCGGATGATCAAGGAGGAAGGGCGGTGCTAACGTTAGACGCCGCAAAAGCGTTCGACTGCGTAGAATGGGGGTACCTATGGCGGGTAATAGAAAAGATGGGATTCGGCCCTGACTTCGTGAAGTGGGTACAGTTGTTGTATGTGGCCCCTACAGCCCACATACGGGTGAATGGTGCAATGTCCGAGAGATTTTCACTGGCCCGGGTTACGCGCCAGGGGTGCCCACTGTCACCATTGCTATTCACCTTGGTGGTAGAGCCACTGGCGTGCCTCATTAGACAGGAGGAGCGTATAAGAGGCTTGCAATATGGGGAAATGGAGGAAAAAATTTCACTATATGCAGATGATATTTTAATATATATGACGGACACTGAGAATACTCTGAAGGTAGTAATGGATACGATCACAAGGTTTGGGGAATTCTCGGGATTAAATATTAACTGGACCAAGTCTGCTCTGATGCCACTTGACACGGTGAATATTGATACTGGAGTGGGACCCCGGATTCCGATAGTCTCTGAATTTACGTACCTAGGGGTTAAGGTGACGACTAGGGTCCAAGACTATATGTCTTTGAATGTTTTACCACTGCTGCTCAAGGTGAAACATAAGGTGGATGCCTGGAACAGGCTCCCACTCTCTGCTCTGGGGAGGACTAATCTAATCAAGATGATCCTTATGCCTCAAGTTTTATATATTCTTCATAACTCCCCAGTATGGATACCTAAACACTGGTTCAGACGATTGCACAATCTCTTTCGGGATCTGGTCTGGAAAAAAGGGGTTCCAAGGATTAAATTGGAGAAATTGCAATTGCCTAAAGACGAAGGGGGGGTCGCGCTGCCAAATGCCTGGATATATTACCTGGCTGCCCAGAGCCAACAGTTTAAGGGGTGGGAGGACACAGAGACCTGGGGCTCCAGTGCACGTTTATTGTCATATTTGGGGAGAGGACTTAACCCACTAGAGGGTCTGGAAGCACATACCTTTAAGAGATTGGCGAGTGCTAAACCAACATTACTCCTGATACATAAAATATGGTGGCAATGCAAACAGATCCTGGGAGTGGGAATGTGTACCAAATATACTCCCCTATGGCATAATCCGGTCTTGTGGGAATTATACCAATTAGAGGGCATGCAAAAATGGGAATCGGCAGGGGTTAGGCGATTACAACACCTGTATGATGATAACGGGCTGAGATCATTTCAGCAGTTGAAAGACCTATTTCCACTGGAGCACAATATGTTTTACCAATATTTGCAGATCCATCATGCCCTACAGGCGCAGGCGCATGTGGTGGACCTGACGGTCTGTGCTCTTGGGGTCCTAGAGTATGTGGGACGGGCTGACACGACCAAAGGACTGATCTCAATGGCGTACAGGAGCTTACTGTCCAAACACTTGGGAAACCCAATGGTGCTGGTAAAAGCGAAATGGGAACAGGATGTCGGTCCATTGACCGAGGAGGAGTGGGAAGAGATATTAGCGTCCACATGTCAATTATCGCTCAGTCTGGCGCAGAGGAGATCACAACTCTTCCTGATACATAGAGTGTACCGCACCCTGTGGGTATTAAAACAGATGGGTATTAGAACGGATGCTAAATGTCCTAGGTGCATGGAGGAGAAGGCGGACATATTGCATATGTTTTGGTCATGTGAGGCCCTGAGGACCCTATGGGGGGAAATATTGGACCTGATAAAGCAGGTGTATGGTCGGGAATTGGCGGCAGACCCTAAAGTTATGTTGTTGGGAGCGGTGGGAGAATTGGAGAGTGACAGAATGGCAAGCCTGGCAATTGCCAAGATATTATATCAAACGAGGAAATGCATTGCTAAAGACTGGCTGGACGCGGAGCCACCAGGGATGAGGGAAATTGTAGGAATGTTGAATTATAATATCCTGATGGAGCATAAGATATTTTCTAAAAGGGGCACGGAAAAAAAATTTGAGAAACTATGGAGCAGATGGTTGGCCTGTCCTGAGGTGCTGTCACCTGAACTGAGCAGACTAAGGGCGAGAGTCGTCTGAGGAACTGGAGGTGATAGAGTCTGGAGCAAAGAAGGGGTGGTGAGAGATAGATAAGAGAAATATGCTCTGACCAGGAATGGTACTAGAAACAAAGGGCGGAGATATAGTGGGGGGCTGTGCGGGGAGGGGGGAAAGGGGGGAAGTTGGGGATTTCCTGATATGCTGTAACTATTGTATACGATGTTAGAAAATTGTAATGTGAATGTTAATGTGTTATTTTATTTCTGTGTTCGTATCAATAAAATTGGATTGATTTAAAAAAAAAAAAAGTTGCTCTCCAACATCAACAATTATCAGGGTCAGGACAGCCGGGACAATATGGATAAGTTGCGTCTGCTTCCCCGCTGCATGATTTTATTCAATTCAACCTCTCTAAGATAAATCTAATATCTGTGTTACATTGTGAGTAATAGTTTTAATATATTGGTCTTATTATGTATGCAGGAAAGGATTCCAGAGGATAGAATATCTTCATAAGTACCGCTGTTTGAGATTTTCCTTTTATTTAAACATTAAGCATAAAACCGATCAACATGAAGAAGGATTTCTTAGTCTGTGGTGGATTAACCGATTATAAATAAGCTTTAGGGTGATCAGAATGAGATTTTGGGTAGAATTATGAGGTTTCAGGGACAAGCGAGGTTTTTGGGAAACCTTGGGATTATAAATGTACCATCTTGCTGTTATGAGGTTAAATCCATTTATACAGATGGTCACACTGAGCACAATATTAATATCTATATATTGTATTTGTAAAAAAAAACTGCATCAAATTTGTAGAAATAGAAAGAGGAACACAGATAGATAGATAGATAGATAGATAGATAGATAGATAGATAGATAGATAGATAGATAGATAGATAGATAGATAGATACAGTGGAGGAAATAAGTATTTGATCCCTTGCTGATTTTGTAAGTTTGCCCACTGTCAAAGTCATGAGCAGTCTAGAATTTTTAGGCTAGGTTAATTTTACCAGTGAGAGATAGATTATATATAAAAAAGAAAAGAAAATCACATTGTCAAAATTCTATATATTTATTTGCATTGTGCACAGAGAAATAAGTATTTGATCCCCTACCAACCATTAAGAGTTCAGCCTCCTCCAGACCAGTTACACGCTCCAAATCAACTTGGTGCCTGCATTAAAGACAGCTGTCTTACATGGTCACCTGTATAAAAGACTCCTGTCCACAGACTCAATTAATCAGTCTGACTCTAACCTCTACAACATGGGCAAGACCAAAGAGCTTTCTAAGGATGTCAGGGACAAGATCATAGACCTGCACAAGGCTGGAATGGGCTACAAAACCATAAGTAAGATGCTGGGTGAGAAGGAGACAACTGTTGGTGCAATAGTAAGAAAATAGAAGACATACAAAATGACTGTCAATCGACATTGATCTGGGGTTCCATGCAAAATCTCACCTTGTGGGGTATCCTTGATCCTGAGGAAGGTGAGAGCTCAGCCGAAAACTATACGGGGGGAACTTGTTAATGATCTCAAGGCAGCTGGGACCACAGTCACTAAGAAAACCATTGGTAACACATTACGCCGTAATGGATTCAAATCCTGCAGTGCCCGCAAGGTCCCCCTGCTCAAGAAGGCACATGTACAGGCCCGTCTGAAGTTTGCAAATGAACATCTGGATGATTCTGAGAGTGATTGGGAGAAGGTGCTGTGGTCAGATGAGACTAAAATTGAGCTCTTTGGCATTAACTCAACTCGCCGTTTTTGGAGGAAGAGAAATGCTGCCTATGACCCAAAGAACACCGTCCCCACTGTCAAGCATGGAGGTGGAAACATTATGTTTTGAGGGTGTTTCTCTGCTAAGGGCACAGGACTACTTCACCGCATCAATGGGAGAATGGATGGAGCCATGTACCGTCAAATCCTGAGTGACAACCTTAATCCCAACCTAGCCAGTCTCCAGACCTTAATCCCATCGAAAACATATGGAGGGAGCTGAAGATCCGAGTTGCCAAGCGACAGCCTCGAAATCTTAATGATTTACAGTTGATCTGCAAAGAGGAGTGGGCCAAAATTCCATCTAACGTGTGCAAACCTCATCATCAACTAATAAAAATGTCTGACTGCTGTGCTTGCCAACAAGGGTTTTGCCACCAAGTATTAAGTCTTGTTTGCCAAAGGGATCAAATACTTATTTCTCTGTGCACAATGCAAATAAATATATATAATTTAGACTATGTGATTTTTTATTTTTTTTTTATATAATCTATCTCTCACTGGTAAAATTAACCTAGCCTAAAAATTCTAGACTGTTCATGTCTTTGACAGTGGGCAAACTTACAAAATCAGCAAGGGATCAAATACTTATTTCCTTCACTGTATATATGACATAGATAGATAGAGATTGTATTGTTTTGCAGTCTTAGGCTTCCTTGCACCTATATACACATTTTGTTTCATTTTGTTGGAATGTGCTGATCAAATTTTCTTGTCTCTTATGTATTGCATATATGTGGGGCTAGTCAGTGGCGGATAAAGTAGACGATGGGCCCTGGGCTGTTACCCAAACTTGGGCCCCCCTTGCGCACCGCCGCCCTGCCGCGCCGTAACTATTTTTAACACTACCTTTTTGGGCAAGCATTAACAAATGGGTGTTACGGATTCCCCATGTCACAGGGCTGTGTACTTACATACTGACAGTATCACACTGTGCAGGGACACATCCTCCTGACAAGGGGAATTGTCTATCAGTCCTGGACTGCAGAAAGACTTTTTGTGAAATACAAGGATTTCCTATAATAAAAATGTCAGGAGAGGTGACAGATTCTCTATAAATCTAGTGACTCACATGTGACGACGTCTTAGATTCTAGTAGTTTTTTTCCTCTTTTCTTCTACATCCGGTCCAGAGCTCATAACGACTTCTGCCGGCCATGACTGATTTCTGCAGAATTTGCCACTCAGATGTCTTTCGACTCCTCACTTTTCCAACATTTCCACACCTATAAATGAAAATAAAGTTATCATGGTGCCACATACTGTACCCCTAAATATAATAGCACCAAATACTGCGCGCCTGAATATAATATCACACACTGTAAAACACCACATACACACAGCCCCCTGTACATAGTGCCACACACAGCCCCCTGTAGATATTACACACCACCCATAGATAGTGCCACACACAGCCCCCTGTACATAGTACCACAAACAGCCCCCTGTACATAGTGCCACACACAGCCCCTGTAGATATTACACCCCCCCCCATAGATAGCGCCACAGACAGCCCACTGTACATAGTGCCACACACAGCCCCCTGTACATAGTGCCACACACAGCCCCTGTGGATATTACACACCCCCCCCATACATGGCGCCACACACAGCCCCCTGTAGATATCACACATCCCCCCCTGTAGAAAGCGTTACACACAGACCCCTATAGATACAAATGAATATCCCCCCAAACGGAAATCTTTAGCAAAGTTTCCATTACCATTGAGATCAATGGTGATGCAAACGGAAGCTAAGGTTTCCATTTGCCTTTCCGTTGAGGGGTTAACCAGACGGAACCCCTCAACGGAAGGGCAGCGGTGATGTGAACAGGGCCTTAGATACAGGGCCCTAGATACAGGGCCCAAGTGCATGTTTGATACCGTTTGTTGGACCCTGTATCTAAGCCTAATGTAGGCTTAGATACAGGGTCCAGCAGACAGTATGCTTATGCAGTATAAGCTGGGGCCCCGTATCTAAGCCCAACACACGGTAGGCTTTAAAGGTTTAAACATTGATGGCCTATCTTCAGTATAGGCCATCAATAGCTGATGGGTTGGGGGTCAGACACCCGGGACCCCCACCAATCAGCTGTTTTGAAGGGGTTGCAGCCGCTCGTACGAGTGCTGTTTCCCCTTCAGTTCCCTCACTTGCTCACACTGTGAATCGCTGACACGTCCGTGTCGGCGATTCAGTGTGAGAAAGTGACTGAAATGAAGGGGAAGTATCGCTCGTAGGAGCAACTGATTAGCGGGGGTCCTGGGTGTCTGACCCCAACCCATCAGCAAGACAATAAAATGAAACTTACCTCCTCTTCAGCCGCTTGTCCTCACTCCAACTGTCGGGACGCTGTGCGCTGCGCACAGCGCTGTGACGTCAGAACCTCCGATGCGCACCAGGAAGAGGAGGGGTAAGTACTGTCAGTTACTATAGTAACAGGGGCCCGCATAGTTTATTATATAGGCCCCGGTTACTATAGTAACTTTTCATTGATGTGTGAATGTGGCTGGCGCTAGCACCGGGGCCCCCTCCGGTGCTAGCGACGCCACACCGGGCATGAGGGGGGCCGTGCAATCATGTGTGGTTCGGTCGGCCATGGGCCCCCCGGGGCCCTTGGGCTCCGGACGGCCGCCCGAACCGCCCTAATGATAATCCGCCACTGGGGTTAGTGACTGCCTCCATTGTTGATCTTGCACTCCTCCCATTTTAATTAGCTTAATGCTGGTTCCTACCATCCCCAAGTAAATTTAGGCTTAGTGTAATGACCGGGGGGTAGGGAAACGGACAAGTGAGCCCTAATCTACCCGCCACTCTGTCCCTGCCTACTTGCAACGACCCACCCTAGGCGACGGGGTACAACTGGGCGGCGGTCCCTGCACTCAGTAAGTGCAAGACAAACACGACAAACATACAAGGGAATACAAGCAAGGGAAAGGGCAGTTGCCCACGGCAACACCGTGAGCAACCAGAGTGGTGAACGAGCCGAGTCAAGCCAGGAGTGTGCGAGGTACCAAACGAAGAGCAGAAGAGTAGTCAGTAAGCCAGGGTCTGTATGGAGCAGGAACAAAATAGAAGGAGCTGTAGCTGGGCCAGGAAACCACACGAAAAAGAATCACAAGCACTGGAGGAACAGGAAAGGCAGGCCTAAATAGACCGAGGGCGGGAGCTAGCTGAGTCTGGCCAGGTTGCGATAGGCTCTCCCACTCCTAAGCCTGCCAGCCTGAGTGGTGGAAGCTGGAGTCAGTCTCAGGGATGTAGATTCAGGTGCTGACTGATTAATTAAGGGAGTTAACCCCGAAGCTGTGCCTGGCAGATCCTTTACACTTAGTCCCAGTTCTGAGGGTACCAGCAGTGTAGGGGCCCACCTTATAGATGTCGTCTTATCGTGGCAGGTGGGCTCACACAATTTGATCAAAATGTGCGCTGAGAACCTCCCTATTGTAAGTAGATTTAGCAGCAAAGCATATTTATTTATTTATAGTGTTTAGGTGGCATCAGTTTTCGCAGTGTGCTGTCGCCATTTTTGGATAATAGATAGATTGATGGATAGACAGATAGACATGAGATAGATAGATAGATAGATAGATAGATAGATAGATAGATAGATAGATAGATATGAGATCGATACCTGGATGGTTGGCTAGGCACTGAGCTGCTCCTCCTACAAGTCTACAAGTACCAATTCTTGATAGATAGATAGACATGAGATAGATAGATAGATAGATAGATAGATAGATAGATAGATAGATAGATTCATAGATAGATATGAGATCGATACTTGGATGGCTGACTAGGCACTGAACTGCTCCTCCTACAAGTACCAATTGTAGAACAAGATAAAGGTATTTGGACAGGGGGCATTTTCCCAATCAAAGAATCGGCACTTGCTGGAGGGGCATTTTGCTGTCGGGCCACAATCACAAGGTACATAGCAATTGTGTGCCTACTTTTATGACAGATATGCTCCTATGCTAGTAACAACATATAAAAGTCTCTTGGAATATACAGAGTTTAATTATAAAAAAAATATATCAGTTACAAAGCAGAATGCCTGAAATGTGTTTATATTTATAAAGTTGTATTATAGGTAAACATCTAACCTATAAGGGATTGTCCTGATGGGACAACCTCTTTAGAGTAGTTGTCCACTCTTAGGGGGGATTCACACGAACGTGTATTCGGTCCGTGCGGGCCGCGTGGTTTTCAGGCGCCACGCACAGACCAATACAAGTCTATGGGGCAGTACAGACAGTCCGTGCTTTTTGCGCAGCGTTTGTCAGCTGCGCAAAAAACGCGACATGTTCAATATCTACGCGTATTTCGCGCATCACGCACCCATTGAAGTCAATGGGTGCGTGAAAACCACGCAGGTCGCACGGAAGCACTTCCGTGCGAACCGACTGAAACAGCGCACCAGCTGTCAAAAGGATGAATGTAAACAGAAAAGCACCACGTGCTTTTCTGTTTCCAAACATCCAAACGGAGTGTCTTTTTAGATGAGCGAACCCGGACAACCGAACCGAACTACACCGGGTTCGGCCGAACTCGCTTTGGCCGAACCCGGCAAAAAAATTTCCGGTACGCGACGTCAGGAGATAGTCACTGTCCAGGGTGCTGAAAGAGTTAAACTGTTTCAGCACCATGGACAGTGACTTCCGATCCCAATATACATGAAAAAAAACGAGTTCTGACTTACCGATAACTCCCGGCTTCTTCCTCCAGTCTGACCTCCCGGGATGACAATTCAGTCCAAGTGACAGCTCCAGCCAATCACAGGCCAAGCACAGGCTGCAGCGGTCACATGGACTGCCGCTTCATCCAGGGAGGTGGGGCCCGAAGTCAAGAGAGGCGCGTCACCAAGGACGCGTCACCAAGGCAACGGCCGGGAGGGAAGTTCTCGGTAAGTACGAACTTTTTTTTTTTTTTTAACAGGTTGCTGTATATTGTGTTCGGCATTCACTGTCGAGGGTGCTGAAAGAGTTACTGCCGATCAGTTAGCTCTTTCAGCACCTTGGACAGTGACGGGCGTCGACTAGCCTCATCTCTATGATGGCGGCTGCGCGAAAATCACGCAGCCGTGCATCATACACGGATGACACACGCAGCTGTCAAGTGGTTTTTGCGCGCGCAAAACGCTGCGTTGTTTGCGTGCGCAAAAACGCAACGTTCGTCTGAATCTGCCCTTAAATACAATTTAATTTTCCTGTTTGTTTATACAGAGTTCCAAATCCCCTTCATGGTCAAATTCTGTCTGCCCGTCCTGCATACTGTTCACGCATTAACCCGTTAGTGACCGCCCCATAGAGTTTTTACGACGGCTACTAATGGGCTTTATTCCGATGCAGTAGCCTTTTTACGGCGCTGCATCAGAATAAATAAATAGAGCAGGGAGCCGTTAATTCTCCCTGCTCTCAGCTACCTTCGGTCTAACCCTTCAGATACGGTGCTCAATAGCGAGCGCTGCATCTGAGTGGTTTTGGAGAGAGGCAGGGAGCTCCCTCTCTCACCCCACCGGCACCCTGCGTGTGATCAGAGGCATGGCCTAACAGATGTCTGTCCATTTACACGGACAGGCAGTAATACACTGCAATACAGAAGTATTGCAGCGTATTATAATAGCAATCGGACGATCACGTAGTGAAGTCCCCTTAGTGGGACTGGTAAAAAAAAGTTTTAAAAAAAGTTTAATAAAGTCAATAAATAAAAAGTGGGAAAAAATGAAAAACCCACATTTTCCCCTTACCAACAGCTTTATTATTAAAAAACGAAAAAAAGTTACACATATTTGGTATCACCACATCCGTAACCACCCCAACTATAAAGTTATTACATTACTTAACCCGCTCGGCAAATGCTGTAACAAATAAAATAAAAAACAATGCAAAAATTGCTGTTTTCTGTGAATCCTGCCTTAAAAAAAATGTGATCAAAAAGTCGCATGTACTCCAAGATGGTAGCAATAAAAACTACAAGTCGTCAAAAAAAGTGATCAAAAAGTCGCAGCCACTAAATAAGAATCCAATGTAAAAACAAATGGGAAAACCCACTTTTTCCCCTTACAAAACGCTTTATTATGAAGAAAAAGAAAAGTGAAAAAGTTACACATATTTGGTATCGCCTTGTCCGTAACAACCCCAACTATAAAGCTATTACATTATTCAAAACACTCGGCGAACGCCGTCAAAAATAAAATAAAAAACAATGTAAGAATTGCTGTTTTCTGTTCATCCTGTCTTAAAAAAATGTGATCAAAAAGTCGCATGTACTCCATGATGGTACCGATAAAAACTACAAGTCGTCCCGCAAAAAAAAGCCCTCATACAGCTGCATCGGCGGAAAAATAAAAAAGTTATGGCTCTTCAAATATGGAGACACAAAAACAAATAATTTAAAAAAAATAAAGATTTTACTGTGTAAAAGTAGTCTATATAAATTTGATATCGTTGTACTCGTAGCAACCCACTAAATAAAGTTATTGTGTTATTTATACCACTTGGTAAAATGCGTAAATTTAGGATGCAAAAAAGAGTGGCAAAATTGCTGGGTTTTTTTCTATTACCCCCACAAAAAAAGTTAATAACAGTTATTCAATAAATTATATGTACCCAAAAATGGTGCTATTAAAAAACACAATAAAAAAGTTAGAGCTCTTTGAATGAGACGATGGAAAAACGTAAAAAATAGCTCAGTCATTAAAATAGGCTGGTCGTTAAAGGGTTAAAGGGATTTTCTGGGACTGTAAGGGCATGTTCAGATGTGGCGGAATTGCTGTTGAATTCCGCTGCAGACATTCCACAGTGGAAATCTGCAGCAGCCGTTTTTTACATTTGTTTCTATACATTTTTAGGAAACTTGGTTCAGACGTTGCGGAAAATAACTGTGCAGAATTTAGGCTGCGGTGCAGAATTTCCCCCCGGCAGCATGCTCATGACGTTGCGGAGAAGAAGCGGAATTTCACTGCGGATTTCAGCCTTTGCATTGCAAAAAGTGAAATCTGTGGCAAGTCCGCTGCGATATCTGCAACATCTGAATTACCTGTCAAATATGCAAATGTTGCTGTAAATTCGCAACGAATCTGCATCAACATTTTCAGCTGAAAAATTCCACCACGTCTGAACATGGGCTTAGGGTATGTTCACACAACCTATTTTCAGCCATTTTTCTGGCTGTAAATGCCCCGAAAAACTGCTAAATATGCGGGGGCTTAACGCCTCCAAACATCTGCCCATTGATTTCAATGAGAAAAACTTTCTGTTACACCAAAAAAAACGCCTCGTAAAAAGAAGTGCATGTCAGACGTTTTTTGTTAAGTGTGTGAAAATAGCCTAAAGATATGTTCACACGTACAAAAAGGGTATGTGCACACGACCTATACCGAAAAACGGCTGAAAAATCGGAAGCAGAACGCCTCCAAACATCTGCCCATTGATTTCAATAGGAAATACGGCGTTCTGTTTCGACGGGGGTTTTTTTTACACCTCATTTTTGGAAAACGGCATGTAAAAAGACGCCCGCGAAAATGAAGTGCATGTCACTTCTTGAGCCGTTTTTGGAGCCGTTTTTCATTGACTCTATAGAAAAACAGCTCCAAAAACATGAGTGTCTTAAAAAACATCTGAAAATCAGGAGCTGTTTTCCCTTAAAAACAGCTCTGTATTTTCAGATGTTTTTTGCTAAGAGTGTGAACATACCCTCAAGAAGTGACATGCTACTTCTTTTTACGAGTCGTTTTTTTAATTCAGCAGCGTAATAATAAGCCTCATGTGAACAGCACAGTGTGTTTCTCATTGAAATCAATGGGAAACTGTTCGCAGGCTTACTTTAAGGCCCCATGCATACGAACATATTTTTGCGGCCGCAATTCAGCCGCAAATCTGCGGATGAATTGCGGCCACATTCATTTCAATGTTTCCGTGCACAGGACCGTGGTTTCCACGGTCCGTGCATGGCCCAGGAGCCTGGACCGCAAAAAGAACGGACATGTCTCATTACTGCCGTGTTTTGCGGTCCAGGCTCATAGAAATTAATGCACGCGGCCATATGCATGGCCCGCGATTTGCGGATGTCCTGCAGGTGACACTCTGCAGCCGTCCGACCCGAAAATCACGGCCGTGCACATGGCTACGGTCGTGTGCATGAGGCCTAAGTGTATTTTGGAGCATAAACCTAGGCTTTTCTGCTCCAAAATAACCCTGAAAATAAGCTGTGTGAACATACCCTCATATTGAAGGTCATCAATATCTAATCGGTGAGGGATCGACTCCCGGTACCACTACAGATCAGCTGTATAAAGGACCTGTGATGCTCCAGAACACGCCATGTCCCCTTCTTTGTTTACTCAGACGCAGCTCTGTAAATTTGGTTCTGGCTGCACCAGGTACTCCAGCTCCGTCCTATTTCAGTGAGCTGCAATACCAGGCACAGCCACAATCAAATGCATGGTGCTGTGCCTGGGTAAGCAGAGAAAGGGGATGTAGTGCAGTCCTACAATCAGAAAAATGTCGGTCCGACCACTATGAAGATGTTTTAAAGAATAAATCAGCAGAGAATATTGGAGCTAAAAAAGAATAAAAACTGATCGCTTAATACTAAATGGAAACAACATTCAGACAAGGCTGGTATGGTGGCTGAAAAGCTGACAGCATGGTAGAGACATTACCCAGGCAAACATTTCACAGCTCCTGAGATATTCATTAAAATTCCAAATTAGAGGAATTTCATTAAATTCCATTTTTGTCCTAATTGGGAAGTGAGTGCCCGCTCAGAGCAGATGGCAGAGAAACAGCATGAAGTGTTTTACATGTCTATTAGCTTGCATTATGAGAAAAAATGTTAAGACCAGAACACAGCTTGAGAAGGTTTTCCTGCTATCTATGACTTTAGATTCATTTTAAATTATTCAGAGCACACAATTTTCTCCAAAATCCCATCACTATATGGATGTGCATAGATTTATTTTGGTGAAGCACTGCATTATGCCTTCCGATCCCGCTGTATATTTTATCTCCTATCATTTAGGATGCAATGAGGTCACCAAACAAATATGCAGTGAAATCAGTCTTCACGGATCCCATGGGACCAAAGCCTATGTGTAATGCCTTTATTCATTTCTATACTAATTCACTTCCTCTGTCCAGTTAACCTATTCGGGCATATAGAGGTCATGGAGAGCCGCTCCGTTCTGCCAGACTCTAGACGTCCATGTATGAAGCCACGGCGACTTTTTCCTCATTGGGAAACGGTATAACCTGCAGCTGATCCACTTTATTGAGGTAAATTTTTTAATTGGGTTCACGTTCATGACTGATGTTTATGAATTAAGTTTTTTTAAATATTTATGGCATATCCACAGGCATGTGATAGGAAATGGGACCAAAATTTGGAGAACTGGTATCCCCTAAACGAATACTGCATACATATGGGGGTTGAATGAAGAGATGGCCTCACATGACTGCGGCTCTCTCCATATAAGTCCATATGAGTTTCGGTAACTCCCAAAGTCTTAACTGGAGAGAGCGATGGACATCCAAAGCTACGCCTCCATTCAATCATCTACTCGCCTAAAGGAATGGAGTTCAGGGCCCCCCACCTTTCAGGCATTTAATGTAATAAAATAGTATCAAACACTGTGCCCCTGAATATAATTGTGTCAAACACTGTAAAGTAAAGCACCACATACACAGTGCCCAATATAGATATCGCCACACACAGCCCCCTGTAGATAGTGCCACAAACAGCCCCTGTAGATAGCATCACACCCAGCCCCCATGTAGATAGTCACACACAACCCCCTGTAGAAAGTGTCACACACAGCCACCCTGTAGATAGCATCACACACAGCCCCCATATAGGTAGCATCACACACAGACCCACTGTAGATAGTGCCACACAGATCCCCTGTATATAGCGCCACACAGACCCCCTGTAGATTGTGCCACACAGCCCCCTGTAGATAGTGCCACACACATCCCCTGTAGATAGCATCATACGCAGCCCCCAGTATATAGCGCCACACAAACCCCCTGTAGATAGTGCCACACACATCCCCTGTAGATAGCATCATACACAGCCCCCCTGTATATAGCGCCACACAGGCCCCCTGGAGATAGTGCCATACGCACCCCCGTAAATAGTGCCACACCCCCCCTATAGATAGCGCCACATAGCCCCCTGGAGATAGTGCCACTCAGCCCCCTGTAGATAGCGCCACCCCCCCCCCCTTGCCGATAGCACCAAACAGCCCCAACCTGTAGATAGTGTCACACCCGCCCCCTGTATAAAGCGCTACCACCCCTGTAGATGCCACCCCTTCTGTAGTTAGCACCACCCCCCTTGTAGATAGCGCCACACAGCCCCCCTGTATATACGGCACACTGCCCCTCTGTAGTTAGTACAACACTTACCTGTCTCCATTCCAGCGCAGTCCTCGTTTCCAACTATGCAGGTCTGGTCTCTTCTGACGCAAACGGCGTGATGATGTCGGCGCAATGACGGTTCCTTTGCCTTGCCAGCGATGTCTAATTGCATACGCGTCCTTTGAGTCCAGGGGCCTTCAGTTTTGTAGCAGTTTTTGACGTGATTCGCAGCAAAAACATGACAAAATTGTGACGTGGTCTTTGGGCAGCTATGGGAGCCTTGGGACCCGGGAGACCGCCAATAACGGACTTATGGGGATCCACCACCCATCATTCACCTCCAGAAAGAGGAAGACCCTGCACAAGACATAATATAGTCAATATGTTTGCCTTCAATGTTCCTATAAAGCTTTGTCCTCTCCCCTTCCATGCCCAAAAATTGGTGTCATGTGTAATGCTAATGAACATTATGTGGATACGGCTCCCGGTGCTTTATTACTGAATGTATAAATTGGACATTTAGATTGTAAACCCCACTGGGGGCAGTGGTTACAACTTCTGTACAGCGCTGCAGAATATGTTAGCGCTATATAAGCAGCATTAATAAAATGAATACATTTAAAATGTTAATCTATAATGGCTGTGCCCAGTGCTCATTTTAGCCCTACTGCCCTGTATCTAACCTTTAGTGAAAGCCTTGCTAGCGGCAGGAACATTTAGTGACACATACTTAACACTTTAATGAATGTTTTTGTGGTTTTGTTCCGTTACATTTTTCTCGTTTGTTTTAAATAGCCTTACAAGCCTCCAATTTTATATTCTCATCTGAAAGGATAAAAATAACCTTTATTTCTACATAAGGCGCCACGTCTGTTCTCTAAAATGGGAACACAGATGTGTTCTGTTATTTCAGTTTTTTACATTATATAACTAGCAAGTGTTCATGAAGATCAAGAACAGAATTGTGTTAACAACAAAATAACTTTTTTCAGAACGAAGTTTCAATTCAACAAAGAAGACATTATAAAATTTAGTTGTTGGAAAAAAAAATTGTACAACTGTTCCTAAAAAAAAAGAAAAAATATTTTAATATGCAGCAAAAAAGACGACTATAGCTTCGGACTCTCTGTTAGGTTGCATGTTCTGTCATTTGTTCTGTACAAAATAGTGCAGAATGCAGCGCTATTTTATTCAACAAAATGATGCAAACCATGACGGAAACCTGACGGAACCCATTACATTCAAAGGGTTTCGTCGGGCTCTGTTGGTTTTCATCATCCGACAGATCCGGCGATTCCATGTTTCCTGTTACTCTATTCTTCTGATGGAGCAGAATATTGGGAATCGTAGCGCATATAGGAACAGAGCATAAGGCTCTGTTCACAACTGCTTCTAGGTTTCCGTTAATAATAGAAACCATGATGCAATGAAGCGTTCCGATCATCAGCCTGTGTAAGAGGGCAATATCTTGAGCATTATCGCCTGATTTTTAGGGAACAAAAGAGGAAATAAAATCTCACGCATACAAGCGTTTAGCTCATATATCTGGAAACAATATCCAGTTGCTTTAATAGAGGAATCCAACAAATTAAATCATAATTTTTATTTGTCTTTATGCAGGAAATTTCAAAATAATGTTCCAATGATCTATGGTCGCTTGCTAGCTGGGACTCATTACCGCAGATATCACAAGTCTAATGAGTAATTCGCAGGGTGGCACGAGCTCATCTGATAATCACATAGACTCAATGCACGGTCACAACTCCATCATTAGCGAGTCTCTCTGGTTGGGAATTTATCGTATTCTGGGATCCTGCTGGCCTACATTGTTTTGTAGGCGGTTGCCAATTTTGTAATATATAATAATGGAAGATTTAAATTAGAATGGAGATTATTGTGTTAAAATGAGGATGTGACACAGTTATACTAGCAGAGAGATCAATAAGAAACCTACAGAGATGAATGGCAATTTGCCTTATGTAAATGAGAATTTAATGACATGTCTCAAAGACAATGGGGCACAATTTAGTGTCAGTGAATATGGAGCAGAACCTTTTAGAAATACATCATATTCACAGGAATGGAGCATGGAAGTATGTAAATTGGGGGCAAGTACTCTATATTGGCATACACCCATCAAATACAGCATTCTTTTCTTCATAGTGAGCTTATAATAATGCATCTTGGAATTTCTCGATGAGGAAAAGTAAAAGAAGCTAACGTGTTGCCATGATACCAAATAGATTTTTTTAATAGAATTTACGTCTAATGATATCCTGCCTGGATTTCATTTTATATATACTCTGTCACCACATTATAAGTGCTCTGTCTCCTACATAAGGAGATGGGGTCGCTATAATGTAGGTGACAGTAATGCTTTTTATTTTTAAAAACGATATATTTGAAACCACTTTATGAGTGATTTTTAGCTTTATGCTAATGAGTTTCTTAATGCCCAAGTGGGCGTGTTTTTACATTAGACCAAGTGGGCGTTGTACAGAGGAGTGTATGACGCTGACCAATCAGTGACCAATCAGCATCATGCACTTCTCTCCATTCATTTACACTGCACTAGCGATATAGTTATATCGCTATGTGCAGCCACATACACAAACACTAACAGTACTGTAGTGTCCTGATAATGAATATACATTACCTCCAGCCTGGACGTGATGTTTATTCAGAATTCTGACACTTCTGAATGTTTTCTGTGAGATTCCAGCAAGGTAAGCGTAATCTCGCAAGATTACGATGTAACCTGTCATTTCAAACGAGATTACGCTTGCTGTGCTGGAATCTCACAGAAAAGATTCAGACGTGTCAGGATTCTGAATAAACATCACGTCCAGGCTGGTAGTGATGTATATTCATTATCAGGACACTACAGTAATGTTAGTGTTTGTGTATGTAGCTGCACATAACGATATAACTATGTCGCTAGTGCAGTGTAAATGAATGGAGAGGAGTGCATGACGCTGATTGGTCAGCCTCATACACTCCTCTGTACAACGCCCACTTGGTCTAAAGTAAAAACACGCGCACTTGGGCATTAAGAAACTCATTAGCATAAAGCTAAAAATCCCTCATAAAGTGGTTTAAAATAGATCTTTTTTCTAAATAAAAAGCACTGCTGTCATCTACATTACAGCGCTGATCTCCTTATGTAGGAGACAGGGCACTTATAATGTGGTGACAGAGCCTCTTTAAGTCAAGTCAGTTTCCCTGCAGAGTTGTCATTGTATTATAAATTTTAATAAGTCAGCAAATGACATATATCAGTGGTTGAAATTAATGTGATCACACTCATTATGGGCACAATGATAAAAAAAGAGAAAGAAATACAATAATACAATAAAAGTGGACTATAAAGAATATATGATAATAATAAAAGTATAAATTATTAGATAAAATAGATGGGAGTAAGTTTGGAAAATAATGACTTTACAGGAGACTAAATCTATCCTTCTGCCTATCTTTAGTATTCAGCTGATAGAGAGAAAGTTATGCTTAAATTAAGCTCCGCCCAGAGAAGCGGAAGGACGCAAACAGTAGTAAGGATTGATGCATCATGGGTTCAAAATTAAAACATAAAAATAAATCTTTAGTACATCTTAATCGTAATACTACAGTTTTCATGGTATCATTGGAATCCAGTGAAGGTGTCATCAATATAAGGTTATATCATGAGAAGTTAGTGTGCCCCCTCCTAGAAGGCTCTTTGTTGTGACGTGTGGCTCATGTCACAGGTAAGTTATGTTTGGTTTGTTATTTTAGGACATTTTCTGCAGCCAGTTTTTTTCATATTCTCTCAGACAACCCCTTTAAGGTGCCCACACATTAGATAAACGTTGGCCGAGCCCGGTGATTTTGGCAGGACTGGCCAAGCATCCAATGTGTATGGGAGTGTCCCAAATTTTCCCTGACAACTGATGTTTGGAGAAAAAAGGATTGGGCATATTGGATTTAAACATGTCTGAGATAAGCAACTCCTAAAGGTCTCTGCCAGTGGCTTATTATTCCCTTCTACCCATTGAGTACATGTATATGGGGGGGGGGGGGGGTCAGGAGGAATAGCTGTCAGCCAAACAAGCATTCGGCCGGCAGTTATCTAAGGTGTTTGGCCCGCTTAAAAGGGGGGGATAGCATATCAGAACCAAAGTGGTTCAAAGTTTTGAGATACTCCTTCCTCACAAGTGATAATTTTGGAATTAGGAATTTGTGCTTACTGAAAGTTGCCCTGTCTGCCACCCTTCAACTGGCAGACTGGCAGTGCATCTATTGCAGTAATCCATTGTTTGCAGACGAAACTTAAAGACGTTGTACCAAATTAGAAAAACATGGTTGCTTTCTTTCAAAAACAGTGCCACACCTGTCCATGGTTTGTGTCTAGTACTGCAGCTCAGTTCCATTGAACTGAAAAGCAGCCATCTTTTTCTAATCCTGTAAACCCCTTTAATGCATATAGTTAATTTATGAATCCTACACTGGAACATAACTACACAAAATGTTATTTTCCCCTTCATTACATATGTTACTGACCTCATCAGTCAGGAATAAGGTTTTTCCCTTAAGTAAACACAAGTACACAGCTTTCACCTTCTGCATTTCATTAGAAGAGCGGATGTAATTTGTGTTGAAGATGAACTATGAAATAAGAATATTAATAAGCTGGATCCACCCAGTGAAGAGGTTATGATATCAATGACACAATGCTGAATGAGATCATTCTGGAAGAGGAACAACAAATGCAAAATAGTTTAAAGTTAGATCGTTTTACAGGCATACACCCAATAGTATAGGAATAATACTTCCATTATCCTTTCTATAACATATTACATAGATTCACTGAGGTCAATTATGAAGGGCAAATATATTATTAAGTTGGTTGACGGCAAAGATACAAGGGGTTGTGTTTCCCATTTAGAACAATAGTATGCCAATGACAGCCAGTTATATTTCATAAAAACTGATTTTATTGGGCATTTTTCAGGTTAAAGAGGACATATCACAAGGTCATAGAAGTTGAACTGGTTCTCTGACTCAAATAGCGCGGTCTCTTTAATTCCAGCACTGTTTTTTATTTTCTGGACAACCCCTCCCCTGTTCCAGAGATATGGCCCACTGTTGTGTTGTCTCCCTCTATGGTAATTTGCCGAAGTTAGCAAACAGGGCGTGAACTACCGTCAATTCGCCTCGTGCTGATTGGTCAGCAACAGAGGCAGGGAAGCTAGCTCCTTTCCGTTTGTTAGCTACAGTAAATTAGCAACAGTGGGCCATATCTCTGCAACAGGGGGTCCGGGAAGAAAAAAAAAAGCTCTGGAATCAGGGAAGCAGTGCTATTCCGGTCAGTTAGCCAGTTCAACTTATATGACCTAGTGACAGGTCCTCTTTAAGGTTAGATTTTAGAGGTAAGCCTTTTATTTATTGACACCACCGATTCTGGTTGACAGTCAATGGAACACAAGTGTTAAGAGGATATGGTTAGAGGGACTTTGCAAGAAGGCTTATTCAAGATCTATTGACAGGTTCCCTTTAAAACGTATGTGTATTTTTGTCATGGAAAAAAAAAAAATGTGTCTGTGCATCTGGAGAGGTTCATGTTGTTTTTGCAGATTTCTTTATTGCTTCTATTTTCAAGATCTATTTTTTCTTACAGCTGCTTGTGGAGCTGCAAGTTCAGTGCTCAGTGGGTGTTTTCTGTGAAGCAGGCTAGAGCATTGAGAGAAGGTACGATGAGAGAGAGGTCTCATCGTACCTTCTCTCAATGCTCTAACCTGTCTCATACCCATCCAAATAACTGTGCAAACTGGGATTTCTGTGAGAAAATGCAGCTCAATACTCTCCTCAAGGGCATATAATGAGTTATGTATTGTCACGATCTGTGGGTATATGGACCCACTAGGCTGCACCGCTGTAGCGGGGGAGCAGCTGGCCAAACAACAGTATACCAAGTCAATATAAAGTCCGACCACAAGGCCAGACAGTACCAAAGGCTTAGGCATGGATGGGACCTTGGCGGCAGGTGATGCAAAACGTGGCAGTTGACACCAGACGTGGTGTAGGTCAGCAGGCGTAGTAGACGGCACAACATGACTTCGACACTAGAGAAGGCATAGGACAGGGGCGTCGCTAGCACGGGACCTCCGGGGGCCCAAGCACGGGTCTTTGGCCCAGTGCCCCGTATGCCATGGCGATTGCCACTACAGGGGTCTTAGCGGTCGAAATTGCGACCGGGCAGCGCCCCCCGCACCGCGTGTATAAAAAGGTACTATAGTAACTGGGTCCTATGTCATAAAATACACGGGCCCCTGTTACTATAGTAACGACACCAATACTTACCCTCCTTCCCGAGCATCATGACGTGTGCTTGACGTCACGACGCTGGATGGTGTCGGGACATCCACTGCACCGAAGCGCTGGGTAAGTGTAACATCATTACTGCCTGCTGGGGTCCTGTATCTAAGCCTGCCTTGTGGTAAGCTTAGATACAGGGTCCAACAGACAGCTTCACACATGGGCTTAGACACAGGGCCCATGTGTGATATGATCTGTTGGACTATGTATCCAAGCTTACCACAAGGCAGGCCCCCAAGAGACAGTAATCTTATACTGTATAAGATTACTGTTTGCTGGGGTCCTGTATCTAAGCCTGCATTGTGGTAAGCTTAGATACATGGTCCAACAAACAGCATCACACATGGGCTTAGATACAGGGCCCCAGCAGACAGTAATCTTATATAGTATAAAATTACTGTCTGCTGGGGCCCAGTATCTAAGCCTAGCTTGTGGTAGGCTTAGATACAGGGTCTCACAGAGAGTATCACACATTGGCCCTGTATCTAAGCCTGCCACATGTGTAACTAATGTTTTTTTTTACAGGCTTGGTCATTGGACTACGTCGGATTCGAGGACTACGATGACGGCTTTTTTTAGTTTCAATAAAATGTTTAACGAGGGATGTGTGGGGGAGTTTTATTTCAATAAAATATATTTTTTCTACTGTTAGCTCGGTGCAGAGGCTAACACTAACCCCCATTATTACTCCGGTACCCACCGCCACCAGGGGTACCGGGAAGAGCCGAGTAGGATCCAGTACCGGACCATCTGTAGTGATGGTCGGGCACTGGGTCGGCTGCAGGCTGGTATTATTAGGCTGGGAAAGGCCAGAAACAGAAGCCATGCAACCTTAGAACATTAGAACATCCACTAGAACATACCCTCCTTTATTCTAGGGCACGCCCCTGTCGAGTTAAGCCCAAAAAGTGTCTATAATAGTTATTAAATGTGGTACACAGCATATACACCAGAGATGCGGGACAATTTGAATATTATATTTGCTCCATTGTGTGTCTTCTTAGCATTTCCATTTCTACAGGTTACTGATAAAAGTGATCTCATGAGCAGTTACCATTAGATTATTGCTAATCTGCTCTGTATTCTGGAAAATGTATAGAAGTGTCTCAAGAGGAAAAATAAAAATAATAATAACAGTTGTAGGCACATTAGTGTTTCCCAAGGGAATAACAATATTATATTTCTTGTTTATTTTCAAGCTATCAAGTTAAGGCCAGCTTGACACGAACGTAATACGGGTGCATTTTTGTGCCTGTATTATGGCTGCAAATCCAGGTCTCTCTCTATAAGGCCTTATTTACACGAACGTGTTAAACGTCCGTGGGAAGGCCGTTGAAACAGCGGCCGTCCCACAGACCTATGTCTGTTTCAACGGACCGTGTGAAGGGTCCGTGCGAAAATAGGACATGTCCGTTCTTTTCGCGCATGACGCAGCCCTTCATAGACTCTCAACTATGGGGGATGCGTGACATCGCGTCCCGCAGCGCTGAGCACGGATGCACCTCGGACGTGAAAAACTGCAGTTTCTCACGTCCGAGATGCGCAGCGTTCGTGTAAATAAGGCCTAATGCTTTTAGTTCAGGTCATGAGACCTCCGGTCGGGTCCGGACTTGCCAGCTGTAATACAGGTGCAAAAATGTGTTCAGAATTGGTTGAAACCAGCCTAATTTATATAAATCCATCAGCTTTATCATTTTTAAGTAAGAGGTATGTACAAAAATATATAGGAGGTGGTTTGCTATGTAGTGCACCTGACCACAACTGAGCTGCCGTGCATGTGGCATGTGCAATTTATACAGATTTTTCCGGTTTACATTTTTCAGCTGGGGGAAGAGGACAGTTGCACTGGTGCTCTGCAATAGAGCACTGTGCAGACTTTAATCTTTAGGTGCCTTGCACATGGTAAAGCCAGGTACGCAGAGAATGTATGATGGCACACAGGGTCCATATGGTTCAATATTACCGATGCCTTAGGCACTCTGTGTGTCATATGTTGCCTCTATTCTGGTACAGCTCCTCTCAGCAAAGTTCATTCCTGATTACAACACAGGTGGCATGACCTGTATACACCTTTCTCCACCTCTGGATGTGGTATAATAACCTCCCTGCCATCTACTCAAAGGCAGACACCAACCTAAAGTGACAAAACATGTTAGTGCTGCCATAGTAATAATGAAGGGAAATGAGTCAGGGCAGGATTTACTGCTTCACCTGATTATAGGTGCCACGGAGAGATGGTGAAATTCATCTTCATAATTAAATACTGACAACATATGATCGAATAACACACACACACACACACACACACTCTCACACACACACACAATCTGCGTCCTGCCCTGACTTAATTCTTGCATTGCTGTATCAGAGTTTATAGGGATGTATGTTGACCTGCAGACTTAGATGGTACATGTGGTACACAGTATTCAGTATGGGTACCAAGCCCATCTCCTTATACTCCATTGCTGCAGCTTTCGTGCACTGCAATTACATTTAAAGAAAAAAATATCCACTTTTTAAGAACATCGAAAGATATGAGATGAGAGCTGCCTCCATCAGACTAAGATTGCAGAAAGGCTAAGGGATGTCCAGCTTCCCTTTATTTAGCTGTGGTGTCATGCTTTATTTCCCTACTGCTTTGAAAATGAATATTAATGGCACATACTGGGAGTTATGAGCAACCGATGGGTGGGCACAATAAGCTCATGTCAGGGAAACAATAAGATTGGTTCATGACATCACGGTGTGCATTATCTTTTAGCTTTATCACCATATTTATAACCCCAATACTGTGACATCACTGCCTAAAATATCCATGTACTGTGACTTTCCTGTGTACATTATGCTTGTATTATGATAATGTCCCTATTATCCCTGAGCTGTCACCCCCATGATCCTTAGCTTGTGACATCACTATGTTTATTATCCCTGTTCTGCGTAATCATTGTGCACATTATTGGGTACGTGGACCCACAGGGCGGTACCGCCTTAGCGGTATGGCAGCTGGCCAACAGGACGCAGGTCACAGTCTATAGTTCGTATAGTGTATCTGTGGCAGGCAGCTCGGACAGTAGCAAGACAGGCTCGGCTGGGACTAGGCAGCAGGCAGACGTCAGGCGTGGTGTAGCAGGACAGGCGTGGTATACAGCACAGCACGACTACAGCTCAGCACGGCACTTGACCAGGTTAGCATGGGATACAGGTACAGGAACAGGGAACACTGGGAACTGGAAAACACTAGGAGACCATTTGCGTAGACAAACTTTGGGTATGACAACAACGCTCAGGCATGGGAGGAAGGGGCTGAGCCCTTCTTATAGTCCAGGGTACTCATGGGCTAATTTTGACTCGGCCGAGGTAAGCGGAAGTGAGTGCTGGCGTCTCCTGAGGAGGAGACTGGGGCCAGCGCTCGCAGACCCATGGCTGCGGCCGTCAGGAGGTGAGTGAGCCTGATGGCCCGCAGCCATGGAAATGACATTATTTCTACACTGACATCACTGTGTGCAATAATCCTTTCTTATGACTTCACAGTATTTATTACATCACTTGTGCATTATTCTTATATAGTGAAAGACTGTAACCACGATCCCTGTTTGCATCATACCTGTACTGTGACATCATTGTGACTATAATGCATGTGCTGTTACTTTATTTTGATCATTATTCATGTGCTGTGACATCACTATCTTCACTATTTCTGTGCAGTGACATCATTGAGTGCATTTTTAGGAGTGTAGTTATATGATGTACAGAGGTTTCAGTTCCACCTAAGAACTGTTGCAACCTCAGGCCTAATGGTTCTCCTGCAACATGCCAGTACTATAAACTGTATGTATACTGTAGTTAGGTTGCCCTGTTACAGAATTTTCAATGAGGCCTTGAGACTTCAGGTAATGCCTCTGTCCTTTAGATGGGTTTATTTGCCAGCAGGCACCATTGAGTTCTTGCTGATACTAAACATACCTGTTGATCACTCGCCACTGTGCACGCCCAGCGGACAAGTAGTAGTTCCACACTATCAGAATAAACCTGCAGAGCTGTTAAAGAGGGTCATTCTATCTAACCTCCCTCTGATGGTTATCTAGCCTCCCTCTGACGGTCCAGTTGAGTTTTTCTGGAACCGGGAAACCTTCTGCAGCCAATTATGTCTACAGATTATTTAGTACATAGTTTGTAGGAGGCATCACCCAAATTTTTCTATTGAAACCTATTTAAGATCAGCCCTTTTTTTTTTTTTTTTTTTTAAATGCTAAGCCTATATAAAGAGCCTAACCTTTATTGTACAAATATAGAACAGAACTTGTGTATTTTGGCGTCCATCCCTATAGGTGGAAACCCATGATATTATTAGGTAGCAGTGAACTGCTTAGAATAGTCCTTGTCAACGCCGCCTCATTTTGCAATTTCATTCTAATTACCGGAACTACACAGGACAAATACAATTAATGTCATTAAAATGATATGGAAATAATCTGTCCTTATTGTTAATATAAAGTAGAGGCTCGGAGAAACGTCCATTGACTCATACAGATCATTATTTGCATACAGATTTTATTACACCTTTCACTGCTCTTACTTTCATCATATCATATCTATGATTCAGAAATGAAGACTAGCGAATGCAATAAATTACAGCTGTAGGGAACTCCTGTTCTTACCGTGGGTGTTGTCTGTAGAGGATCGAGGACATCTAATTATAGTGATTTTTAATTTTATTTAAATACAGTGCAGCCTGTACATGGAAGCAGATCCTTCACTTCTTTGCAAGTATTTTGTTACATATACAGTGTCCTATGAGTATTTTATGACTCTTAGCTAATATATATCGGATTATGTGCCCACCATTGTAAATTCTTATTATTGGATGTCCCCAAAGACTTCCGTGACCATTTATAAGTATGAGGACACAGGTCGCAGAACTCTAAGCAGACTTCTAGCATTCTTATACTGTTATTGCACTTATTATTATTCTGTTCCGAACTTCTCGCTGGTTGAATGTGATCTTGCAGAAGTTGTGTTATGACTAGGCTACCGTGCCCACCGGAAGCCTCATGACGGTACAAGGGCGACAAGGGGCCACACAAACACCCTCCTATCTAATAAATATACAAAGACACAATTAAAATTGGAAGGTGCTTGTCACAGCTTTATTAGATTTTTTCTTTTACAGAACATGAGAATATATAAAAACAAGCATAAACATATTATAAACATAATTAACATATTAACATTATGTGGCTAAGTCTTTGACAAACTCCAAAACATAAATAAAGCAATACCCTTAAACCACGAGGCCGTGACCATATAAGCTACAGTGGCTTCACCACGGGTATGCTAGAGCACCGCACTTCCCAGGGTCCATCCCTTAGAGAAGCCCAAATCCATCGCTTTAAAATAAAACCAATATATTGTGTCTAAGACTGCAATATATAAAAACATAAATACCGGTGCCAAGGACCCGCCTACACCAAGAAACAACGTCCAGAATCTGCAAAACAAGTGCATATACAGATGAAATAAACTAATTGTATCCCTCCTCCACATAAACCCGCACTTGCGGACCCTAATACAAAAGAAAAACTAAATTGTAAAACAACTGTGCTTACTGTCTTTACTGTTACAGTATGGTTTCTACATTGTAGAAGCTTGTGGCTGTTAGGCTACATTCACACGAGGATATCAGATTCGTGAAAAACGTGCGTGAATTTGGTCCGTGTGTGTTGCGTTATGCATCAATGTGCTTTGCGAGTGGCATGCGTTATTCACGCACTCGCAAAGCACATCTTTTTATTTTCTTATTATTTTCAATTGAATTGATGCACAAATCACTCACCACACAGGGATGTGCATCGGTGTGCGGTGTGTGGTTTTCACGCACCCATTGACTTCAATGGGCTACATGTGTGAATGGCCCCATTGAAATCTATGGGTCAGTGTACTGTGCGTGATTTTTTTACGCAAAGCACACGGACGGGTTTTACGCTCGTCTGAATGAGCCCTTATCTCCATGACAGGAAATGTGTTAAATGTATGTTCAATACTTTACCTACAAAGGCTTCAGTTGTTAGTATGATGTTGCTTCAAAAATAAAAAAAAATAACACTCAATGACAAAAGCAATTTGGTGCCCAGAAAAATGCCCCTTTCTAAACTAAACGAGAAATAAATGCAGTGGAGTGAATTACAGCATTGCTATGCTCCACAACACTATTATATTGCAAACAAATATTCACATTTCCTAACGGCAACAAGAATTTTTATATTTCATTAAAGAAACAATTTGTACGGATGTTTTAAGAGTCAGTAATCTGATAACAAAGATTACATGAAGATGTTTCCTCTGTCCTCCCCCTTTCCAGATCCGCTCTGGATTTTCCTGACATCGTGCGGCCCTTCCTCTAATTAAATTGTTTTATCTGTTGCCTTGGAGTGATTTGTCCTAATTCTCTTTGTTTTGCCTTTTCCTTTTAATTTTGCTTAAAGTGGGATTATACTTATTGAAATAAGTATATACAAATTAATACAGACCACAGGCTGCCCTACTGAAGATTCTGTGAGGATAGTCGATGGGTGACAGAAACTAAAACTAGAAGGGGATCAGATTTAGATTTTTAGAATAGGGCCTTGTATGAGATAGTTGTCTCATTACAGCTAAGTTTACAAGCAGAATGATCCTTTTCAAGGAGGGGGTCCGTCAAACAATGACCACCAGGCGCTCATATGATGTTATATATGTAGTCATCTGGAGCAAGGGGCTGAATTATGTAATTTGATTTTAAATCTACCAGCAGGGGCATATTAACTGTATAAGTGCTTGGTCTCTGCAAAGTGATTATTATACCCATGTAGAATATTTGTAAAGGATCTGCCAGGCACTACGTCTGTGTATACTCCCAGGATTAATCAGTCGACACCTGAGGCCAGACCTCTTAGACTGACACCGGCTCCCACGAATCAGGGTGGCAGGCTCAGGAGTGGGAGAGCCTATCGCGGCCTGGTCAGTCGGAGTTAGCTCCGCCCCCTGTCCATTTATACCTGCCGTTTTCTCTTCCTCATTGCTTGTTATTCTTCTTGGATTCCTGGCCCCACTGCTGCCTTGCTCCAGCCTGCTTCTGCCGTGCTTCTGCCTTGCTTCAGTTCCGCTTATCCTGCTTCGCTCTGCCCCTGGCTTGCTTCCTGCTCCGTGCTCTGCGTTTGTATACTCCACTACATCCTGATCCTGACTGGCTCGTTCACCACTCCGTTTCCTCACGGTTTTCCGTGGGCTACTGCCCCTTCCCTTGCTTGTTCCCTGTTTGTATTCCCTTGCACCTAGTCAGCGTAGGGACCGCCGCCAAGTTGTACCCCGTCGCCTAGGGCGGGTCGTTGCAAGTAGGCAGGGACAGGGCGGTGGGTAGATTAGGGCTCACTTGTTCCCTTCACCTCCTTCCTGCCATAACATAATAACAAGCCCATACCTAGTCTACCATTTCTCCTACGCTGACGCTATCATGGACCCCCTTGAGACCCTGACCCAGCAGATGCAGGGCCTCTCCCTACAGGTCCAGGCCCTGGCTCAGAGGGTCAACCAGTCTGACGCTGCCATAGTAGTACCCCTCACCTCACCTCTAGAACCCGACCTCAAGTTACCTGACCGGTTCTCAGGGGACCGTAAGACTTTTCTCTCCTTCCGGGAGAGTTGCAGACTTTACTTCCGTCTAAAACCTCACTCCTCAGGTTCCGAGAACCAGCGGGTGGGAATCATTATATCCCGACTCCAGGAAGGGCCCCAAGAGTGGGCCTTCTCCTTGGCTCCTGACGCCCCTGAACTTTCCTCCGTTGATCGTTTTTTCTCTGCCCTCGGACTCATTTACGACGAGACTGACAGGACTGCCTTAGCCGAGAGTCAGCTGGTGACCTTACGTCAGGGTAGGAGACCTGTTGAGGAATACTGTTCTGATTTTAGAAAGTGGTGCGTAGCTTCTCGGTGGAACGACCCGGCCCTAAGGTGCCAGTTTAGGTTAGGATTATCTGACGCCCTGAAGGATCTGCTGGTTAGCTACCCCTCTTCTGACTCCCTAGACCAGGTTATGGCCCTAGCAGTACGACTTGACCGACGTCTCAGGGAACGTCAGCTTGAACGTTTCAATGTTTTCCCCTCTGACTTCCCTGCGATTCCCCCCGAGGTCCCGTCTCCTCGCTCTTCCACGGAAGACTCGGAGGTACCTATGCAACTCGGGGCCTCCATGTCCCCTCGACAATGTAGAGAGTTCCGCAGGAGGAATGGTCTCTGCTTCTTTTGTGGGGACGACAAGCATCTACTGAACACCTGTCCCAGGCGCAAGAATAAGCAGCCGGAAAACTTCCGCGCCTAAGTGATCATCGGGGAGGTCACTTGGGCGCACAGGTATTTCCCGTTAATATGAAACGCAATAAAATTTTGCTTCCCTTTCAGGTCTCGTTTGCTGGCCGGTCTGCCACTGGCAGTGCCTTCGTGGATTCTAGCTCATCTGCTAATATCATGTCTGTGGAATTTGCTATGTCTCTAAAAATGCCTTTTATTGATTTGCCTTATCCTGTCCCGGTAGTGGGTATCGACTCCACTCCTCTTGCTAATGGTTATTTTACTCAGCATACTCCTGTTTTTGAACTCCTTGTTGGCTCCATGCATTTGGAGCAGTGCTCTGTACTGGTGATGCAGGGATTATCGTCCGATCTGGTATTAGGTCTTCCCTGGTTGCAGCTGCATAATCCCACGTTTGATTGGAATACTGGGGATCTCACCAAATGGGGTAGTGAATGCCTGATGTCATGTCTTTCGGTTAACTCTATTTCTCCCCGTGAGGAGGTAAACACGCTACCTGAGTTTGTTCAGGACTTCGCTGATGAGTTTTCTAAGGAGGCCTCCGAGGTGTTGCCCCCTCATAGAGATTACGATTGCGCCATCGATTTGGTACCTGGTGCTAAGCTTCCTAAGGGTAGGATATTTAATCTTTCATGTCCTGAACGTGAAGCCATGAGGGAGTATATCCAAGAATGCCTGGCCAAGGGTTTCATTCGCCCCTCGACTTCTCCTGTAGGTGCTGGCTTGTTCTTCGTGGGGAAGAAGGATGGTGGTCTTAGGCCGTGCATTGATTATCGGAACTTGAATAAGGTCACAGTAAGGAACCAGTATCCCCTTCCTTTGATTCCGGATCTTTTTAATCAGGTTCAGGGGGCCCAATGGTTCTCTAAGTTCAATCTACGGGGGGCATATAACCTTATCCGCATCAAAGAGGGGGATGAGTGGAAGACTGCGTTCAACACGCCCGAAGGTCATTTCGAATACCTGGTCATGCCCTTTGGGTTGTGTAATGCCCCTGCCGTCTTCCAGAATTTTATTAATGAAATTCTGAGAGATTACCTGGGAAATTTTCTTGTAGTGTACCTTGATGACATACTGGTGTTTTCCAAGGACTGGTCCTCCCACGTGGAGCATGTCAGGAAGGTCCTCCAGGTCCTCCGGGAAAATAATCTGTTTGCGAAAACCGAAAAATGTGTTTTTGGGGTACAGGAGATACCATTTTTGGGTCAAATCCTCACTCCTCATGAATTCCGCATGGACCCTGCCAAGGTTCAGGCTGTGGCGGAATGGGTCCAACCTGCCTCCCTGAAGGCGCTACAGTGTTTTTTGGGGTTCGCTAACTATTACAGGAGATTTATTGCCAACTTCTCGGTCGTCGCTAAGCCTCTTACGGACCTCACTCGCAAGGGTGCTGATGTCCTCCATTGGCCTCCTGAGGCCGTCCAGGCTTTTGAGACCCTCAAGAAGTGCTTTATCTCGGCCCCCGTGCTGGTTCAGCCCAACCAAAGGGAGCCATTTATTGTGGAGGTTGACGCGTCCGAGGTGGGAGTGGGGGCCGTCTTGTCCCAGGGTACCAGCTCCCTCACCCATCTCCGCCCCTGTGCTTACTTCTCTAGGAAGTTTTTGCCCACGGAGAGTAACTATGATATTGGCAACCGCGAACTTTTAGCCATTAAATGGGCTTTTGAAGAGTGGCGTCACTTCCTGGAGGGGGCCAGACACCAGGTAACGGTCCTTACTGACCACAAGAATCTGGTTTTCCTAGAATCTGCCCGGAGGCTTAATCCTAGACAAGCTCGATGGGCGCTATTCTTTACCAGATTTAACTTCTTGGTTACCTATAGGGCTGGGTCCAAAAATATTAAGGCTGATGCACTGTCACGTAGTTTCATGGCCAATCCTCCTTCTGAGAAGGATCCTGCTTGTATTTTACCCCCTGGTATAATCGTTTCTGCCACTGATTCTGATTTAGCCTCTGACATTGCGGCTGATCTAGGTTCAGCTCCCGGGAACCTCCCTGGGGACAAGCTGTTTGTCCCCCTGCAATACCGGCTAAGGGTACTCAGGGAAAACCATGACTCCGCACTATCTGGTCATCCTGGCATCTTGGGTACCAAACACCTCATTACCAGAAACTATTGGTGGCCTGGGTTGCCTAAAGACGTTAGGGCTTACGTCGCCGCTTGTGAGGTTTGTGCTAGGTCCAAGACCCCTAGGTCCCGACCTGCGGGCTTACTACGTTCTTTGCCCATTCCCCAGAGACCTTGGATCCATATCTCCATGGATTTTATCACCGATTTGCCTCCATCTCAGGGCAAGTCGGTGGTGTGGGTGGTAGTAGACCGCTTCAGCAAGATGTGCCACTTTGTGTCCCTTAAGAAACTACCTAACGCCAAGACGTTAGCTTCTTTGTTTGTTAAACACATTCTGCGTCTCCATGGGGCCCCAGTCAATATCGTTTCTGACAGAGGGGTACAATTTGTTTCCTTATTTTGGAGAGCTTTTTGTAAAAAGTTGGAGATTGATCTGTCCTTCTCCTCCGCCTTCCATCCCGAAACTAATGGCCAAACGGAAAGGACTAATCAATCCCTGGAACAATATTTAAGGTGTTTCATCTCTGACTGTCAATTTGATTGGGTCTCATTCCTTCCCCTCGCCGAATTTTCCCTGAATAACCGGGTCAGTAACTCATCAGGGGTCTCCCCGTTTTTCTGTAATTTCGGGTTTAATCCAAGGTTCTCCTCCGTTTCTCCTGGTTGTTCCAATAATCCCGAGGTAGAGGACATTCATCGGGAACTGTGCACAGTTTGGGCCCAGGTTCAGAAGAACCTAGAGGCGTCCCAGAGCGTACAAAAGATTCAGGCTGATAAAAGACGTTCTGCTAACCCCCGGTTTGTCGTCGGGGATCTGGTGTGGTTGTCGTCTAGGAACTTGCGCCTTAAGGTCCCGTCCAGGAAGTTTGCTCCCCGATTTATTGGGCCTTATAAGGTCATTGAAGTCCTCAACCCTGTATCCTTCCGTCTGGAGCTGCCCCCATCCTTTCGCATACACGACGTCTTTCATGCCTCCCTCCTTAAACGCTGCTCCCCGTCCTGGTCCCCCTCGAGGAAACCTCCTGTTCCCGTTATCACCCCTGAGGGGGTGGAATTCGAGGTGGCCAAGATTGTGGACAGTAGATCCAGGGCTCCCTCCAGTACCTGGTCCATTGGAGAGGATACGGGCCGGAGGAGAGGACTTGGGTACCTGCTCGAGATGTTCACGCTGGGGTATTGATCAGGAAGTTCCACCTTCTCTTCCCCACTAAACCGGGTCCTCTTAGTAAGGGTCCGGTGGCCCCTCATAAAAGGGGGAGTACTGTAAAGGATCTGCCAGGCACTACGTCTGTGTATACTCCCAGGATTAATCAGTCGACACCTGAGGCCAGACCTCTTAGACTGACACCGGCTCCCACCAATCAGGGTGGCAGGCTCAGGAGTGGGAGAGCCTATCGCGGCCTGGTCAGTCGGAGTTAGCTCCGCCCCCTGTCCATTTATACCTGCCGTTTTCTCTTCCTCATTGCTTGTTATTCTTCTTGGATTCCTGGCCCCACTGCTGCCTTGCTCCAGCCTGCTTCTGCCGTGCTTCTGCCTTGCTTCAGTTCCGCTTATCCTGCTTCGCTCTGCCCCTGGCTTGCTTCCTGCTCCGTGCTCTGCGTTTGTATACTCCACTACATCCTGATCCTGACTGGCTCGTTCACCACTCCGTTTCCTCACGGTATTCCGTGGGCTACTGCCCCTTCCCTTGCTTGTTCCCTATTTGTATTCCCTTGCACCTAGTCAGCGTAGGGACCGCCGCCAAGTTGTACCCCGTCGCCTAGGGCGGGTCGTTGCAAGTAGGCAGGGACAGGGCGGTGGGTAGATTAGGGCTCACTTGTTTCCTTCACCTCCTTTCTGCCATAACAATATTCCTTCAAGTTCCATTAAGGCAACCTCTATCTATATGCCCTATTGGGGCATATGGACGTCATAGAGGAGGTTCCTCACCCTGGACTCCCTCAATCCAAATCAGGGAGACGCCAAGTAAGGGTGTTTGCACCGGCAGACTTAACCCAGTTATGTTCGGAAATGTATTTGATGGGGCGCTGTTACAGGGGTTCTCATAAAGAGACCGCCTCTTTAGATGTCATAAAAGCAAAGACTTAGAATGCAAAGTATAGTGCAAAGTATGTGCTTCATGTTGGAGTTTGGTATTTCAGCCCCCCCCCCCCCCCCCCAAAAAAAATGCTCCTGTGATTTCATATTATTAGTAGTAACTAGAGATGATAGAATCGATTCAGGCTTGAGAATTCCAGCAAATCACATTTTGGATAATTAATAATAAGAAAAATGTTGTCCAGGGCTCTATTTTTTGGGTGTAAATTAACCCCAAAAAGTGATAAACCCAAAAGGAAAATGATCAGCTCCAATGTCCATTTCAGAAGTGATAGTTATCGCTGGACCTCATGGACCCTGTTTTGGCGGGGGCTCTGTTTTCATGTCAGAAACCTTCTTGCCAGGGTGTGGTATACAACTTTGTAATGTTTCCCATGTCCTCTGTCCTAATATGTTGATACTACTTAAGGAAAAAGATTATTTTTTCTTAAGAAAGGAAGTTTTATTCCCTTTTGTTGCTTGACGTCCTGGTTGGGAGTGATAAAGCTCCTCAGAAGTCCTGTTAATCTTCATGTACTAGAAATGTATGGGGAAGGGATGAAGGTCTGCTGGGCACTGTAGGATTGATGTCCTGGCATAAATTCAGTGGGAAATAGAGAAGACATAATTAGTCATCAGAAAAAAAGTCAACATTTTCTGTGTCTTCAACAAGTCAGGAAGAACAATGAATACAGAAACATGATCAATTCTAGTAGGCAGTGGAAACTAACTGTTTATTTGCAGTTCTACTAGAAATGATTACAATAGAAAATAATACGATTAGGGTTAAACGTAGAAGAGAGGGTACCCCATACAAAAAGTCAAAATGGACCCCCCACCACTCCTTATAATGTTTACCTACTCAACCTGGGAGGGCCTAATTCTTGTTAGACCCCACTATCACATTACTAATGGGAGAGAATAGCGTCACAGCCTTTTTAAGGTTCCCTCTACTTGGCTAACATTGTAATGCTTGTAGAAATTTAGGTAGATTTATGCAAATAAGAAGGATCTAACGGCCACTGCCATTGAGAAAAAGATCCAATGTGAGTATTAAAGATTTTAATACTTTGGAATGTGCTACGTTAGTTGCACCATGAAGAAGGTACCGCTACAGTGCCGCAATGTCTAGCAAATTCCAGAATTATAAAACCTTCGATACTCACCTTGGATCTTGTCCTCACTGGCAGTTGTCTTTTAGATCCTTCTTTAACGGGAACTGTAATGGTTGGATACAATCAAGAATCATAAGGGGGCCATTGAGAAATCTGAAGACCCGAACAGAAGACAGGGCTTTGTAGAAAACAAGGACATACACACAATAGATAAACTTAAAGGAGAAAAATGATACAGCGCCTCATTGTGCAGGTCACCTATTCACAAAGTGGTGAAATATTGTAGGGAAAAAGTGCTCATCTGAGTGGGTTGTGCAGACAACAGGCACAACCCTGGTGTGTGTATGAAAAATAGTACGTCAGCTGCAGCTGGGCGCCGATCGGTGGGCACAGTGTGCCACCGCTGGTAGACAAGATAAAGCAAAGGAGAAACAACAGGAACCTCTTTGAGAGTGCTGCTGACTAAGAAACAAGCAGTAGTGGTCGTATATAATATAGCAAGATTACTTTAATTGTGGTTACGTGTTTCAATGCTGGACTAGCATCATCCTCAAGTTACTGGCCTGAGGAAGATGCTAGTCCAGCATTAAAACGTGTAGCCACCAGGTAAACTGCATTGTTGTTAAAAAAAACAAAAGAGTAAGGAAAAAGCCCAAAAGTCATAGAAAGGCCGGTTTCACACAGCCATGTTAGGTCCGTGATTTAAGGATTAAGTATTTCCTGGACCGAACACAGTTCAGGGAGACGGGCTCCTAGCAACATAGTAATCTATGATGCTAAGACCTCCTGCCTCCCTGTGGGAATACTGTCCCGTTCTGAAAAAATTATTACATTAGTTTTTTCATGGGGAGGCAGGGAATCCTAGCCCGTCTCCCTGAACTGTGTTCGGTCCGGGAAATACTGCCAACATACGGCCCATATATCACGGACCAAATCCGGCCGTGTGAAACCAACCAAAGGGTGTGGAGGGGATAATAAATACCAGAGCCCATTTTGACATTCTGCACTACTGATGAGAAAAAAAACATTATATTTATGTCCATCTAGATTTGATACCAACTTGTGGCCAGATATTATTATTATTATTATTATTATTATTATTATTATTATTATTATTACTAATAGTAATATGTTATTTTTATTTTATTTTTTTTCTTTGTACCGTGTATAAGTTTATAGAGCAAAAGGAATAAAAACTTTAGAACATTCTCTGGATGAGTAATTTAATAGCATATATTATAGAAAGTTATATAATTCTGGTCAGAGATAAGAAAATCAATTACGATGGCCTTAAATTAATTGAACAGGGAGATTATTTTGCTTCTCTTCATTTCATGTGGGATATTGAGATTCCAGACTTATCGTCTTTGTGTACTGAAGAAATTTCATTTCCTCCACAAAGTGTGCTGCCCCCACAGGCTTTGTCCTATGAAGGAAGGATTTGATTGTACTAGATGTTAGATCCTTTTATCTTTCCAGCAGGTGTCCCTCAGCAGACTGTGTTATATATCCGTCCTACTTCACTGGGTTTGTGAATACTCCCTAGTCTAGTAATTTTCTAGTCTCTATAACTAGACTGAGGAAAGCGTATAGTCAATATATATATATATATATATATATATATATATATATAAAAGCGAAAAATTATATTTATCCTTAAAGTGCACACAATCCAAATGATTAGCCTTTGACAGTACACCCCAGTAAGTATACATGGTCTATCGGGGCAGCATATGCTCTCTTGGTGTCTAAAGCTCATGGTTTTTGTCACGATCTGTGGATATGTGGACCCACTGGGCTGTAGCGGGATAGCAGCTGGCCAAACAGTGTACCAAGTCAATGTCTATATAGTCCAAGCACAAGGGTGCACAAGGGTACCTGTAGCAGTTCAGACAGTAGTAACGGATAGGCTCAAATGGGACCTTGGCAGCAGACATCAGGCGTGGTGCAACACAGCAGGCAGGACCATGGCAAAACACGACTCCAACTTTCTAAGGCACAGGAACAACGGTAGCACGGGATACAGGATACAGGAAGCAGGTAATGGAGTACAGGGAACAGGATAACACTAAGGGACCATTTGCAAGACTAACACAGGTTCACAGATTCATGGTTGAGGCTGTTGGTGGGTGAGAAATCCAGACGGTCAACGGCCGTGGACGCTACAGTATCCCCCCTCTTACGCCCCCTCTTCTTGGGACCAGAGCGAGACAGGAACTTTTTAATGAGGACAGGAGCATTGAGGTTCTCCTGGCTCCCAGGACCTCTCCTCTGGACCAAACCTCTAACAATGCACCAAATAAAAAGTTCTTCCTCTTACTTTTTTGAAGTCCAGGATATCACGGTCACAGGGTATGTGGACCGACTAGGCCGCTCTGCCGTAGCGGAGAGGCAGCTGACCAGGTCACAGTCTATACGAAAGTCTTTAGTAGTAGTAACACTTGGGTACCTGAACTAGTCCAAACAGTAGCTGTGGCCTCAGCACGGATGGAGCTTGGTTCAGCAGGTAGAGCCAGACGTGGCGGGCCGTATCCGATGTGGCAGAAGACACAGGATGTGGCAGAAGACACTGGGCGTGTCTAGCTAACAATGCTCAGGCAAGGATCAGAAGGGCTAGGGCCTTTTATAGACCAAGAAATCATGGGCAGTTGATGATGATGATTTCCACTTGTGTGCGCGCACCCTACGGGACACAGCAGACCGGAGTTCTGGTCACGGATCCATGGCTGCGGGCGTCGGGAGGTGAATAAACCCAATGGCCTGTGGCCATGGACGCTACACATGATCTCCTTAACCTCAAATACATCGGAAGAACCGCTGGGAGCAACTGCAGGGCTAGGTGTTTTTGTGTAGCGGTTCAGGGCCACAGGCTTCAGGAGGAACACATGAAAGGAGTTGGGGATCCTGAGGGTAGGAGGCAGCCGAAGCTTGTAAGAGACAGGGTTGATTTGCCGTAGGATCTCAAAGGGTCCGAGGAACCTGGGAGCAAACTTGTATGATGGCACCCTCAGATGGATATTCCTTAAGGATAGCCAGACTTTGGAACCTGGAAGATACAGAGGTGGCTCTCTTCTCTAAGTACCTGCTTTTGGCTTCATGCGATCGACTGCCTGCAGAATAGGGGACCGGGTTTGCTTCTAGACCTATAGACAATCTCCAAATGCAGAGTCAGCTGCGGGTACCAGGAATGTAGCTAGAACAGGAAGAGGAATTTGTGGATGTTGGCCGTAGACAATGCAGAATGGTGTGGAGGTGGTGGACTCACTTGTGTGGTTGTTGTATGAGAACTCGACCCATGGAAGAGGCTGTACCCAATTATCATGCTGCATGAAGATGAAGTGGCGAAGATATTTCTCCATGATTAGGTTAATCCTCTTGACTTGGCCATTAGACTGGGGATGATAGGCTGAAGAAAAGTCCAACTTCACGTCTAGGAGTTTACAGAGGGCTCTCCAGAATTTCGAGGTGAACTGAACCCCCTGATCAGACACGATATGAAGAGGCAAACCATGCAAACGGAAGATGTGCTGGAGGAAGAGATTCGCCAGCCAAGGAGCAGAAGGTAGGCTGGTCAGCAGGATAAAATGAGCCATCTTCGAGAAGCGGTCCACCACCACCCAGACCGTATTGCATCCTGCAGAGGAAGGCAAGTCAGTGACAAAGTCCATTGCTATATGCTGCCAGGGAACGTTGGGCACAGGCAGAGTTTGGAGCAGACCGGCATACTCGGAGTGAGCAACTTTGTTGGAAGCACACACAGTGCAGGACGAGACAAAGTCCACAATATCTTTGGGCAGCATGGGCCACCAGAAATGATGGCTAATCAGATCTTGGGTCTTACGAGCACCCGCGTGCCCAGCCAGTTTGGAGCTGTGCCCCCAGTGAAGGATTCTCCTCCTGTCTGCCAACCGCACAAAAGTCCTCCCTGGAGGGATGTCTCTAACTTGCAGAGGATTAGCAGAAATAATACAGGATGGGTCAATGATACTTTCCGGAGGCTCCACGGTGTCCTCCGTTTCAAATGACCTGGACAAGGCATCGGCCCTCACATTTTTGTCCGCGGGCCCGTAGTGGAGCACAAATTGGAACCGGGTGAAGAACAGCGACCACTTGGCCTGACGGGGGTTCAGCCATTGAGCCGACTGGAGATATGTAAGGTTCTTGTGGTCGGTGTATATCAGGATGGGGTGGGCTGTGCCCTCTAGCCCATGTCTCCACTCCTCCAGAGCCAATTTAATGGCCAGTAACTCCCGATCCCCTATAAAGTAATTGCGTTTTTCAGAGGAAAAATCTCGAGTAATAGCCACATATCACTGCCTTTCCTTTGAGGACTCTCTGGAACAGAAGTGCACCTATACCAACACAGGAAGCGTCCACCTCCAACGAGAACTGTCGGGAGATGTCAGGATGATGGAGGATTGATGCTGAGGTAAAGGCATTCTTGAGGCTATTAAATTTAGATTCTGCCTCTTAAGTCCACACCTTGGCATTTACACCCATCATGGTAAGGGTAGAGATAGGAGCCGTCACTGATGAGAAGTTTGGGATAAACTGCCGGTAGAAGTTTGTGAATCCCAAAAAATGCTGTATGGCCCGCAGGCCCTGAGGACGTGGCCATTCCAGGATGGACTTTACTTTCTCATGATCCATCTTAAGATCTTGATCCGAGATGATGTAACCCAGGGAGGGCAGAGAGTTCTTTGCAAAAACGCACTTCTCCAGCTTGACACACAGACGATTCTCTCTTAATCGTAGTAGAACTTGACGAGCATACCTCCGATGAGTCATCGGATCTGGAGAGAAAATCAGAATACCATCGAGATAGACAACAACACAGGCATAGAGGAGATCTTGGAAGATATCATTGACGAATTCCTGGAATTCGCAGGAGTGTTATACAGACCGAAGGGCATCACCAGGTATTCATAGTGCCCGACTCGAGTGTTAAACGCCGTCTTCCACTCATCACCTTGACGGATTCAGATCAAATTGTAAGCCCCACGCAAGTCTAGTTTAGAGAAGATCTTGGCTCCTCGTATGCGGTCAAATAGTTTGGAAATTAGTGGCAACGGATATTTGTTCTTGACCATGACTTGATTGAGACCATGGTAGTCAATACAAGGCCAAAGAGATCCGTCTTTTTTCTTGACAAAGAAGAACCCGGCCCCGGCCGGGGAGGAAGATTTTTGTATGTAACCCCTCTCCAGATTCTCCTTGATATAGGCCAACATAGACTGAGTCTCTTGCAAGGAGAGAGGGTATACCTGACCACGGGCAGGGGACGCATTTGGAACATGTTCAATGGGACAGTGATAAGCCAGGTGTGGAGGAAGCTTCCCAGCCTCCTTCTTGCTGAAGAGATCCGAAAACTGAGAGAAATGAGGGGGTAATCCTGTCAATGACTGAGGCAGAGGAGGCTGGACAGGATGGATCTGTAATAGACAGCAGCTGCTACAATTGGAGCCGCATTGAAGAACTTCTCCGGAATTCTAGTCCAGGACTGGGGCACATCGTTGGAGCCAAGGCAGGCCCGGTAGGACAGGATTGACTGCTTTAGGCAAAACTAGAAACTAAATGAGTTTTGAATGAAGGGCTCCAACTTCGAGCTTCATCGACTTGGTTTCAGATTCGATCGGGTCAGGCAGAGGCAGTCCATTCACCGAGGCAACAGCCAAAGCTGTCTCCAGAGGGACTGTGGGCAACTGGAGAAGATCCACTAGGACTTTTTGGATGAAGTTTGAGCGGACCCTGAGTCCAGATATGCAGAGACCCGGTGCGTCTTTTCACCAGACACTATGGTCACGGGAATGGACAGTTTAGAGGAGAACTTTCTATCTAACGCCGTTCCACCTAGGGTTGTCTCTCCAACCAATCCTAGGCATTGGAGTTTCTTTTGCTTTTTAGGGCACAAACACACAATATGGCCTCCGAGGCCGCAATACAGACAAAGTCCTGAAGTGCGTCAGCGGAGTTTCTCCTTGGGAGACAGTTTGAGTCGGTCCACCTGCATAAGCTCCTCTGGTGGGAAAACTGGTGAGGGCAACAGGGATTGCTGGAAGATAGGAACCAGCTTAGGGAATCTTCTCTCCCGACAAACCACTTGGGATCGCTCCCAATTTTAGGAGACAGTCCCTGCCAGAATGTAGCCACAAAGGCCTCATTGTTCCAGGACGGCTCTGCCACCAGGGTGCGGAAATGAATGGCGTACTCGCCGACGGAGGTGTCCCCCTGGCGAAGGACCAGAAGAGATGCAGGTTCCTCAAATACCGTGGGAAAAGTCTGTAGGAAACCCTGGAAGTCACGGGTCTCTGGTCCCTGACGTTCCCAGATAGGGTTTGTCCATTCTAGGGCCTTGTCTTTCTCCTTGAAAGACTATAAATGCGATCCTTGCGCCACAGTAGGAAATGCTCTGGCATGTAGACTGAAGTGGATCTGGCACTGGTTCAGAAATCCTCTGCATGTCCTTGCATCTCCCTCGTAGCGTGGAGGTAGTGGCAGCGAGAATCGGGAGTCAGCACTGGTACTGACAGGAGGTGTAACAGGAGGAACAGCCGGAGCAACAGGAACGGATGCTGAGGTGACTATAGCTTGTGCATCCTGTCGATGTGTAATGGCGTTCACAGCCCGGAGGAGTTGGTTCTGTCGTAATTTGCAGACTAGCATATCCACCTGCATGGCTTGTGATGTTGTCACAGTCTTGGGCTGACCAGCGGGGTCCATGGCCTGAACTTACTGTCACCATCTGTGGGTATGTGGACCCACTGGGCCATACCGCCATAGCGGGATAGCAGCTGGCCACACAGTGTACCAAGTCAATGTCTATATAGTCCAAGCACAAGGGTACCTGTAGCAGTTCAGACAGTAGTAACGGCTAGGCTCAGGTGGAAACTTGGCAGCAGACACCAGGTGTGGTGTAACACAGCAGGTGTGACCGATGGCACAACACGACTCCAACTTTCTAAGGCACAGGAACAACTGTAGCACGGGATACAGGATACAGGTAACAGGTACGGGAACACTGGGAACAGGATAATACTAAGAGACAATTTGCAAGACTAACACAGGTAAACACAACAATGCTCAGGCAAAGAGTGAAACGGCAGAGCCCTTTTTGTAGTCCAGGGTGACCATGGTTAAATTGATTATTATTTTCATGTGTGCGCGCTGGCCCTTTAAGACCGGGCACGAGCTTGCGCGTGCACCCTACGGGACATCCTGATACAGGTTAGGGAAACAGGACTCCTTCCACCACTTTATATAGAAAACCAACCGGCACTAATAGTCTATTCTATTGGAGAAATCACTATCCATGGTATCCTCAAGGGACAGTTTCTGAGGGCCCACAGAAACTGCTCCACAATTGGTGAGTACCACTGTCAAGCAAGGAACCTCAGGAAACACTTCCTGAAAAGAAGTTATCCCCCTCATACCCTAGATGGGGCATATCAACTCGCTCTTGAAAGAAATATGAATGATCTACTTTCCCCTAAAACTCTTGTACAAAAAGATTTATGCATCAGACTTATTCGCACATATGACGAGCAGTTTTCGCTAATTTATGAGATTTTGCATCCTCATTGGGGGATCCTGAGTGCGTATGGTAAAACTGATTGATGTCGTGACAAAAGTGGGCATAGTCTGAGGTACTGGCCCATACACAGTCACTGAACGAGACCCTTAGCGAAAAAGTCGTGGTCAACGCGTAAAAAAAAGTGAAATTACAGATGTATAGCTTGTTAGTCTATGAGGGTTACTAAGACCGTCACTAGCTCTAGCACTAGTATTTTAATATTTAGGAGATCTTGTGAACTGTAGAAGCCAAGGGATTGTATATTTTTGTCAGTGTAGTTGCCCCTGTGACTATCTGGGTAAGACCTATAGAGAGTTTTGGCAACTTTGTGTGAACATTTAAAGGGGTTGTCCAGGAATACATTTTATTTCAATTTTAACTTAATTAGACATATTTAATAAAATTTCTAAATATAGTGTCTACTTACATGTGCCAGCGTTCTCCTGTTCTGATCTGCGGTCACGTGATCGCACCCAGGGTAAATTTTTTATTTCCTGTGACGTACAGTGTCTTTGCTCAGCCAGCACTTCCGGCTGAGAAAGGTACGGCGCGTCATCAACTACATTTCGAGGCAGTGGGCCGGGCGGATGTTTCATGTGCTCTTCATAGCTCCGCCTCCTCTGGTCCCGCCGCCTGTAGACCTAGTTGATGACGCGCCGTGTCTTTACACAGCAGGAAGTGCAGGCGGAGCAAAGACAGGGAGTGTCATAAATCATAGTACACGCCCCCTCCTCCTGTCTCATTGTCCACGCCTCCTCTGCGGAATCCCTAATCCCCGGCCACAGCGTTGCCGAAGCTGTGGCCTGGGATTACGCTCCAGGAGAAGTCCCTCACTTCACTGTTCATATATGGACGGTGAAGTCAGGGACTGCTCCTAAAGCGGAATCCCCGGCAACAGCAGCCGACGATGTGGCCAGGGATTCCGCTCCAGGAGATGTCCCTGCCTTCACTGTCCATATATGGACACAATGACATCAGGGACTTCTGAACGGTATCCCCACCACTGTGGCCGGGGATTCCGATCCAGGAGAAGTCCCTCACTTCACTGTCCATATATGGACAGTGAAGTGAGGGACTTCTGGAGCCGTCCCCTACAGGAAGGGGGGTGACTATGTACAAGGGGGCTGTGTGGCATTACCTACAGGGGGGCCGTGTGGCATTACCTATAGGGGGGCCATGTGGCATTACCAACAGAGGGGCTGTGTGGCATTACCTACTGCGGGGTCGTGTGGCATTACCTACAGGGGGGGTCGTGTGGCATTACCTACAGGGGGCCGTGTGACATTACCTACAGGGGGGCTGTGTGGCATTGCTTATAGGGGGCTGTGTGGCATTACCTACAGGGGGGCTGTGTGGCATTACCTACAGGGGGGATGTGTGGCATTGCTTACAGGGGGGCTGTGTGGCATTGCTTCACTGTAAGACCCTGTTCACACTGAGTTTTTTTTGCAGGCAGAAAAGTCTGCCTCAAAATTCCGTCTGGAATTTTGAGGCAGATTTTGATCTGCCTGCAGACCGTTTGCCACGTTTTTCACTGCGTTTTTTGCTTGCGGCCATTGAACGCCGTGGGCAAAAACGCAGCGCAAAAGGCTTTCTCTGCCTCCCATTGATGTCAATGAGAGGTAAGAGGAGTAAACGCCCGAAGATAGGGCATGTCGCTTCTTTTTCCCGCGTGCCGGTTTTACCGCTCGCTGGAAAAAACGCTTCCGCCTCCCATTGAAATCAAGGGGAGCCATTTTCGGACGTTTTTTGACATGTTTTGACGCAGAAACTGCATTGGAAAACGCGCCAAAAAATGTCCAGAAACACCTTCTATTGATTTCAATGGGAGTCGGAGGCGTTGTTTCCTCCGGCAGTAAAACCGATTCGCGGGAAAAAGAAGCGACATGCCCCATCTTCGGTCGTTTACATCTCTGACCACCCATTGACATCAATGAGAGGCAGAGAAAGTGTTTTTCGCTGCGTTTTTGCCTGTGGCGCTCAATGGCCGTGGACAAAAAATGCAGCAAGCGGCGTGCAGGCTGGTCAAAATCTGCCTAAAAAATCAAGACAGAATTTTTTGCCAGCAAAAAGCTCATTGTGAACAGCGCCTAATGCAGGCTCTCTTGGAACAGCAGGTGAGGAAGATGTGCTGACTGGATTGTGTGTACCAAGATGTCTGACATAGGTGGAGTGGGCAGACTTACATTTATCAGGCTGTGAAAGGGGTGGGGGAGGGAGATGGGTGCCTGTACTTAGATCAGAGATAGATGGAGGAACAAAGGATAATGATGATTATTAGTGTGTGTGACAGTGTGCAGGGAGGGAGCTGCCTGGAATTAGAGCAGGGAAGGACCTGTGAACATAGAGGGGCGTGGCAGTATGCAAATAGCTGAGATGTTTTGGAGAAAGGTGGGATGCAAGCTGTCTCCTCAGATGCAGCAGGGGATCATGGGTATGGTGGGTTACAAGACAGGAAACAGCCAGGACCAGAAGCAAGGGATGTAAACAAACAGAAAGAGCAGCAGTGACGATGGAGATCAAACAGAAACTGGTTAGAAGTTTAATATGGGGTATTAGGGAAGGCAAACCAAGGCTGGGGGGACACTTTTTAGTTTTGTTTTTTTCCTGGACAACCCCTTTAAGTGACGGTGAGAATGACTGTAGTACAAACCGTGCCTGACATGCACATGAATACTTTTTTGCTCTTAAAATGGTAAGGGTCCCTCAAGGGGAGCTGATTAGAATAAAAGGATATTGCAGATAGAACTCCAGTGGATTTACAGGTTTAATTCCTATAAACCCCTTGGGCTGAATGAATCCTTGTCTTGTATTCCCAACCTTTAATTTCCTTTCCCAACACAATGTGGTATTATTTTGCGAACGCTTAAACTGGCCACTGACTGCGTCTGATCATACGTTTATTCCTACTTTTATTTTTTCTTCATGTTGATATTCGTACGATCGTGGTTGCTCAATATTACGTTTTTCAACATTGTCCAAACCTATAATATGACATCGGAATCAATACAACGGGGCACGGGCATATCTTTATAATTAGGCATTATTTAGGGTAGCCATATCATCATATTGGTGTGTGTGATATCCGGCTTGTTCTGTGGTGTTACTCCTCATATAATGACAGATTGTATATGCTAAACAGCATTAGGCCTGGCAAGTACCAGCATGGGGGACTGGATGGGAATCTCTGACCTGTGTCAGGGGTTATTATTTTTTTTTATTTTTTTGTTACAATAGGGTGCACACTGAACGTTTCATCATTATGCACCATGCCCCGCCTACCTCACTTTCTTAAAAACTCCGCCCTTTCTTCCACACGCGAGACACCGACCTCAGTGCCACGAGGCTACTATCGGTAGCAGGAACAGAGGATGCGCCTGTCTAATGGTAGCACAATGAACCACATAGAAAGATAAGTATCGACTTCTTTATGAGTAATTGCTTCCCCCGCTTTGCTTGGTGGTTACATTTATTATACACAGTTTATACTTTGATTTGTTATATGTTGTATATGCCACTGATGCCACGAATTGTAACCTGATTAACAACCGTGTTTAGCTTGTCCTGAGGACTGAATGTTTCAGGGCTATCTCAGGGTTAAATAAGGTACACACCCTTCCCTTCCGCAACCCTGTATGTTTGATAAGCCGTTTGTTTGTTTGTTAAGGGTAATGTGTGTGTTTGTTCATTTGATATAACTCATTTGTTCATGAAGTCCTCTGCTTTATGTGATGATACCCTTGATATAGGGTTTATAAAGCGGAAATAGTTCTTTGCAAGTTTTTGCCAATTGCTAATGGCAACTGAAATACAAGCATCCAAAACACATGCTAATATTAGTGGGAAATACATTGATGCCCTTATTGGTTTGTGTCTTTCTTTGTTGTATTTTTCCTACATGGACTTACATCTGGTCTAATATTTTAGTTGATTATTATTAACCCCTTAGTGACCAGCCCATTTTAGGCCCTAATGACCAAGCTATTTTATTTGTTTTTCTCTAGTCGCATTCAAAGAGCTATAACTTTTTTCTTTTTTTCGTCTACATAGCTGTATGAGGACTTGTTTTTTGCGGGATTAGTTGTACTTTTTAATAGCACCATTTTTGGGTACATATAATTTTTTTATTAACTTTTATTAACTTTTTTTGGGGGGGATTATAAAAAAATACTAAAATTCCACCATTGTTCTATGCGTTTTTAAATTGACGCCGTTCACTATGCGACGTAAATAACATGTTACCTTTATTCTATGGGTCGGTACGATTACGGCGATACCACATATGTAGAGGTTTTTTTATGTTTTACGACTTTTGCACAATAAAAACACTTTTGAACTAAAATTATTTGTTTTTGCATCGTCGCTTTCAAAGAGCCGAAACGTTTTTATTTTTCCGTCAATGTAGTGATTTTTTTGGGCTTGTTTTCTGCGGGACGAGACGTAGTTTTGATTGGTACTGTTTTGGGGTGCATGGGACTTATTGATTCATTTTTATTATGACTTTTTTTAGGGGGCAATGGAAAAAAATTGCAATTTCGCCATTGTTTTTTGCGTTTTTTACGGTGTTCACCTTGCGGGTTAAATTACATATTAACTTTATTAATGGAGTCATTACGGTCGCGGCGATATTTTTTTTACACTTTTACAAAATAAAACCACTTTTTATGGAAAAAAATGGTTTTATTTATTTTTTTACTGTAACTTTTATTATTAATCTTTATTTCACATTTATTATTTATTTCATTAGTCCCACTAGGGGACTTTACTGTGCGATCTTCAGATCGCTGCTATAATGCTTTGGTATACTTCGTATACCAGAGCATTATTGCCTGTCAGTGTAAATCTGACAGGCAATCTGTTAGGATGTGCCTCTGGCGCGCACTCCCTCTGTAAATAAAGTTAAATGCCGCGGTCACTATTGATGGCGGCATTTAACGGGTTAAACGGCCGCGATCAAAGTAAACTTCGATCGCGGGCGTTGCAGCAGGAGCTCAGCTGTCATCAGACAGCAGAGCCCCGGCTCCAGCCTGCACGGGAGACCCGTGCAGGACTTAGGCTAGGCGAACGTGAAAAGGCGTCAGCCTAGCCTAAGGCCCCTTAGTGACCAACGTAAAAAGGCGTATTGGTGGTCACTAAGGGGTTAAAAGCTAGATTTTAGGTTTGACATACCCCCACATTTTAATATGACACTCAAAAATCCACAAATCTGATAAATTGAAGTAACCTATTAGGCTGTGTTCACACTGAGTTTTTTGCAGGAGGAAAATTCCTCCTGCAAAAACTGCTCCTTTATTAAGCTGTTTTTATTTTGCAATCCCTAAATACTTTTCACACAGAGTTTTTTGCCGAGTTTTTTGGGGCAGAAACCGCGCCAAAAAACTCCTCAAAAACCGCCCGAAAATGCCTCCCATTGATTTCAATGGGAGGCAGACGAGTTTTTTTACCACGAGTAAAAAAAACTCGTCGTGGTAAAAAGAAGCAACATGACCCATCTTGAGGCGGTTTCCGCCTCCAAAACCCCATTTCAATGAGTCAGAAAGAGGAAAAAAAAACCTCGACGAGTGTTTTGACGAGTTTTTGTCAAACCACTGTGCAAAAACCTACTGGAGCAGTTTTTGCAGGAGGAATTTTCTGTGTGAACACACACCCCATGAAAAACTGATATGCTGCTTTGTGCAGGGCCTGGGGGGGCTTTGTATGATCCAAAGATATCTGGCCTCATGCCCACTTCCGTTATTTTCTTCAGGGTGCTATCAGTTTTTTTTAATGGCTAACACACTGACACATACGTCTCTATGGGGCCATGCACGCTTCCGTTGTTTTAATGGAACCGCGTGGCCGTTCCGACAAAAAAGGAGTAGGACCTGTCCCAATCTGTTTTTGATGGAACAGTCTCGGCCATTTCATTTATTTGGTCTGTTGAAACAATAGACTGCACACGGAAGCCATCTGTGTGCGGTCCGTGTTTCACGAATCCGTTGTTAGAGGCCGCATGACGTCCAACGGAACGCTTTAGTCATACTCCGCCCCCTGGACTAGGAACAAAAACATTTTTCTGGAGTGCTCCTTTGAGCCCAAAAAAATGGTCTCGAATGACATCACCTTGTTTTGTTGCAAGACTATGGCGTAGGGAGAGACCATATGATATATTGCTGTTAAACGGAGGATAGTTATGGGCATAGTGGGGTATGAGAAAAAAGATGAGGAGCTTTATATGCCCAGGCAAGTTGTAAGGATTCCTCTGAAATCCTATCTGGCTGCTATTGGGCAATGTAAAAGACCTCTACTCAGGTTGGGTCCATCCTTTTCTTTTTCTGTTGGGACTTTGAACCGTTTTCCCCACCAATACAAAAACATTCTCCTGGTCTTATGAGGATGTGGTGGCATAAATCATCCACTTTATTTATATCTCATTGTGTAATTTATCTGCGTTCATCTTGTCTTGGCATTGTATGGCAGTATCTGGGCACTTTATGGCTGGACACTGCATTGAACTATATATACAGACTGTCACAGCACTATGGCAGCTCTATATATCTATATAGGACAGGATATAGACCTTCACATACAATATATAATTTTTTCGAGTCTCCATTCAAATATGGCACCTTAACAATACTTCTCCTCATTGGTTTTGTATTTTCTGTATTCATGTAAGAATAAGTTGCTATAGCTTTCTTTGCATGCCAATGCATCCCTTCATCAGCCAAGTAGGAATCTTGTTTGAAGCACTAGGAGAAGCCAACAAGCTGGAGAGCGATGTACAAAAAATGATCTGACTGACATAAGGGATCAATGTGTAATAAGCTGAGTTTACGAATTATCTCTAATCCGTATCCCTGTCCTTTAAAATTCTGGACTGTTTGGACGTTATACGTAAAGCCGTCGTGCTGATTTAGTAGAAATGAGCATGAAGAAAGCGTGATGGAAAATTGTGAGGGGAACATAGTAATATAGATGTTCATGTAACTATCATTTTATGGCGCCTATTAACAAGGCTCATTGACATAGACATAAAACTACACACAAACCCCCCCCCCCCCCCCCCCCATGGCGCTAACACACACGATCTACGCAGTCTGCAGTAATGTAAACCGTTTTTCTCTGGCAGCTATACTAAGCTTTCATGCCACCACTAATGTCTCCCCTGGGATGGAACATAGGTTATTTTTATTTTTTTATCTTCCAATAGATGCTGCCTGCATCTTTCTACTCCGCGCTGGCAGCTGGGACCTCCTTCCCTGGAGATTTTCCCAAATAACAGAACAGCTTGCAGGGTCTCTCATTCATCACATGGGGACAGGCAAGGGAAACGGGAATAGAAAATTGTATCTATCTATCACTTCTATAGAATAGCATCGGGTTAATGTAACACAACGGGAAGCTCTGAAGCCTATACACGTGAATGCTGCGATTCCTGGTTCCCTATTAAATACCAATAAATATGTCAGGATGTATGGGGTTTACTTATTGATGCATCTTTGTATTTGCAGATAATGTTCCTTTGGTATCCTGTTAATATCCCATGCCGTAATTGCAGCTTTTTGTACGCAATACATATTTAATGATGTAATGTATAGAGACCCCAGTTTGTTGAGGGTTAAAGGGTTCTGTGAGTGTAAGGATAGAGGGATACACAGCGCATACACGGAGGATTTTCCTCAACGGTTGTGTCATTGCGGGAAAATCCGCAGCGTAGTACAGTGGCAGCAGAGCGGATAATATTTGAACAAATCCCATCCATACAATATTGAAAAACTCTGCTGTGAAACCGCTCATAAATTGACCTACGGTGTGTGATTTAAAAAAAATTATTTTTTAGGCCTCATGCACACGACCGTAGCCACGTGCACGGCCGTGATTTTCAGGTCGGCCGGCCGCGGAGTGTCACCCGCGAGCTGTCTGCAAATCGCGGGCCGTACACATGGCCGCGTCCATTATTTTCGATCAACCTGGACCGCAGAACACGGCCGTAATAAGACATGTCTGTTCTTTCTGCTGTGCGGGCTCCTGGGCCATGCACGGACCGTGGAAAGCACGGTCGTGTGCATGGCCCCATAGAAATGAATGGGGCCGCAATTCTCCTGGAATTGCGACAGCAAAAGTACGTTCGTATGCATGGTGCCTTAATCCGCAGCTTGTCCATTTACACTGGGGGATCACTGCTCTTCTGTTGTGGGTTTTCCCCATTGAATTCTGTGAAGAGGTAAAACCTGCAACAAATAGGCATGTGTTTCGACTTTTGTGGCAGAAACGGTAAGATTCCGCTGCAAAAATCGCAAATGAGAAAAAAAACATTATTTTACTTTTTTATTAATTTTAAAATAAAGCTTATACTTATGCTGGCCATTTTCATAGCGACTCAATTCTCTGTTCTGGGTGCAGCCCGGGTGGTAAGTACTGTGTGTATGTATATATATATATATATATATATATATATTTCCTTCCCCTGCAGTATTTCGGAAGCAGAACGTTTCCCATGGAATTTCATGCAGCTTCCAGGGCAGATATTCTGTGTACTTTTATGCAGTGTATCCACCCTGTGTGTTCCTACCCTAAGGCCTCATGCCCACTTTGTTTTTTTTCACTGATTGCACCCTGACCCATTCATTTCAATGGGCCCATGCACACTTCCGTTATTTTCACGGATCCGTGTGCTGTCCGTTTTTGATGGATCCGTTGCCATAGCAACGGCAGGGCGTGCCAAAGTTCACAGACTGGGACGTGACAAGTTCAAATGAAGTTCAATACCTTCCGTTTTTTTAATGGAAGCACAACGTCCATTTGAAACGGAAGCACGGAACGGACACTGAGTACACACGGATACCATAGCGGACAAACGGATCTGTGAGAAACGGCTGTGAAAACGGTGGTGGAAGTATGCAGGAGGCCTAACGGGACTGCCCGAAAATCAGTATATGCAGTAGCATTTTTCTTTAACTCAATGAGCGCCGTTATTGCAGTGTTCAGTGGCACTACATCTTTTCTCTCCTTCAGAGGTCAGGTCATGGACTGATCACCTAGAATTTTATTGTAACGGGAGTCTATCATTAGAAAATGAGCTACAGTTTTATCTCATTAACATCACAGGCAGGATTACAATAAAGTGGAACAACTCTATTATAAAGCTGGCCTATAACACAGAATCCACCACTGACAATAGGTGATGGCAACAGCTTGCCTCCCCTCCCCCCTCCCTGCACAGGTCACAGAGCATGCCCACTATGTTTTCCCATGGAAGTCAATGAGTTGTTTTCTGTGACTGTGTCTCGCTTTTTTTTATTTTTATTTTTTTATGTCCAGGTGTTTGCTGTAAAACAGGGTCTGTAAAACTGCTGTTGCAGGAGCTCGGGGAAGATGTCTGCCCCCATAATCCTCTATATACACATAAAGCACTAAATATGAAAATGTATTTCTTCTATCTGTTTCTAGGAAAACATGAGTTCCAGACCAACAATAGCCATTAAAGCTTTTCTAAAGTGTTGAACAGTATTAATAATGTAGAGATGCATGTCTAAGGGAGCAGGGAACGTATAGCTGCAAATTTAGACTGATTAGCCTATCAGGGGCCTGATAAAGCAGAGTGATGACTCATATGAGAGCTGTAATGGTAACATGGCTGGTGATGTATTTTTTTTTCTGTTTTAGTGGGAAATGCTGCTTTAGTTAATTTTTTGGGTGTCATGTTTGATGAAATCAGTTTCTTAGACCTCTCTGATATGTGTTGTGCATGCTCGGTAGTCATGTCTTTTGGTACGTTATATATGCCAGTGGCTTCAGTTATTGATTGTTCTCATGAGTTTCTCCCAATCCTCTGGCTTATTCTCACAGTCCTACATTGTACCAAAAAGGTTTAAAATACCCTATAGACTCCACCACACAGCGCCCCCTATAGATAGCACCATACACAGCCCCCTGTAGATAACGTCTTACAGGCCCAATCCACCCTGTAGATAACGGCACACAGCCCCCCTGTAGATGACGGCGCACAGCCCCCCTGTAGATGACGCCGCACAGCCCCCCTGTAGATGACGCCGCACAGCCCCCCTGTAGATGACGCCGCACAGCCCCCCTGTAGATGACGCCGCACAGCCCCCCTGTAGATGACGCCGCACAGCCCCCCTGTAGATGACGCCGCACAGCCCCCCTGTAGATGACGCCGCACAGCCCCCCTGTAGATGACGCCGCACAGCCCCCCTGTAGATGACGCCGCACAGCCCCCCTGTAGATGACGCCGCACAGCCCCCCTGTAGATGACGCCGCACAGCCCCCCTGTAGATGACGCCGCACAGCCCCCCTGTAGATGACGCCGCACAGCCCCCCTGTAGATGACGCCGCACAGCCCCCCTGTAGATGACGCCGCACAGCCCCCCTGTAGATGACGCCGCACAGCCCCCCTGTAGATGACGCCGCACAGCCCCCCTGTAGATGACGCCGCACAGCCCCCCTGTAGATGACGCCGCACAGCCCCCCTGTAGATGACGCCGCACAGCCCCCCTGTAGATGACGCCGCACAGCCCCCCTGTAGATGACGCCGCACAGCCCCCCTGTAGATGACGCCGCACAGCCCCCCTGTAGATGACGCCGCACAGCCCCCCTGTAGATGACGCCGCACAGCCCCCCTGTAGATGACGCCGCACAGCCCCCCTGTAGATGACGCCGCACAGCCCCCCTGTAGATGACGCCGCACAGCCCCCCTGTAGATGACGCCGCACAGCCCCCCTGTAGATGACGCCGCACAGCCCCCCTGTAGATGACGCCGCACAGCCCCCCTGTAGATGACGCCGCACAGCCCCCCTGTAGATGACGCCGCACAGCCCCCCTGTAGATGACGCCGCACAGCCCCCCTGTAGATGACGCCGCACAGCCCCCCTGTAGATGACGCCGCACAGCCCCCCTGTAGATGACGCCGCACAGCCCCCCTGTAGATGACGCCGCACAGCCCCCCTGTAGATGACGCCGCACAGCCCCCCTGTAGATGACGCCGCACAGCCCCCCTGTAGATGACGCCGCACAGCCCCCCTGTAGATGACGCCGCACAGCCCCCCTGTAGATGACGCCGCACAGCCCCCCTGTAGATGACGCCGCACAGCCCCCCTGTAGATGACGCCGCACAGCCCCCCTGTAGATGACGCCGCACAGCCCCCCTGTAGATGACGCCGCACAGCCCCCCTGTAGATGACGCCGCACAGCCCCCCTGTAGATGACGCCGCACAGCCCCCCTGTAGATGACGCCGCACAGCCCCCCTGTAGATGACGCCGCACAGCCCCCCTGTAGATGACGCCGCACAGCCCCCCTGTAGATGACGCCGCACAGCCCCCCTGTAGATGACGCCGCACAGCCCCCCTGTAGATGACGCCGCACAGCCCCCCTGTAGATGACGCCGCACAGCCCCCCTGTAGATGACGCCGCACAGCCCCCCTGTAGATGACGCCGCACAGCCCCCCTGTAGATGACGCCGCACAGCCCCCCTGTAGATGACGCCGCACAGCCCCCTGTAGATGACGCCGCACAGCCCCCCTGTAGATGCCGCCGCACAGCCCCCCTGTAGATGCCGCCGCACAGCCCCCCTGTAGATGCCGCCGCACAGCCCCCCTGTAGATGCCGCCGCACAGCCCCCCTGTAGATGCCGCCGCACAGCCCCCCTGTAGATGCCGCCGCACAGCCCCCCTGTAGATGCCGCCGCACAGCCCCCCTGTAGATGCCGCCGCACAGCCCCCCTGTAGATGCCGCCGCACAGCCCCCCTGTAGATGCCGCCGCACAGCCCCCCTGTAGATGCCGCCGCACAGCCCCCCTGTAGATGCCGCCGCACAGCCCCCCTGTAGATGCCGCCGCACAGCCCCCCTGTAGATGCCGCCGCACAGCCCCCCTGTAGATGCCGCCGCACAGCCCCCCTGTAGATGCCGCCGCACAGCCCCCCTGTAGATGACGCCGCACAGCCCCCCTGTAGATGACGCCGCACAGCCCCCCTGTAGATGACGCCGCACAGCCCCCCTGTAGATGACGCCGCACAGCCCCCCTGTAGATGACGCCGCACAGCCCCCCTGTAGATGACGCCGCACAGCCCCCCTGTAGATGACGCCGCACAGCCCCCCCCTGTAGATGACGCCGCACAGCCCCCCCCTGTAGATGACGCCGCACAGCCCCCCCCTGTAGATGACGCCGCACAGCCCCCCCCTGTAGATGACGCCGCACAGCCCCCCCCTGTAGATGACGCCGCACAGCCCCCCCGTGTAGATGACGCCGCACAGCCCCCCCGTGTAGATGACGCCGCACAGCCCCCCCGTGTAGATGACGCCGCACAGCCCCCCCGTGTAGATGACGCCGCACAGCCCCCCCGTGTAGATGACGCCGCACAGCCCCCCCGTGTAGATGACGCCGCACAGCCCCCCCGTGTAGATGACGCCGCACAGCCCCCCCGTGTAGATGACGCCGCACAGCCCCCCCGTGTAGATGACGCCGCACAGCCCCCCCGTGTAGATGACGCCGCACAGCCCCCCCGTGTAGATGACGCCGCACAGCCCCCCCGTGTAGATGACGCCGCACAGCCCCCCCGTGTAGATGACGCCGCACAGCCCCCCCGTGTAGATGACGCCGCACAGCCCCCCCGTGTAGATGACGCCGCACAGCCCCCCCGTGTAGATGACGCCGCACAGCCCCCCCGTGTAGATGACGCCGCACAGCCCCCCCGTGTAGATGACGCCGCACAGCCCCCCCGTGTAGATGACGCCGCACAGCCCCCCCGTGTAGATGACGCCGCACAGCCCCCCCGTGTAGATGACGCCGCACAGCCCCCCCGTGTAGATGACGCCGCACAGCCCCCCCGTGTAGATGACGCCGCACAGCCCCCCCGTGTAGATGACGCCGCACAGCCCCCCCGTGTAGATGACGCCGCACAGCCCCCCCGTGTAGATGACGCCGCACAGCCCCCCCGTGTAGATGACGCCGCACAGCCCCCCCGTGTAGATGACGCCGCACAGCCCCCCCGTGTAGATGACGCCGCACAGCCCCCCCGTGTAGATGACGCCGCACAGCCCCCCCGTGTAGATGACGCCGCACAGCCCCCCCGTGTAGATGACGCCGCACAGCCCCCCCGTGTAGATGACGCCGCACAGCCCCCCCGTGTAGATGACGCCGCACAGCCCCCCCGTGTAGATGACGCCGCACAGCCCCCCCGTGTAGATGACGCCGCACAGCCCCCCCGTGTAGATGACGCCGCACAGCCCCCCCGTGTAGATGACGCCGCACAGCCCCCCCGTGTAGATGACGCCGCACAGCCCCCCCGTGTAGATGACGCCGCACAGCCCCCCCGTGTAGATGACGCCGCACAGCCCCCCCGTGTAGATGACGCCGCACAGCCCCCCCGTGTAGATGACGCCGCACAGCCCCCCCGTGTAGATGACGCCGCACAGCCCCCCCGTGTAGATGACGCCGCACAGCCCCCCCGTGTAGATGACGCCGCACAGCCCCCCCGTGTAGATGACGCCGCACAGCCCCCCCGTGTAGATGACGCCGCACAGACCCCCCGTGTAGATGACGCCGCACAGACCCCCCCGTGTAGATGACGCCGCACAGACCCCCCCGTGTAGATGACGCCGCACAGACCCCCCGTGTAGATGACGCCGCACAGACCCCCCGTGTAGATGACGCCGCACAGACCCCCCGTGTAGATGACGCCGCACAGACCCCCCGTGTAGATGACGCCGCACAGACCCCCCGTGTAGATGACGCCACACAGACCCCCCGTGTAGATGACGCCACACAGACCCCCCGTGTAGATGACGCCACACAGACCCCCCCCCCTGTAGATGACGCCATATACCCCCCCCCCCCCAAAAAAAAACTCTGTGTGAGCCCAGTCTTAATCTTCCATATGAAGGAAGGAAAGCGAACTGGTGAGGAACCTGCTTATGTAACTATAATGTGTATATGTTTCATACATCAATGCTATATAAATAATATTTAGCACAAATTCATGTATTTGTACATTCCTCTATCAAATATACAGACCTGCCTTGGTTTAAGGCTCTGTTCACACATGGCAGGTTTGTTGCCGCAATTTATGTTACTGAAAATCTGTTCCGTACATTTGAATGGATTTATCCATCAACGTTTGCTCAATATATTTGCACTTTTCTTGAAAAGCACGCGCGTTGCACGGATGTATTACACGTTCGTGTATATCCGCCCTCAGTCACAGGCCCCGACCTAGAAAAAATGTGGTGTCATTTTAGCCAGTGTGTAAGTTAAAGGAGTTTTCCAGCCAATAAAAATTAATGGCCTACCTCAGGGTAGGCCATCAATAGTTGATGGGACAGGGTCTGATTTGCTTGAATGGAAGAAAAGGCTGCAATACCTGTGAATGGCGGCTAAATGTGTGACGAAGATTCAGTGAGCAAGAAGAAATGAAGGGGAAGCCGCACTCGTACGAGCGTTGCGGCCCCTTCAAAACAGCTGATTGGCGGGGGTCCCAAGAGTCGGACCCCGACCCATCAGCTAATGGCCTATCCTGAGGATAGGCCATCAATTTTTATTGGCTGGAAAACCTCTATAATATCAGCGATGTATGATGTGGCCGATCAGAGGATAGGTCATAAGTTTGTCTCAATATATGTCAACAAAACAGTCCAGCTTTAACTCAGACGGTGGCTAAAATAGTGCCACTTTTGATAAATGTGGGCCTTAGTGCTGCAGTAGGTGCAGGTTGTGCGTTATCCGCTGCACTGCAGTGTCTTACATGGGGTTCTCCCAGGAAAGGTTAAAGAGGCTCTGTCACCACATTATAAGGGCCCTTATCTCCTATATAAGGAGATAGGCACTATAATGTAGGTGACAGCAGTGCTTTTTATTTTGAAAAACAATCTATTTGAAACCACTTTATGAGCGATTTTTAGCTTTATTCTAATGAGTTTCATAAACGCCTCAAACACCTGAAAAAACGGAAGCTGAGCGCTTACAAACATCTGCCCATTGATTTCAATGGGAAAAACGTTAGTTCAGAATGGGTGTTTTTTTACACGCCCGTTTAAAAAAAAAAAAAAAAAAACGTGGGAAAAAAACACCCCATAAAAAGTAGCACGTCACATCTTGAGACGTTTTTGGAGCTGTTTTTCATTGTCAATAGAAAAACCACTCCAAAAAAACGCATCAAAAATCCATTTGATAACTTAAAAACTGCTGAAAATGAGAGGCTGTTTTCCCTTGAAATCTGCTCCGTACTTTACAGCCATTTTTACTTGAGCCTCATAAGCAATAGAAATAGCAATAGAAATATAATAATACGTAAATGCACTTTATTATTAAAGTGAGCACACTTCATGCACACTACATGCTCACTCTTCTCAAGATCCTCCTAATAGCGAATTATTCCCTGGAGAGAGCGACTCTATGTACAAGCAGTACAGGGTTGCCAACATCCACTTCAGAAATCTCTGGACAACTGAGCTAAAATTCACGGACAGACCAAAATTTTTACGGACCCATTACAAAATCGTTGCCTGTGCAGTGTGCTAGGACTGACTCGCCAATCACAGCTCCGCTTGTAGCTTTCCCTCGCTACCTTAGGTGATGTTTTCTCTGATTAGTCGTTCACTTTCTCTTTTTCTCAATCCGGTCCAGACCACTGACCGACTTATTCTAGGCACGACTCACCTCTGGAGAATTTGACACACAGACATGTTGGTGTCTCGCTTTTCCAGCACCCTCCCCACATATACCCCATCCTCTATACAAACTCGTAATCCAGTCATCCAGATGGTAATAATGAGCCCTCCATGCTGACACAATAAGGGTATGCTCACATGGCTTAGCAAAATACGTCTGAAATTACGCGGCTGTTTTCAGGCGAAAACAGCTCCCGATTTTGGGACGTTTTTGTAACTACTCGCGTTTTTCGCGGCATATTTTACGGACGTTATTGGAGCTGTTTTTCAATGGAGTCAATGAAAAACGGCTCCAAAAACGTCTCAAGAAGTGATATGCACTTCTTTTTCACGGGCGTCTTTTTACATGCCGTCTTTTGACAGCGACGCGTAAAATTACACCTCGTGGGAACAAAACATCGTAAAACACATTGAAAGCAATGGGCAGATGTTTGTAGGCGTAATGGAGCCGGTTTTTCAGGTGTAATTCGAGGCGTAGAACACCCGAATTACGTCTGAAAACAGTGCGTGTGAACATACTCTAAAAGTGCCCCATCAGTAACTGTACCCCCTGCAGATAACACCACATTTAGCCTCCCTTGTAGATCGCCACACAGCTCCCCCTTGTAGGTGGCGCCACACACACAGCTCCCCCTTGTAGATGGCGCCACACACACGGCTCCCTCTTGTAGATGGCGCCACACACACGGCTCCCCCTTGTAGATGGCGCCACACACACGGCTCCCCCTTGTAGATGGCGCCACACACACGGCTCCCCCTTGTAGATGGCGCCACACACACGGCTCCCCCTTGTAGATGGCGCCACACACACGGCTCCCCCTTGTAGATGGCGCCACACACACGGCTCCCCCTTGTAGATGGCGCCACACACACGGCTCCCCCTTGTAGATGGCGCCACACACACGGCTCCCCCTTGTAGATGGCGCCACACACACGGCTCCCCCTTGTAGATGGCGCCACACACACGGCTCCCCCTTGTAGATGGCGCCACACACACGGCTCCCCCTTGTAGATGGCGCCACACACACGGCTCCCCCTTGTAGATGGCGCCACACACACGGCTCCCCCTTGTAGATGGCGCCACACACACGGCTCCCCCTTGTAGATGGCGCCACACACACGGCTCCCCCTTGTAGATGGCGCCACACACACCGCTCCCCCTTGTAGATGGCGCCACACACACCGCTCCCCCTTGTAGATGGCGCCACACACACCGCTCCCCCTTGTAGATGGCGCCACACACACCGCTCCCCCTTGTAGATGGCGCCACACACACCGCTCCCCCTTGTAGATGGCGCCACACACACCGCTCCCCCTTGTAGATGGCGCCACACACACCGCTCCCCCTTGTAGATGGCGCCACACACACCGCTCCCCCTTGTAGATGGCGCCACACACACCGCTCCCCCTTGTAGATGGCGCCACACACACCGCTCCCCCTTGTAGATGGCGCCACACACACCGCTCCCTCTTGTAGATGGCGCCACACACACCGCTCCCCCCTTGTAGATGGCGCCACACACACCGCTCCCCCCTTGTAGATAGCGCCAATCACACACAGCTCCCCCCTTGTAGATAGCGCCAATCACACACAGCTCCCCCCTTGTAGATAGCAAGGGGGGCTGTGACCCACAGTTAGGAGGAGGAGGTGGTCATGAAGTGGCGCTGCGGAGGATAACTTTTGACTGGGGTCAGTGACGGCACAGGACTGGACCAGTCCAGTCACCTGACCTCATGTCAGGTGACTGGATTGGTCCACTCCTGGCACCGACCTCACTTGGCAGCGGCCGGCCTGCATATTTTCAAATTCCGCATTATCTGAAAATATGCCCGGCTGCAGCCTACTTTTTCTTTGCACTGCGCGTGTAGATTTCGGCGCATGCGCAGTGCAAAGTTCCGGGAGACCGCAGAAAAATCCCAGACGGTGCTTTTTTCTGCCGGACGGTATGGATGGCAGAAAAAAACCACCCATTTTTGCAGACTGTCTGTAAATTTACAGACAGTTAGCAACCCTGAAGCAGTAGTACATCGATTACAGAGTACAGCAGGGCCGGTTACATGACGAATCATATCTTCAAGAAAGAAGACTGCAAGTAGACTTAAGGTCTAGCATTACCAGGGTGGGAAGGGCCACTCTTTTTGGCTTTTCCCAGTCTAATTATACCAGCCTGCGGCCGCCCCGGTTCCCAACCAGCGCTTCAGCTGGTCGGGTACTGGATCGTACACGGCTCTTCCCGGCAACCCTGGTGGCGGTGGGTACCGGGGTAATAATGACGGTTAGTGTTAGCCTCTGCACCGGCTAGCGCTAAAGCCCTGCCTTAGTAATGGACGCTGTCAATCAGCCAGTGGCCATTACTAAGGCGGTAATCATAATACAGTTTTAAAAAATACAAGGACATAGAAGAAATATTTTATTGAAATCAAAACCCCCACATAGCCCTCGTTAACCATTTTATTGAGAATAAAAAAAATGCCGGCATGGAAGTAGTCCTGGAATCTGAAGTAGTCCAACAACCGAACCTGTAAAAAAACACAAACACAAAAAGATCAGTAACCTAAAAAAAGCAAAACAATTCTTATTCTTACCTTTCCTGGGTCCAGCGCTGGAGCTGCAATGTCAGCGAGCTGAGCCCTGTATCTAATCCTGTTATGTGTGATACTGTCTGCTGAGCTGCGTATCTAATCCTATCATGTGTGATACTGTCTGCTGAGCCCTGTATCTAATCCTATCATGTGTGATACTGTCTGCTAAGCTGTGTATCTAATCCTATCTATTGTGATACTGTCTGCTGAACCCTGTATCTAATCCCACCATGTGTGATACTGTGTGCTGAACCACTGTATCTAATCCTATCCATAGCTATAGGGTCGTAGTGCTATAGATATGCTGTCTCATATATACATACACATTTTTTTGGGGGGTGGACATATGTTAGTACAAGGATACTTACTGATGGGGCCCTGTATATAAGTCTATCATGTGTGATACTGTCTGCTGATCTGTGTATCTAATCCTATCATGTGTGATACTGGCTGCTGGGCCTTATATCTAATCCTATCATGTGTGATACTGTCTGCTGAGCTGTGTATCTAATCCTATCATGTGTGATACTGTCTACTGAGCTGTGTATCTAATCCTATCATGTGTGATACTGGCTGCTGAGTTGTGTATCTAATCCTATCATGTGTGATACTGTCTGCTGAGCTGTGTATCTAATCCATCATGGATGATACGGTCTGCTCAGCTGTATCATGTATCATGTATCACCGCAAAGGGGCCCACTAAGGTTCTGTCGCCCAAGGGCCCACATAAACCTGGAGCCGGCCCTGCTCCCATAGTTCCTCCCACACAGTATAATACTAAATAGATGCCCCCACACAGTATAATGCCCCATAGATGCCCCCATGCAGTATATTGCCCACACAGATGCCTCCATGCTGTATAATGCCTCCTTAGCTGCCCCTAGTGCCAGTACCCTTTGTGACAGGACCCATGTAAATAGCACCACAGTGTCCCCTGTAGATAGTGCCCCTATATAGTGCCCCAGTGTCAATGTAGATAGTGCCACACCCCCCCCCCCTGTATATAGTGCCATTGGGACTCCCTCTAGGAGCGGAATCCCCAGCCAGAGCATAGGCCAGGGATTCCATCCCTAGAGGGATGGCCCTGATGTCACTGTCCATATATGGACAGTGACATCAGTGGCTACTCCTTGAGCGGAATCCCCATTGTTGACTCTGGCCGGGGATTCTGCTCCAGGAGGAGTCTGCGACTTCAATGTCCATATATGGACAGTGACCTCAGGGATTTGCCCTGGGAGCGGAATCCCCGGCCAGATAGTCGGCAATGGGGATTCTGCTCAGGAAGTAGCCAGTAATTCTGAAGCAGGGCACCATCAGCTCCCTGCTTCATAATTAGTTCTGAGCAGAGGGAGCTCCTCTGCTCACCGAGTACACCCCGTGCACAGTGCTACTTGAAGCGCTGTGCTCTGAAGCCCTTGACTTTACTGTCCATATATGGACAGTGACGTCAGTGGCTACTCCTTGAGCAGAATCCCCGTGCCGACTCTGGCCGGGGATTCTGCTCCAGGAGGAGTCTGCGACTTCAATGTCCATATATGGACAGTGACATCAGGGATTTCCCCTGGGAGCGGAATCCCCGGCCAGATAGTCGGCAATGGGGATTCTGCTCAGGAAGTAGCCAGTAATTCTGAAGCAGGACACCATCAGCTCCCTGCTTCATAATTAGTTCTGAGCAGAGGGAGCTCCTCTGCTCGCAGAGGACACCCCGGGCACAGTGCTACTTGAAGCGCTGTGCTCTGAAGCCCTTGACTTTACTGTCCATATATGGACAGTGACGTCAGTGGCTACTCCTTGAGCAGAATCCCCGTTGCCGACTCTGGCTGGGGATTCTGCTCCAGGAGGAGCCACTGACGTCAATGTCCATATATGGACAGTGACTTCAGGGGTTTCCTCTACGAGCGAAATCCCTGGCCAGATCATTGGCAACAGGGATTCCGCTTAAGGAGTAGCCACTGACGTTACTGTCCATATATGGACAGTAACGTCAAGGGCTTCCCTGAGCACAGCGCTTAAAGTAGTGCTGTGCTGAGTCTTCCGCTAGCGGAGAAGCTCCCTCTGCTCCTCCGCTCTGAACTAATTCTGAAGTAGGGAGCGGATGGTTCCCTGCTTCCGAATTGGGTGGGTTCAACTGTATCTGTGTCCTGAGGACTGATACAGTTGACAGCGGGACATACCCCCGGTCGCCCAGGACAGCGGGACACCGCCAGGTATCCGGGACTGTCCCTCCGAATCTGGGACGTTTGGGAGGTATGGCAGTGAGTACACTGCTGATAATTTTGGCTCCCACAACCCCTCTTAAAGGATTTGTCTCATGAAGACAACCCTTAAACAGAAGCCTGTCTGGAGATCAGCTGTTGGCCGCTGCGTCTCTGACCAACTAGCGATCAGCTGTTCTTGCCAGATAAAGCGGTGTCTAGCCATACGTTTACAGAAATGTAGTATTAGATAGTGGCCATTCAAATAAGTAGACAACCATGTACATGGATTCTGCCAGAACGGGAGCCACTCTTATGTACACACAATTAAAAATGGCTGAAAATTACAGTGCGGTTTTCAAGGGTAATCCACCTCCTGATTTTCAGTAGTTTTTGAAGCAGAAAACTTTTTTTTTTAAGCTGTTTTTAGGAGCTGTTTTTCAATTGATCCTATGAAAAACCGCTCCAAAAAAGTCTCAAGAAGTGACGTGCTCCTACTTTTTACATGCCGTTTCTTAACAGCGGCATAAAAAAAGCCCCATCTGAACTAAATTCCGTTTTTTCCATTGATTTCAATGGCAAGCTGTTTGTCGGCGTTTCACTAGCGTTTCACAAGGCTTATTTAGAGGATTTTACGCCCCGAAATACGCCGGAAAACACTGCGTGTGAACATACTCTCGCTGAGCGACTCTCTGTTTTGGCTCAGAGGTGATCCCGAGGGGGAAACCCCATCCTCTCTGACATCCATATAGAGCATAAGAAAAGGTAATGTCTTCATAAGTACTTTACTTGTAGCAATGTTTTAGAAGGAGCTCACACGGAGTATTTTGGAGCTGTTTTTGTTGCGGAAACAGTGCCAAGAAACGCGTGGAATTAGCGGGAAAAAAACGCTCGCGGGAAAAAAAAGCAACATGCCCTATCTTCGGGCGTTTCCATCTCTGACCTCCCATTGACATCAATGGGAGATAGAGAGCGCTGTTCTTGCTGCGTTTTTTGCCAGCGGTGCTCAATGGCCATGGCCGAAATACGCAGTGAAATATGTGGCAAACTGAGTGTAGGCAGGTCAAAATCTGCCTCAAAATTCCTGAAAGAATTTTGAGGCAGACTTTTCCGCCTGCAAAAAAACTGAACGGGGCCTTAGGGTTCAGTTCAGGACAAATTCAGGATAATTTATTTCATAATGAAATAAAATGGGGCTAGCAGGGTCAACATAGACTGTGATGGATTTTGGTAAGAAATTAAACTGCTCCGTGTTGTGTCTCTAGTGGAGCGCACTAGTTGTTTGTTAACATTAAAAATGCCCACAGGGCCAAGTTTCATAATCGTACTGAGCGGCATGTGGTACATATATTTCTGGTAAAAATGCTATGCAAACATGGACATTTCACTGCAAATCTACTTCATATAATCGTCTATCACATCAAATGGGCCCCTTAGGCAAGCAGAGCCAGCTAAAGGCAGGCAGTCATGTAATGTGCATTAGATCTTCGAGGGGTCTATGAAAAACACTTGTCACGCAAGCTCACAGCTTAAGTTAACCACTAGTTCAGAGGAAGCGCAATTCTTAACATTCCAGCGAGCCCAGGTGCATGATAGCGGAAAGAATGCCTAAGATAATATGCAATAATAACACTTTACCTTAAAAACACTGCTGATACCAGAGATAGGCAATAAAAACTTCCACAATGCACTCAGCTGCTGTTCTTAAAGGGGGTTTTCATGTTAATAAAGATGAATTATTGTATAATGAAATGTTCTGCACTTTAATTAAGATGTCTGTGCTTACTGTCAGAGAATGGAAATATTCTTGTTTACATCCAGATGCCAAAAACCCATCCTCATCATGTCTAGTTGATGCAAATCCACAGCTCATTGACAGGTTTTTAGATTCTGGAATTAAAGATGATGTGTCCGTGTGAGATCTTGACGAAAAAATTGAGGCATTGAAGCACAGAGTATATTAGAAAGTTGTAGTTATGTAATATATGTTAATAGACGAGAAGAGCCACTGAATCAACCGAATGTCAGTTTTGCCAGTGCTGGGGTTATAAGGCAACATTTCCACTAGGTATCCTGGGGAATCTGGAGTACTTCTCAGATTGAAGTCACCCAACGAATCAGCTGATCGTCTGGGTTTAGAGTAGCAGACCTCCAGCGATCGGATGTTAACCCTGGAGGAAGCTGTGCCCAGCCACTCAACTTCCACCATGCAGCCCTCATTTAAATGAACGGGCAATCTTGTAAAACATGAGTTTGTAGTGGCTCTCCACTCTGACTCATGGGAGACCCACTATGTTGTCTATATGGCCTAATAGGGCATATGGAAAGAGTCGTCAATATGGACAACCCCTTTCGAGTTTTCTAATAACTCAGGCTGATATAAGCAATTACTTGACTACTGCAAAGCTGATTTTCCAATTATCTGCGGTCATCACAGTGCGAATCCAGCTGATATCGAAGGCTGGCCATACACATTAGATAGCTATCAGTCGAACACTTGGTCTGCTGACAACTATACCTCCCGAATACCCCCCCCCCCCCTTCCCTTAAACATGCACGCTTCCTGAATGGGGAGAGGATTAATCAGCTGAAAACAAAAGGATCAGGCACGTTAATATCCAAGTACCCAATCCTTATGGGGAAACTCTCTCCCCTCCCCCCTTCATGTAGGTTAGATGGTCAGCTTATTCTGACGAAATATGCAGGTTCAGCCGACCATTCAATGTTTATCCACCTTAAGGCCCCATGCACATGACCGCAATTTTTGATCTGCAATTATGGACTGTAATTGCAGATCAAAATACTGATCCATTAATTTCTATGGCCAACTGACACCTTCCCGTATATTTACATCCGGGCCGTAGAGAGCATCCACAATAAATAGGACATGTCCTATTTTTTTATTTCACGGACCGTGCTCCCATTCTTTTTTTATGGGACCACGGCATGCAAATGCAGGTGACTGTCCGCGGTCGGCCGTGCCTGTAATTATGGGCTATGCACACTGCTACGGCCTTGTACAGGGGGCTAACAGTCTGGTTGTTGTGGATACATTGTTGCGGAGCTATAGACTTCTTTTATTTTTTTCCATTAGTTGTTAGGCAAGTTACCCCTAGCAACCAGTCAGCCTCAGATTAATCAGGTCTACATCTCAAGGTAAAACAGCCACTCGGGGCGAAGTAAGGTCCCTATTTAACCCGCTCGTTGATCGGCGCTCGTCTGCTCCTGTCACAAGGAGCTATGTATGGGGACGAGCGGTCGTTACGCTGATCACTCGTGCTGCCCACATGATGATGTATGGCGACGTTTCCTTGTTTACACAGGGAGATGCGCTACCGACAACGATCATATTTCAAATTTTTTTTAAACTATACGTTCAGCAGATTGAGCATTTGCTCGTTCATCTGCTGATCGCTAGCCTATTTACACCGTTTCAGCAACGAGTGTTCTGTAAACGAATATTTGCCCGACAATTGTCCAGTGTAAAAGGGCCTTTTATCTTAGCAGAGCAAATATCGTATTTCTCACTGCCGTAATAATGTTAGGAAACTGAAAAATTAGATGGAGATTGGTTAACCTCGTAAAAGAATGTCTCTCCAAATAACAATGTTTCAGATCAGATTGTTATTGAAGTGATTTAGTTTTGAAGATTTTCCTCCCATGAAGCGCAATATTATTTCTCACCTCATTTAGTCCTTCAATGTATTTATAGCAAAAGTGTATTGAAGAGTGATAAGAACGTCTAGCACGCAATGTGCATATACCATCAATGTTATTATAGAATCTGTGAGATGGTAGTGCATTCAAGTAAATGGGACTAAGCTGCAATACCAGACCTAGCTCATGGACAAGAGTGGTGCTATTCTGGGACAAAATGGCAGACCCTTTTTTTTTTTCCTCACCTCCTTTATAGGGGCACAAGATGTGTGCTATAAACTCCCATGCACAAGCCATTATTAGTTGGAGAAGTTGTAAGAAGTCTGAGACGAGGTTGAGTTTAGCTTGCCTGCTGCTCACGGTCTGCCATTTGGGGACCGCCTTTACACCACTGACTGTCACCCACAACCCACCAGCCTACGCGTCTTAACAGCAGTAGACAGCACTGTTTTGATGTTTCAGCTCATTGTCAGTACAGAGTAGGATACTGGGTGAGATGCTTTAGATCATGGACCTCTTGGAATTTGAGCGGTCTCCAGTTGGGTGTCTGATTTGGATGATATCCCTAGTCATGTTTCAAGGCTCTTTAATGGATTGGACGTTAAACAAGGTAGCTAGGTACCAATAGGGGGTACTAGCAAGACCGTTTTTTCGTTCGTCCCCAGGCAGCATTGTTTCTAAGACTCCACACACCAGCTGGATTTCAGCAAGGAGGTTCAGTACATACAAGGGCTGTATCATGTAGGGAAATCTAGAGAAGGCAGCAGCAGAAATGATTTTTTTTTAAATGTAATCCTATGATAAAATATTCTCTACATAAATCTTATAATAATATTGTGCATTTCATAATAAAGACCTTAATCGTAGGAGATGATACCGCATGCGTTAAGGCTGTATTCACATCAGCATTGCCCTTCTGTAGAGGGGCTCTGTCGGGTTAACCCCTCAACCGAAAGGCAAACTGAAACCTTAACTTCTGTTTCCCTCACCATTGATCTCAATGGTGACGGAAACGTTGACTGCGCTATTGATTCCGTCAAAACAACGGAACCCTGTCAACGGTGACAGACGGAAACCTTTAGCAACGTTCCCATCACCATTGAAGTCAATGGTGAAGGAAACAGAAGCTAAGGTTTCAGTTTGCCTTTCCATTAAGGGGTTAACCTGACAGAAACCTCCGTCGGAACCCCTCAACGGAAGGGCACCGCTGATGTGAACAGGCCTTTTGGCTACTTGAATTATATTATTATATATTCAAAATTCTATTATAAATTATTCTAATGTACTGATTGACTGGCATGGAAAAAAAGTTCACAAAAAAGAGCTGTGGGGGGGGGGTGCATTGAGAGGTTCTGCAGTGGTACTGTCTTATAGCTACAGGAACTCTGAAATAAAGTTACTTCTAGACAACCCCATCTCAGGTTGGATCTGACCTAAGAGTCAACTGATTGCCATGGATCTGTCTTCTCTAACTCCCAGCGATCAGCTATCATTGCTGGGGGAAGCTCTGTGTGTCCACTTCTGGAGAAATTCAGTATTGCAAGGAGCCCATTCAAATAATTAAAATGGACAGGGGTTCTCCTAAGAGGTTATTTTAGCATCTGGTTAGTGTGTGATACAAGACATATTGTCCCAACTTTTACAGTACCTCCTAATGCACACCACAGCTGCAGAACCTCTTTCGATAGAGAACTGGGAGCTTCATGTCAGCCAATCAGTGATGACAAGCTCCCCGTTACTCTTTTGCTCTCTTCTGAGTTTCTGCAGCAGCTGGAGGAGACAAAGTTCTAAGTTATAATGCACAGATTATGTAACATATTAATGCTGTATCCTTACAGAAGATCATGATCAATATACAGATATTATTTAAAGAGGCTCTGTCATCACATTATAAGTGCCCTGTCTCCTACATAAGGAGATCAGCGCTATAATGTAGGTGACCGCAGTGCTTTTTATTTAAAAAAAACTATCTATTTTCACCACTTTATTAGCGATTTTAGCTTTATGCTAGTCAGTTTCTTAATGGACAACTGGGCGTGTTTTACTATTGACCAAGTGGGCGTTGTACAGAGGAGTGTATGACGCTGACCAATCGGTGACCAATCAGCGTCATACACTTCTCTCCATTCATTTAGTCAGCGCATAGGGATCCTGCTAGATCCTTATGTGCTGTCTTATACTAACACATTATCGATACTGAAGTGTTTAGACAGTGAATAGACATTCCACGGGATGTCTATTCACAATCCCGGAACTTCGTTAATGTTTCTGTGGTAGTTACAGCAGAGCAAGCGTAATCTCGTTGTAACCTGTCATCTACAGCGTAATCTCGCGAGATTACGCTTGCTCTGCTGTAACTACCACAGAAACGTTAACGAAGTGCAGGGATTGTGAATAGACATCCCGTGGAATGTCTATTCACTGTCTAAACACTTCAGTATCGTTAGTAGAGCACATACTGATCTAAAAGGATCCCTATGTGCTGAGGAAATGAATGGAGAGAAAGGCATGACGCTGATTGGTCACCACTGATTGGTCAGCGTCATAAACTCCTCTGTACAACTCCCACTTGGTCAATAGTAAAACACGCCCAGTTGTCCATTGAGAAACTCGTTAGCATACATCTAAAATCGCTAATAAGTGGTGAAAATAGATAGTTTTTTTTAATAAAAAGCACTGCTGTCACCTACATTATAGCACCATTCTCCTTATGTAGGAGACAGGGCACTTAAAATGTGGTGACAGTGTCTCTTTAAATACTCCTCAATTAAAATTGTCATACATTATGACCAAACAACCACATCGCTCCTAACACAATTAACAGCTGTCCAAAAAACTCATGTAATAAAGGGGCCCCATATTAAGGCTAAACTCTGCTTTACCCAACAACTCTCCCAAGACAGACCGGAAATGCCTCATTTTACATCTGTCCCACCCCTTTGTCTAGTTTATGGAGATGCTGATTTCATTTTCCAGCAGGACTTGGCACCTGCCCACACTGCCAAAAGTACCAATACCTGGTTTAATAACCACAGTATCACTGCGCTTGATTGGCCAGCAAACTCGCCTGATCTAAACCCCATAGAGAATCTATAGGGCATTGTCAAGAGGCAGATGAGCCACCAGACCCTACAATGCAGACAAGATGAAGGCCACTATCAAAGCAACCTGGGCTTCCATAACACCTCAGCAGTGCCACAGGCTGATCGCCTCCATGCCACGCCGCATTGATGCAGTAATTCATGCAAAAGGAGCCCTGACCAAGTATTGAGGGCATATACTGTACATTTCAGCAGGTCTACATTTCGGTATTAAAAATAATTTTGTAAATTGGGCTTATATAATCTAATTTTCTGAGTCTCTAAATTTAGGGTTTTCAAGAACTGTTACCATAATCATCAACATAAAAAGAAAAAATGCTGGAGTGAAGACCCATTCATGTCTGATAATGTCAATTGATTTTTTGCTTCCCTTTTGTTCTATTCTGGACTAAGGTATGACAGACGTACCAGATCTGATGGTTGTTGGAGACCTCTCTCCTTGTACACCATACCGTTATACTACATTATTGATCAGTTTTTATTGTTTGAATTGTCTATTGTAGAGATTCCGCTTTGTACCCACAAGTCCTCGAATTGGGATTCCGAACAATTATTTGTATATTATGTACACTGTTGCTCTTGCACATATTGTAATTGAATTATTGCCTTACTGAAAAACCTCAGTTATTGACACAAAATTTGTTGTTTTTTTTTAAATGCTGCAAATAGATCAGTGTGCGTAATGAATCTATATAATGTGAGACACTTTTTGAATAGAGTTACTGAAATTAACTCTTTGATATTCTAATTCATTGAGAAGGACTACTATACATCACCAGAACAAAGCTCGGTACATAGGTATATATATATGTTTTGAGCTTGGTTGTTCTGGTGCTGTATTTATGTACTGCGCTTGGATCTGATGGTGTATATATGTATGAGCTTTGTTCTGGTGCTGTATATGTATACTGAGCTGGGTTCCGGTGCTGTATATCTGTAGTGAGCTGGGTTTCCGGTGCTGTATATCTGTAGTGAGCTGGGTTCCGGTGCTGTATATCTGTAGTGAGCTGCGTTCCGGTGCTGTATATCTGTAGTGAGCTGGGTTCCGGTGCTGTATATCTGTACTGAGCTGGGTTCCGGTGCTGTTTATCTGTACTGAGCTGGGTTCCGGTGCTGTATATCTGTACTGAGCTGGGTTTCGGTGCTGTATATCTGTACTGAGCTGGGTTCCGGTGCTGTATATCTGTACTGAGCTGGGTTCCGGGGCTGTATATCTGTACTGAGCTGGGTTCCGGGGCTGTATATCTGTACTGAGCTGGGTTCCGGGGCTGTATATCTGTACTGAGCTGGGTTCCGGGGCTGTATATCTGTACTGAGCTGGGTTCCGGTGCTGTATATCTGTACTGAGCTGGGTTCCGGTGCTGTATATCTGTACTGAGCTGGGTTCCGGTGCTGTATATCTGTACTGAGCTGGGTTCCGGTGCTGTATATCTGTACTGAGCTGGGTTCCGGTGCTGTATATCTGTACTGAGCTGGGTTCCGGTGCTGTATATCTGTACTGAGCTGGGTTCCGGTGCTGTATATCTGTACTGAGCTGGGTTCCGGTGCTGTATATCTGTACTGAGCTGGGTTCTGGTGCTGTATATCTGTACTGAGCTGGGTTCTGGTGCTGTATATCTGTACTGAGCTGGGTTCCGGTGCTGTATATCTGTACTGAGCTGGGTTCCGGTGCTGTATATCTCTACTGAGCTGGGTTCCGGTGCTGTATATCTCTACTGAGCTGGGTTCCGGTGCTGTATATCTGTACTCAGCTGGGTTCCGGGGCTGTATATCTGTACTCAGCTGGGTTCCGGGGCTGTATATCTGTACTCAGCTGGGTTCCGGGGCTGTATATCTGTACTGAGCTGGGTTCCGGGGCTGTATATCTGTACTGAGCTGGGTTCCGGGGCTGTATATCTGTACTGAGCTGGGTTCCGGGGCTGTATATCTGAACTGAGCTGGGTTCCGGTGCTGTATATCTGTACTGAGCTGGGTTCCGGTGCTGTATATCTGTACTGAGCTGGGTTCCGGTGCTGTATATCTGTACTGAGCTGGGTTCCGGTGCTGTATATCTGTACTGAGCTGGGTTCCGGTGCTGTATATCTGTACTGAGCTGGGTTCCGGTGCTGTATATCTGTACTGAGCTGGGTTCCGGTGCTGTATATCTGTACTGAGCTGTATATAACTCCAGAACCGAGCTCAGTACATATATACAGTATGAGCATTTACATTTAGTGACTCACTCATTACGACTTCTCAGATTCTAGTTGTTCTTTTTCTCTCTACTTTTCCATCTGGTCCAGAGCTCTATGGTGCCTCCTGGCCATGACCCATTTCTGCGGAAATGGGTCAATTTGCTCAATCAGATGTCTAAGGAAGTTCACTTTTTCAACAATTCTGCACCTATAAACGAAGAGCAAATTCTTATGGTGCCACACACTATGCGCCTAAATCTAATAGTACCATAAAATTGTCACACTGTAAAGTAATGCATCCCACACAGTGCCCCATGGAGATGGTGCCCCTCGTAGAGCCCCCTGCAGATGGTGCCCCTCGTAGAGCCCCCTGCAGATGGTGCCCCTCGTAGAGCCCCCTGCAGATGGTGCCCCTCGTAGAGCCCCCTGCAGATGGTGCCCCTCGTAGAGCCCCCTGCAGATGGTGCCCCTCGTAGAGCCCCCTGCAGATGGTGCCCCTCGTAGAGCCCCCTGCAGATGGTGCCCCTCGTAGAGCCCCCTGCAGATGGTGCCCCTCAATTGTATCCACATCCTAAGGACTCAAATACAATTGAGTGCAGGGGACCGATTCCGGCTTCCCGCATCACCCAGTTCTGCGAACCGACTGTAATTTTAACAACCGGTTCAGGAGAACGGGGGCGAACTGGCCGGATCCCACCCCTGGTACCGATACCCTGACCTCTGTCATCATATGGGCAGAAAGCTGTGGGCAAGTTTTTCCCTGCTGGCTGGAACTTCTGAAGGTGTCTAAACCTATGTAAAACGATGAAGGATCTCGCAGCAACAGTTATTGTCCCAACAGCAGGGAGAGAGCACACATAATCTACATACATCTCTGTCCATTGGCCTTTCATGTACCATTAAACTGCCTTGGAAAATTTCAATGGTGAATTGACAGTCTATAAATGAACTTTGGCCAGCTGCCTCCCTTTCATAACACCATTTTGAACCCTACAACATTGTTTGGCTCACTTATCACACTATAAATACTACATATGCACTCTTTCTCCAGAGATACACATATACATTAATTTCCCTTTCAGCACAAAATTACATAGTTATATGGGTGCCCAGGGCTAGGGATTTTATTTCCACAGGGACTTCCTATTCATAGATTGTGAGGTCTTCATGTTTGGTGTTTTTATTTAAAAAAATAAAAAAAAGAATGATTAGTTTTAAATAGAGAAGAGCGAATTGATTCTACACTAATCTAAATAGTTTAAAATTTCCCAAAAGTTTCAGATCCAACAAAAATCTGAGACTTTCGGTGTTTGTGGCTCATGAATTGCAGTAACAGGGGTAAAAAGGATCACCTGACCTTGGACCTTCTTCTTAATTGCTTGCAGACAGCCTAACAGTGGCGTAGCTATAGAGGTCCCCCTTGGTACCACGTCTATCCACTGCTACTGGGGCCTATAATTTACGGGCCTATTGGTAGTTTACACGGGCCCCTGTTACTGCAGTAACAGTATACTTACCCTCCTCGTTTCTGAGTTGGATACAGGCGCAGTCTGGGTCATGGCACCTTTCAGAATCGCAACATTGTGTGCCGCGCAAAACGTTGTAACTCAGAATGGAGCCAGGACCCGTGCTGAAGACCTCACTCAGGAGAGAGGAGGGTATGCATAAGAGTACGGGTTGCTGGGGCCCCATATCTATACCTACCTTGTGTGTCTGTTGGGCCCTAAATCTAAGCTTTTTATGTGTGATACTGTCTGCTGGGCACTGTATCTGAGCCTATCCAGTGGCATAGCTATGTGTCTCCGATATATAGTGTGCGTGTGCGCGCGTGTATATTTATTCATTCATGGCAAAACATGTCTTGGGGCTTGTGCGACAGATGTTTTAAGACCCTAGCAATGTCCTTAACTGCATCGATCTGTCACTTAGGAGACCCAGCGATGCAGCTGAAATTGTGGGCCGTCGGACATAAAGAGAGGTTGAGGGAGGGCAAGAGGAAGTTTTGCATCGGGCCCAGTGGCGGAACTATAGGGGTCGCAATTGCGACTGGGCCCCGAACCCAGGGAGGGCTGCGGCCCCCTGCACCACATCAATGAAAAGTTACTATAGTAACAGGGGCCTATGTACTAAACTACACGTGCCCCCGTTACTATAGTAACTGAGTACTTACATTCCTCCTTCCGTAGCGCAGCTGCAGTCCTGACATCACAGCACTGTGCTCAGCGCATGACCCTGGATGGAGTCGACATTTGCTGTGGCCGATGAGACTGACTCCCGGGACCGCCGCCAATCTGCTGTTTTGAAGTGGTGCAGCACTTGTACGAATGCTACTTCCGATTCATGCCAGTCACTTTTTCACACTGAATTGCCGACACTGACGTGTCATCGATTCACAGTGTGAGTAAGTAAGGGGAATCAGCGCTCATACAAGCTCTGCACCCCCTTCAAAACAGTTGATTGGCGGGGGTCCCAGGAGACAGACCCTGACCCATCAGATTTTGATGGACTATCCAGAAACCTCAGTTTCCGTTTCTCTCACCATTAATCTTAATGGTGAAGGAAATGTTGCTAAAGGTTTCCGTTTGTCACCGTTGTGACAGGGTTCCGTTGTTTTGATACAATCCATAGCAGCCTAACATTACCAGGGTGGGCTTTCCCAGCCTAATACCAGCCTGTGGCCGTGCCACTACCCAACCATCACTACAGACGGTTGGGTACTGGATCATACCTGGTGACGGTGGGTACCGGGGTAATAATGGGGGTTAATGTTAGCCTCTTCATGTCTAAGATTAAGCCTCGCCTTTAGTAATGGACGTAATCAGCCAGCGGCCATTACTAAGGTGGTAGTAATAAAAAAAATTAGAAAAATACAGACCTAGGAAAAATATATTATTGAAATAAAAATCCCACACACAACCCACGTAATCCATCTTATTGAGAATTAAAAAAACGCTGTCATTTATGTAGTCCTCTAATCTGAAGTAGTCCAACAACCGAATCTGTAAAAAAACATACACACAAAAATAATTAGTAACACATAAAACAGTAAAACCATTATTATTCTTGCCTTACCTGGGTCCAGCGCTGGAGCCGCAATGTCAGCGAGCTGGGCCCTATATCTAATCCTATCGTGTGATACTGTCTGCTGAGCCACTGTATCTTATCCTATCCATAGCTATAGGGTCATAGAGCTATAGATATGCTGTCTCCTATATACACATATTCATACACGCACATACATTACTTGTGGGGGGGGTATATGTATTGGGGCTATTTCCCCTGACATTTCAAGACCTTTGACGCCCCTGGCTGCTAGTGCTGCATTGTTGGGTCACTTAGGAGACGCAGCGATGCAGCTGAAAGGGCAAAGCCACACGTGGCGGAATTGCTCTTGAATTCCGCTGCGGACACTCCGCAGCGTTAATCCGCAGCGGAGCCGTTTCTCCATTGCCTTCCACTTCTTTTTAGTAGGCTTCGTTTAGACGAGGCTGAAAATTCCGCTGCGGAGCATAGGCTGCGGTGCGGAATTTGGTGTCCGCTGCATGCAATGGATGTTGCGGACCAGTGGCGGACTGGTTGTGGAACGCAGATTCTGTGCGGCATTGATGTGGACAGCTGTGGAGGAAAACCGCCACGTGGGGCCATGCCCAAAGCTGTGGGCCGTTGGCAGGAATTTCAGGGCCCCGTACAGCTAAATTTTCTGGGCCCCCCTACCGTGGCACCACCTGTTAACGGTACTCCGTCCAGCACTATACCATGCTACCCAGGACCGCCATCAGGGGGGGTTATTAGGGATACTGATGTGATGGGCCTGGCCAAACCTAATTGAAAGGGGGGCCCGGCAACTGCCTTTGGTAGAAAAAAAAACAGGCCCCTGCAATGGGGCCCGTTTTTTGGACCAAAAGAATGTTGTGAGCTGCGGGCCTCCCCTCTCGTCATGGGGGCCGTCAAACACCGCCCGCGCGCACCCTCAAACTACCCGCGCGTGCGCGCAACCTCGACCGCACGCACCAGCGACCGCACCCGGGACCGCCTGGAACTGCGCACCGAATTTTGAGGCAGATTTTGACCTGCCCACACTATCTTGCTGCGTTTTTTGCCCGCGGCGATTGAGGACAGCAGACAAAAAACTTAGTGAAAAATGCATTTTCTGCCTCCCATTGATTTCGATGGCAGGTCAGCGGGCGGAACAGCGGCAAGAAAGGACGTGCTGTTTTTCTTTTTTCCGCGATTGGCGCCCATTGATTTCAGATTAAATCAACGGGAGGCGGTTTTTGAAGTTTTTTGGTGCTGATTCTGACGCAGTGTCCGAGTCAATATCAAGGCCCAAAAACTCTGTGAACTGGGCCTTATTGTCAGGGCTTATTCAGAGTAACGTGTAATACGTCCGTACAACGCGCATGATTTTCACGCGCCTCGCACGGACCTATGTTACTCTATGGGGCCGTTCAGACTGTCAGTGATTTTCACGCAGCGTGTGTCCGCTGCGTAAAACTCACGACATGTCCGATATTTGTGCATTGTTAGCGCATCACGCACCCATTGAAGTCAGTGGGTGCGTGAAAATCACGCCCAGCACTTCCGCAGCAGTATAAACTATGAATGAAAACAAAAAAGCACCACGTGCTTTTCTGTTTACAAACATACAGTGTCATAATGATGGCGGCTGCGCGAAAATCACGCAGTCACGCATCATACGCTGCTGCCACACGGAGCTGTTATGGACCTTTTGCATGCACAAAACGCCATGTTTTTTTGCGCGTGAAAAAAGCACACGCTTGTGTAAATCCGGCCTTAGGGTAGGAACACACTGCGGCATGAACACTGCAGATTTTATGCAACACATTTTATTGTGGAAAATCCACAGCGTATTACAGTCGCAGCAGAGTGGATGAGATTTGAACAAATCTCATTCACACGCTGCAAAAAAAATTGACCTGCAGTGTGGCTTTTTAAGCCGCAGCATGTCAATTCATTCTGTGGAATCGCTGCTCCCCTGTTGCGGAAATGCTGCGGTTCTGCCGCAAAAATCACAAATGAGAAAAAAAAAACACTTTTTTACATTTATAAAAAAGTTTAGACTTACCCCGGCCGTAGTTTAGGTGACGCGTCTCTCTCTTCTGAACGTAGCCCCGCCTCCTGGGATGACGCTGTATACCATGTGACTGCTGCAGCAGTCACATGGGATGAAACGTCATGACAGGAGGCGGGGCTGCGCTAAGAATAGAGGATCGCGTCACCAGGACTACGGCCGGGATAAGTCTAAACTTTTTTATAAATTTAAAAAAGTACCTTTTTTTTTTTCCTCATTTGTGATTTTCGCGCAGCCGCCATTATTATGACACACTGTTTGTATGTTTGTAGCACGTGGTGCTTTTCTGTTTTCATTCATAGTTTATACTGCTGCGGAAGTGCTGGGCGTGATTTTCACGCACCCATTGACTTATATGGGTGCGTGATGCGCGAACAATGCACAAATATCGCTCATGCCGTGAGTTTTACGCTGCGGACACACGCTGCGTGAAAATCACTGACAGTCTGAACGGCCCCATAGAGTAACATAGGTCTGTGCGAGGCGCGTGAAAATCACGCACGTTGCACGGATGTATTACACGTTCGTCTGAATAAGCCCTGACAATAAGGCCCAGTTCACAGAGTTTTTGGGCCTTGATATTGACTCGGACACTGCGTCAGAATCAGCACCAAAAAACTTCCAAAACTGCCTCCCGTTGATTTCATCTGAAATCAATGGGAGCCAGTCGCGGAAAAAAGAAAAAGCAGCACGTCCTTTCTTGCCGCTGTTCCGCCTCTGACCTGCCATCGAAATCAATGGGAGGCAGAAAATGCATTTTTCGCTGCGTTTTTTGTCTGCTGTCCTCAACCCCCGCGGGCAAAAAAAGCAGCAAAAAAACGCGGCAAGATAGTGTCGGCAGGTCAAAATCTGCCTCAAAATTCTTTAAGGAATTTTGAGGCAGATTTTTTTCTGCCTGCAAAATACTCGCAAAATAAACCGCACTTTGAGACACTTTACTCACTGTGTCAGAAGAGCTGCTGGCTTCCACTCCAGTCCTCGTCAGGCGATGTCTTCCAGGCGATGTCTTCGGTCCAGACGTCCAGTTCTTCACCTCCAGCCAGGCTCCAGGTAAGTTGTGTCCATGTGTGTCCGCGGCTGCGCGCGCGGGCTATCGCGTACGTGCTGTCGCGGCTGTAAGCGCCCGGGCTGTCGCATCTGCGAACGCGCGGGCGTTTTCGATTGCGGGCGTTCGCGAGTGCGGACATTCGCGGGTGCGCGCTCCCGGATGCTCGCGAGTGCACGCGTGCGGGAGTTTGCGGGTGCGTGTGATCGGTCACGCGCGGGCGGTGTTTGACGGCCCCCATGACGAGAGGGGGGACACCCAGCTCACGACATTCTTTTGGTGAAAAAAACGGGCCCCATTGCAGGGGCCTGTTTTTTTCTACCAAGGGCAAGTCGCGGCAGTTGCCGGGCCCCCCTTTCAATTAGGTTTGGCCGGGCCCCTCATACCCCCCTGATGGCGGCCCTGGCCGTTGGTCATGAGAAGTTTGGGGGGGCTAAAAGAATCTTTGCATCGGGGCCAATGAGCCTTTAGCTATGCCCGTGCAGCCTCCCCAAAATGTACCTCGGTTCTCCCTCTTTCTACCCATATATATTGCTGTCATTTGACACTACATGCTGGCTTGGCGTTAAAGGGGTTTGTATACAGTCCTAGAAGACATCAGAGTCAGACACACATTTTCAAGGCAATTTTGGCAAATTCACTCAGCTCGAGCTGTTACTGATCACATCTAAGTTCATAACTTACCGTATTTTTTGGACTAGAAAACGCAGTTTTTGGCAAGAATAAATCTTGCTAAAAAGTCCCTGCGCCTTATAGTCGGCAGTCAGGGGACCCGGCAGTGCCGGGCCCCCTGACCGCTCCTTACTTAACCCCTTCCTGACCCGTGATGTGCTGACACATCATCGAGCGGGGAGGGGATGATGTATGGAGTGAGTTCACACGCTGAGCCCGCTCTATACACTGCAGATGTCAGCTTCTGACACGCTGCACTAACGGCTAGGAACAGTGATGGAGCTGTTCCTGGTTGTTTAACTAGTTAAATGCCGCGGTCAATAGCGACCGCAGCATTTATAGTGGTCTTCCCTTGAAGGAAATTTATGACATATCCACAGGATATGTCATAAATGTCATATAGATGCGGGTCCCACCTCTGGAACCCGCATCTATCGCTAGAATGGGGCCCCCTAAGCCCCGTTCTATCTTACCTGGCTCTGCTGTCTTCCGGCCACTTCCTGGTTACATGGTCCAGTTACGGAAACAGCGTAACTCGCTGAGCTACGCAGTTTCCGTAACTCCTATAGAATTGAATAGTACAACTGCAATTCCCTACTTTGGGAGTTACGGAAAAATAGCGTAGCTCAGCAACTTACGCTGTTTCCGTAACTCATCCATGTATTGCAGTGTATTGTACCAGTGATCTAATGATCGCTGGTTCAAGTCCCCTAGGGGAACTAAAAAAAAACAAAAAAGGGAAATTAATTTTCAGGTGTGTAAAATAAAATTGAAAAGTTAGAAAATAAAAATATTTCCCATTTTTCCCCAAGCACAATGTAAAAATAAAAAAATTGGTATCGCTGCATCCCTAAAAGTCCGAAACTATTACAATGTAACATTATTTGACTCACACAGTGAATGGTGTAAAAAAAAAAAACAATTAAAAGCCCATAATATTTTGGTCACCATAGCGCTAAAAATAATTAAATCAAAAGTGATCAAAAAAAATTGCATGTACCAAAAAATGGTGCTTATAAAAACTCCAGCTTGTCCCGCAAAAAATAAACCCTCCCACCGCTCAAATGATGGAAAATATATAATTTATGGCTTTCAGAATGTGGTGAAACTGACTAAATTTTTTTTTTTTTTTAACTAATTGACATTTTTTCCTATTTTTTGTGGTCTAAAATCTGGGGGCGTCTTAGTCAGGTGCGTCTTATAGTCCGAAAAATACGGTAGATGTGATCGATAATAGGTAGATCCTGTGTGATGGATTCAAGTCTCAGCGCTAGATACAGCTGCCTTGAATACAGGATAAAAAGCAGCTGTATCTCAAAAGTAAAACATTTTTTTAATAAAAAGTAATTAGGAAGTTGCACCAAACACACAGACATGTTTTTATTTTTTAAATAAAAAAAAAAGTCTAAGGTGTACATAGCCTTTAAATAATATCTTGTACCTATGGAAATAATAAGAATTTCCCCTGGATTATTCTGTTCTCTATACAGATGTTATGTATTGCAGACCGTGCTGTTTTTATATGGGATGCCCAGTCACGAGGCAATGTCACGGTTACCTTCATGACTGAATTTCCAATGAAGGGATTCTCCTCTGCAAACAATTCCCAGTTGTGCTGATTCCGGCAGAGCTGGTGATGAGGCAGCACTTCTGCCGGGAACCCGGTCTACATAATAAGAGTGGCAGAAAGCCGAGATATGCGGATCTGTCTATATTCCAGTAAGGTTTAGACAATAGAAGGATTGCACGAGATAAATGTCAATTCTGTATAGTCTCCCCTGTCCTTATTGACCTTGGTCAAAGTCAAGCAAATCGTTTTTTCTCGACCTGTCAGTTTTCATTGATTTTTAAGAAATATGTGTGTTTTTATGGTGAATTGAAACAGATATTCCCATTATACTGTATACTAATATAGCATATACTAGGAACCGGTCTGGGCAGCAGAATCTAAGAGTTAGTCCTAGAGAGCATTTACCGTAGGAGCTTGGGGACCCATGGAGGGTGAAATGGAAAAGGGCAGAGTAGGTTCGCTCCTTCCCTTGGACAACATGAACTTGAATATTCAAAGGTTGCACAACCGTTCCTTGTCGGAGTGAATCCACACCAGCAAGGGGGGGGGGGGCGGCAGGTCCCATTTTTTACCTATGGGCCTCTCAGCACACAAGCGAGAACATGGTGATTTTATATAGTTGTATGTATTATTTTGGGGTCTAACTCCTAAATTTTCGACATTATTTTGGAGATTATTAGAAGTCTTATGGTCTGCAGAACACCATTGATAGAGGGAAAACTTAAAGGGGTTGAGCACTTTAGAAAAACTATCATATACCTGATAAGAGATTTCAGAGGTAATAGAGAGGGGTCCTCTATTCTCAATCACTATCTCTTGGCTGGAGTGGAGAGCAGCTACAAAAAAATAGTCTCTCCCGCTCTGGAGGACCTGTCCTGCATCACACAGACAATACATTGATCTTAATGGGCACTATGCTTTTTCCCTGTGGCGGTTCTGCAGGGAAATCGAACACTTACTTCCCGGGTTCCCCACAGATTCCAGCTGATCACTGGCGGTCCCAGAAGGGGAATACTTGACGCGTCTAACAAGTAGGGATGGTCCAAAGTGTAGAGCCCCATTACCTATATTTTGTGTTTGTTTTTTTTATCTGTTTTATTTTTTTTATAGTACAGGTCTAGCAAATATGGGACAGAGGGATGTCTTGGGCCTACTTAGGCTCTGGCACATATAGTTACAACACTGATAGAACACATACAAACATAATAGCTGTGTGCGTGTGCGTGTGTGTGTGTGTGTGTGTCTGGCTATAGGCGGCATTGTAGTGTGTGTGGGTGGGACCGGCTATAGGCGGCATTGTAGTCTGTGGGCTGAACGAGGTGTGTATGGATGGGGATTGTGCGAGGTTGGAGGCGTGGCTTAAACTTTAAAATTTGCCGCGCACTTTGCGAAACTTGAAAGTTGGGAGGTATTCTAGAGCAATTGCACATAGAGTCCCGTCTCACTGGCTCTGGGCGGGTTAAACATGATTTTTAGGTCTTTTTAAAATACCCTTCTCATGGCCTATATCACCCAGTCAGCAGTATTGATACGTCAAAACTGCTGACGGTTTCACTTTTAAAGGTGAGATTACTACTAGCTATACTGTAACCTACAAGCGTATTTTATATATCTGATGCCTAACAATCTAATCCCTACATGGTTATTTTTATATTCTCTTTTACTATGATCCAATGAATAAGGCGGAGTGCAGTGTACTTGGTATCAGTGGCTGCTTATGAGGCAGCTTATTAAGCACTATGATGTTCTTTACTATATAGCTGATTAACACCTTTAATTAAATGGGGGTTATAGATGTTGTTCCCGGTTTCAGCTGCTGGGAGTAGTAGTGTCCACCCAGTGTCGTGGATGGAAAATAGATGAGCGCTGCAATATTTACTGAGCTTATCCATTGCTGCAGGGGAAAGCACAACAGCGCCACCTAGTGAAAGTCTGCAGACTGCTTGGCATTGTTCCAGCATGCAGCAAACCGCTACAAGGATCTCTCCTTCACATGGGGTTTCTTGTAATCCTGAAATATATGAAGTTGCTCGTGTAATGATCTGCACAATCTGGGTAATTGTCAGAAATTGTAACAATTTAAGAGCCATTCTAGGATGTTAATCAAGAAAATATTATAGCAGAGAGTGACGATGGGTGAAATGGGACACTTATAGTCTAGTTATCGGATGGGATTCTCTATTGTGCTTCAGTAAATTTGCATCTAATTAAAGTGGCAACTGTTAAACTGTCCTTGGCATTAGAAGAAAAGGCTGTCGGCTCAATGACTACCATCTATGATGCCAACACCCTAGCAACTTATCAAATGATATTATTCATTGAGGTTGGCTCATAGCAGTCTACGCAAAGAAATGCATCATGGGCTGTCATTTTTATTGCTTATATAGCACCAATATATTCCACGGTGTTGTACAGAGATTGTCATCACTCATATAAGTCCCTGTCCCCAATGGGGCTCACAATCTAAATTTCCGATCTCAAGACATGCACAGAATTGTCCTTGGCTTCTTATCTAGCAGAGGCCCCTACATGGGCCAATGATCGGGCAAACGAGCATTCATATGAACGCTCGTTCCCGATCATTGCCCTGTGTAAACAAAGAAACCATCAGCCAATGAACAAGCAAACGCTCCTTCATCGGCAGACTGTATAGTTTATGCAGCAGTAAATCTTATCGTTGTCTGCAGAACATCTCCCTGTGTAAACAGAGCTGCTCTGCCAGCATGATGGAAATGCATAGGGATGAGCTATCGTTTAAACAATGGCATGTCCCGATCAGTTACTGATCATTGCTCCTTGTCGAAGGAGAAAATGAGTGCACCTGTGAAAAGGACAGTAAGTAGAAACATTGTGGGTACTCCCGGAGGTACAGGTCAAGGTGCAGGCCGAAAACCTAGGGCCTAGATCAGGGGTCTCAAACTCGGCTGGGCAAGTGGGCCACATATAGAAAAAATGTGAAGTTGGCGAGCCGCATTACTTTCAAATTTGATACAATGCAAAATTATTGTTAAATAAATTAGTTATTTGAAGCACTATAATACTACACTACTATAACAATACTACACTACTATAACAATACTACATTACCATAATAATACTACATTACCATAACATTACTACACTACTATCACAATACTACACTACTATAACAGTACTACACTACTATAACAATACTACACTACTATAACAATACTACACTACTATAACAATACTACACTACTATAACAATACTACACTACTATAACAATACTACACTACTATAACAATACTACACTACTATAACATTACTACACTACCATAACAACACTACTACACTACTAGATTACTATAACACTACTACATTATAACTAAAAATACTTCATGAATATAACACTACTAGAACGGTGCCCTCTGTAGCTGCTGGCTCCCCCACCCCCTCCAGTGGCGTCTGTAGCTGCTGCTGCCTCCCCCCCCCCCCCCCCCGACCTAGTGGAGTCTGTAGCTGCTGGCTCCACCCAGTGCCCTCTGTGTAGGTGCTGCCCCCCCCCCCCCCCCAGTGACCTCTAGCATTGGAACCCCCAGCTAGGGCGTTGCTGGCGGAGGCCATGACATCACTGTCCATATGTGGACCGCGATGATTGGGAATTCCAGTCCCGGAGCAGAGCCTATACTAGCGGCTCTGTGTCCCGCGGGCTGCAGATGACTGCCTCAGGGGCCGCGTGCTTGCCTTCATTCTATAGCAGCTCAGTTAAAATTGCAATTTATAACCACTGATACCACTGGTCATGTTAGTTTTATATGTAAGAAAACAGAATTCTATATATAACTACATTTTTTTGTAAGGAAAGAGGGCCAGCTCAGCTTGAAATGCAGGCGTTTGGGATTCAAAAAACACACTGGAAGAGAAATGGTCATCCTGCGCCACCTAGTGGTTTAAATATACACTCCGCAAAAGATGTTTAGAATTATTTTTTTTTACCTATAGTTTTGTTCCATCTTTACATTTAGTTTTTTTTTTTTTCCCCCGAAATTGTCAACATTTCCAGAACGAAAGTGTTATTGAATAGTGCCATTTTAAGGTCGTAATAATATTTCTTTTTTTTTGTGGTGTGATGTAAAAAGATGGAATATCAAAGAGAATATTCTTACCCTTAGATCAGTTTCACACAGATGTAATATGCCAGATTTTATCACTTATAGTCTAACCCCTAACCCAGACAAACTTGATGAATACCGTATGGTCCTCACACACCTTGTGTGAGCAAGTTTATTGAATAAATGCTGGCAGAGCTGCGCTAGACTGTATTGGGTGGTCGGAGGATGAGCTACACCGCGACTTTTTGGTCTCGTGACGTTTGTAGTAATGATTGTGAATGTGGTCGCGTTACAACACACATGACTTAACACGAAAGGCTGGATCACTTGTGACTCGCAATTCAAAAATCACATCCTAAAATAGCACAAAGATAGCAAACTGGTTGCGTGGATTGCGTGTGCCAAAAATCACAGTGTAGCCTAAGGGTATGTTCATAAGATGTTTCTTTACTCTTGAAATCAGTCGACTTTTTCTGCCTCCGCCTCGGTATGGCGGCGTTTTTAAACAGAATTCCAAAGCGCATTTCATTTTAGCAAGCGTATTTTGAGGCGTATTCTTGAAATACTTTATTTTTTGTAGTGCCAAGGGAAAATCTGCTTGTAAAATGCCTCAAGAAGTGACATGACACTTTTTACTAAACGTATTTTTTGAAATCGTATTTGAATTCAGCGGCGTAAAAACATGCCTCGTCTGAACTATGCAGCGTATTTCCCAGTAATCTCAATGGCAGTTGTTTCTAGGCATATTGCAATTGTATTTCAATCCATTTTAAGTGCAAAATACGCCTGCAATATGAACATGTGAACATAGTCTAAGGCCGGATTCACACGAGTGTGTGCGTTTTGTGCGCGCAAAAAAACGCAGCATATTGCGTGCGCAAAAGGTACTTAACAGCTCCGTGTGTGAGCAGCGTATGATGTGCGGCTGCGTGCTTTTCGCGCAGCCGCCATCATTATGACACTCTGTATGTTTGTAAACAGAAAAGCCCGTGGTGCTTTTGCTTTCATTCATACTTTTTACTGCTGTTGCGCGAATCATGCGCGTCACACGCAAGTGCTTCTGTGTGGTGCGCGTGATTTTCATTGACTTCAATGGGTGCGTGATGCTTGAAAAACGCACAAATATAGGACATGTGGTGAGTTTTACGCAGCGGACACAAGCTGCGTGAAACTCACGAACTGTCTGAACGGCCCCATTGACTAACATAAGTCTGTGCGAGGCGCGTTAAAATCACGCGCGTTGCACGGACGTATATCACGTTCGTCTAAATAAGCCCTTAAGGTGAGCCGTTTTAGTTCCTTCAAGTGATCGGATTATACCATCTCAAGTCTCGGCATTATAGCGACTGCCTTTTCGTTCTGTTTTATGTGTGAGTAGGGAACATTTTTGCTTCAGAGGGATAATCCATTATATGTCAATCTAATTATAGAAATTTCCCTAACAGAGCAGATAAAATAACACTGTACCTGCCAATGTCATCATTTTCCTATTGGATACATCTGAGGGAAACTAACAATGGATACTCGGGTCCTATCAGCACATTTTTTCTCTTCCATGGCAACCAAAAATTGCGTATTTTAAGAGATTCTGCTGAAAGATTTACAAACAGAACTGCAATAAAAGGAACACTCCAGGCAGAACTGATTCACGGCCTTATGCAAAGGCTGAGGGGGCGGGGCTTGACCCAGGAATTATTTTTCATGGTGTTCTTTGAATCCCTCATTTTATGCACCGCCACCCCAGACCTGTAACACAGTTTAAATGTGATTCATTAAACAAAGTTTAACCTTATATAGGATCAATATGTCCACGTACAGAGATACGCCTAAATGAACACCATTTTATATGGAGGTCACATCTGAATTCCTGCTGTACGGTGATGATAGTCCCCTATACAGACCCGAATATGAATCTATGATCAGTTCCTGTGCTGTACGGGCTCTCTCCTCCCCCGATTCTCTCCACACATTCCCAGTCACCTTGTAATGTGAGGGCAAAAACAACTTGTTTCCTAAGTTTTACAGTTCAAAAACAGCTGAGAGTCGATGAGGGATCAAAGTTTTCCTGTTTTTACCAAGCAATTATCATTCCAAATAAACATAAGGCCAATTGATATCTACATCTCTACTTTGTATGTTATTTCTATGGCGAGGTATAAGCGGCTTCCAAACCACTTGTAATGATGCTTCTCTTGGGAAACCATAGTATTGGACAGATCTGTTGAGAAAAATCACATGTAGACAGACCGTTATATGGCGCTTCCTCCAAACAATCTCACATTTTAGGTATCTGTTATTACCCATTTATTAGGCAACCCCATTAGTCCTGATGTGATCAAGAGGGGGTCCTTCTTGGAAAGGAATTTCCTCCTTCAGCTACAGGAAGCTCCAGCTGTAGTGTGCAAAATAGCAATCTTTCTATAGTAGATCAATAGAGCTCCTTTTAGGGAGTATGGACTCCACCGTGATCTCAGTGTGTAAAAAAAAGAAGTTCATTCTTTGTGTAGTTCACGTGTTGAAAAATCGAACTACTGAAGTATAAGGCTATGTTCACACTGAGTATTTTTTAACGAATTTTTTGAAGCCGAAACCGTGCCGCAAAACTTTTCAGAAACGGACCGAAAATGCTTCCTATTGATTCAATGGGAGGCGGAGGCGTCTTTTTCCCGCGAGCGGTAAAACCGTCTCGCGGGAGAAAGGCTATGCTGACACTGATTTTTTTGCAGGGGGAAATTCTGCATCAAAATTCAGTTTGGAAGTTTGAGGCAGATTTTCCTCTCCCTGCATGGCGATTTTGGTGGCGTTTTTTGTGGCGTATTTTGCCCTCGGCCATTGAGCGCCGCAGACATAAAATGCCATGAAATACGCTTTCTTTGACCTCCCATTGGAACCCTCGAAGATAGGGCATGTCCCTTCTTTCTCCCGCGAGGTGGTTTTACCCTTCGCGGGAAAGACGCCTCTGCCTCCCATTGAAATCAATGGGAGGCATTTTTGGGCTGTTTTTGACGAGTTTAGTGGTGCGGTTTCCGCGGCCAAAAACTCTGTGTGAACATAGCCAAAGAAGGGACATGCCCTATCTTCGGGTGTTTATGCCTCTGACCTCCCATTGACATCAATGGGAAGCAGAGAAAGCGTATTTTGCTGCGTTTTATGCCCGCGGCGCTCAATGGTCACGGGTGAAAAACGCTGGGAAATTTGGTGTGCAGGGAGAGGAAAATTTGCCTCAAATTTCCAAACTGAATTTTGAGGCAGAATTTCTACCTGGCAAAAAGTGTGTGAACATAGCCTAAGGGTATGTGCGCACACAAAAATTAAAAACGTCTGAAAATACGGAGCTGTTTTCAAGGGAAATTGGCTCCGGATTTGTATCCTTTGTTAAAAATTTTTTTAGCAACTTGTGTTTTTCATGGCCATTTTCGGTGCTGGTTTTTTATAGTCAATGAAAAATAGCTCAAGAAGTGACATGCACTTGTTTTTTGTGGCCGTTTTTTTAATGTGACGGTTTAGAAAAACGGCCACGTAAAAAAGGCCCCGCCGGAACAGAACACCATATTTCCCATTGATATCAATGGGCAGATGTTTAAGTGTTCTGTTTCCGACGTTTATGGCCCGAAAAACTGTGTGCACATACCCTAAGGCTGGGGCTACATGGCGACACAGGCCGCAAGGCCAAAGATCGCGGTGTCACGCTGTCTGCGTCGCAACCCGCAGTGACATGACCGCAAGAAGTCAAAAGCTGCTCGATTTCTTGTGACTGCCGTGGCAACCCGCGAGCGGCCGTACAGTCACATTTACTTATTACTCGAGATGCAGACAGTGATCCTGTGCAGTGCGACCTATGTCGCAGCAAAAGTCGCTGTCTTGAAAGTCGCTAACCTTAATTCAAGCTTCTGGGCCCCAAAGAAAAATGTGTCACAGGGCCCCCAATCGGCTGTGTGCCATTTATTATACTGGTGTCTTGTGGCATAAAGGGCCCTCAGGCAACAAGGGTCAGGTGTGACTGCTACCTCTGCACCCCTGGCTAGACAATTGACTGTTATTCTGCGATTCAGGTATATCGAGGTTTGTGCTGATCACAGGGAACGCTCTTCTCTAGGGATTAACGTTAGATGAAGTCTAATACCAATCACTCAATACCATAGCTTGGCCTGGACTTCAGCCAGCACTGACCGCTGATATTTCCCAGAGAAAGGTCTTTAAGGTCAAGTCATCCATCATCGAACCTTATCAGTAATTTTCATACAACCTCTAGTCCTAGTGTTTTAGAAAAACCATGAGCCGATTATAAATTGAGGACAAATGAAATATGATAGTTAATGCCCAGTCGTTCTATAAACTACAACATTCCTTTTAAAGAGTTTATCCAATCAGACATTGACGTCATAGCCACAAGATGTCATATGTGTCAGATGGATGCGGGTTCCACCTCTCTAGAACGGGGCCCCCTACATCCTGTTGTACTGCTGTGGCTGAAGTGTGTGATTCCCGACCATGAATTACGGTGAATTATTGCTGAGCTATGCCATTTCCGTAACTTCCATTCACTACTATAAACAGGAATCACATGCGTCAGCCACAACACAGAGCAGTAGAACAGGCTTTAGGGGGCCCCGTTCTATAGATAGGTGGGACCCCCAACTATCTGACATTTGACAGCCTGTAGATATGTCAAATGTCTGATTGTAAACCCCTTTTAAGTTCCTCCACTTACCTTAGTCTATCGCTACAAACATTTAACTTTATACCCAAGCACTCAATAAATACAATGCATCAGTTTGGAGACAGTAAATTGTCAAAAATGTAGAAGATGTGAGGGATCGCTGGAAGGACTTACGACCTTAAAGTGAATGTCCACCTGTAAATGCCACTTTTGTTCTCCCATCTAAATAAGTTCAATGTTGTGTGCCGATTCATTTCTTAAAGGGTAACTAAACAGTCCGAAAACTTGTGTCAGATTGAAATAACATAGTGCCACTTGAGGGTGCTTCGAGTTCAGTGTCTGAAAGTATCCAGCTTCTAACAGAACAGTATGCAGTTGGCTCCTATGCTCCCTCTAGTGTTGGCTGCAGACAGACCATTTTATGTAACTATGCAGGGGATTTGGAGCTCTATATCATACAAATTGGGCTCCAACAGCTATACATATACGTATAAAAAAAAACAAAAAACTATCTACATATTTGAATTTTTTTTTAACCTAGAAGAGCCATGTCTAAAGGTAAACTGTGACATTAAACCTACATTTTGTCATGTCAGACATGCGAGCACCTTCTAGGTGCATAGGGAATTGTGGTTGTACCCTGGCTTGAGTGACCTGATGAAAAAAATTTAGTTTTATTATTCAAAATAGTTTTTAAAGGAAACTAATAAATCTTACATTTTTATTGGATAGTTCTAGTCTCTTCCTCATGGCCAATTTTTGTGACACTTTGTTTAGTTCTCCAATACTGATGCGATGCACAGAGCCCTGCACAACAACCACCTAATAGTAAAAATAAAGCAGCTCGAGCTGGATAATCTCACGTTCCCAAAAAAGACATCTCCACAAGTGGATTAATGTGTCTAGTCAACATAAGTAGATAGGTGAATTTGTATGTTTTCAGTTGACCTTCTTAGGGCCTGTTCAGATCAGCGTTTGCCTTTTCTGTTTGAACGGAAAGGTAATTTTATTCTGCTTGCATTACCATTGATTAAACCAGTATTTTTGTTTCACTTGGTTTCCGTTTAACCAGTTAGTGCCCGCCCCATAGTGTTTTAACGGCGGCCACTAATGGGCTTTATTCCAATGGAAATAGAGCAGGAGGCTGATAAATTTCCCTGCTCTCAGCTCCCAGAGGTAGCTGAGGGCTGGGGGTATCCCTGCTCGATTGGGTGAGATCGATATCCGTATCGATCTCACCCGTTTAACCCCTCAGATGCGGCACTCCTAGCAAGCTCCGCATCTGAGTGGTTTTGGAGAGAGGCATGACCTAGCAGATGCCTGTCCGTTTTACACGACAGGCATAATACACTGCAATCTAAAAGTATTGCAGTGTATTATAAATGTGATTGCATAATCGCATAGTGAAGTCCCCAAGTGGGACTGTTCATAAAACGAAAAAATGAAAACCCCACTTCTCCTCCTTACAAACTGCTTTATTATTAAAACTACCAAAATAAATTAAAAAAAAAGTTACCTACATTTGGTATCGCTGCGTCCGTAACGACCCCAATTATAAACTTATTACATAACTTAACCTGCACGGTGCAAGTCGTCAAAAATTAAATTAAAAAAAACCATGCAAAAGTTGCAGTTTTCTTTAAATCCAGCCTTAAAAAAAAAACGTGATAAAAAGTGATCCAAAAGTCGCATCTATTCCAAAATGATACCGATAAAACTAAAAGTTGTCCCGCCCAAAAAAAAACCCTTATACCATTGCATCGGTGTAAAAAACAAAAAGTGATGGTTCTTCAAATATGGAGACACAAAACAAATAATTGTGAATAAAGTGTTTTCACTGTGTAAAAGTAGTAAACATCCAAAATGTATCCAAATCTGGTCTGGTTGTGATTGCAACAACCCCACTGAATAAAGTTCGTGTTCTTTATACCACATGGTAAATGGCGTAAATTTTTGGATGGCAAAAAGTGTGGCGAAATTGCAGTTTTTTTTTTCTATTTCCCCCCCAACAAAAGTTAATCAATAAATTCTATGTACCCCAAAATGGTGCTATTAAAACTTACAACTTGAGCCCGCCAAAAAACAGACCTTATACAGTAATGTCGACGGCAAAAGAAAAAAGTTATAGCTCTTGGAATGTGACGATGGAAAAACGTAAAAAATGGCTTGGTCATTCAGGTCTAAAATAGGCTGGTCATTAAGGGGGTTAAACTTTTTTCTGTGAAAAAAACAAATCAAGTAGTCCTATTGCCTCGGGCCTTATTCACATGAATGTGTCTGATTTGCTTGGGTAAAAATGCAGTGTTTTTCTTGCGTTGCAGTTCTGTGTGACATCCATATGTTGTGTGTTTAAGTTGGCAAAATAAACTGAAGGAGTTTTAGTTTTTTTCCTCCTTTCTTTAGCAACTGTTGCGTGAATCACGCACAGCACACGTCTGGACGTCCATGCAACCATTGACTTCAATTGGTGTGTGATGCACAAGAATAGGACATGTAGTGAGTTTTTAAGTAGCGGACACAATGTCAATGGTCCTAGTGAATTGCATAGGTATGTGTGATGTCTGTTGTGTTAATGTGTGTAACATGGATGTGTAATACGCTCATGTGAATAAGGCCTAAGGGCCTGTTCACATAGCCGTTTGGTTTGCGTTCTGGGGTTCCATTGGAGGTTTCTGTCGGGTGAACCATGGAATGGAAAGTGAAAGTGAAACCACATTCTTGTAGGTTTCCGTTGTAACGATGGAATCAATAGCGGAGTCGACTGCGCTATTGATTCCGTTAGAAAATTTGAAATCTGCTGGAATGGTGACGAACAGAAATCATTAGCGATGTTTAGGTCACCATTGATATCAATTGTGACTGAAATGGAAAGCGAATGCTGTTGAACAGGCCCTTAAGGACTGAGGCAAATGTAAACCAACAAAAAAATAAGGGCCTGTTCACATCACCGTTCGCTTTCCATTCCGGGGTTCCGTCAGAGGTTTCCGTCGGGTGAACCCTGCAAAGGAAAGTGAAAGTTCAGTTTCAGTCACCATTGATCTCAATAGTGATGGAAACATCGCTAATGGTTTCCATTTGTCACTATTCCGGCAGCTTTGAGGTTTTTTGAGGGAATCTACTGTTGCGGGGTTCACTCGATGGAAACCTCAGATGGAATGGAAATGAACGGTGATGTGAACAGGCCCTAACAATGAAATGCTTTTTGTTCAGCAAATGGAACGCAAATGCTGGTGTGAACAGGCCCCTAAGCAAATCTTTGACGGATCTCAAAAGATATCTAAACACAGTTGGATGCTGTAAGATTGACAGAAGCGTGGATAAACTAAATGTTCTATAAGGGGGGGGGGGGATACTTGATCCTAGCAACCAACCAGCATCAAGTAGGAATGTCTGTATTTCCAGGTTTGAAAAGTTTGGGTGAAAGGTTGTCAGCCTGTTATAAACCAGAAAATGGTAATGCATAACTGCGTATATCCAGCATGTTTGAAAGGTCTGTTTCCATCTTTTTTTTCCCCAAGTCCTAAAAGTAGATGGTTTTAGTCCAAATGTATGCTGAAATATTGTGTGCGTGTGCCCCCTATCACATATGATTACCTTGCATCCTAGATGGCACTAAAAACCACCCACACATTAAGTTAATAGAATGCACCAAATCATATTTTCGGGGGCTTTTTTTAGCCAAAAAATTGTGGTCTCGACATTTTACACATATCCAAACAATGTAAAGGGTTATTCTGGGTGTATCCAATTCATGTCTTGCTGCCTAACATATGAATATAATGTATTTTCAAGGTACTTTTATTTCCCACTCCATCCTACCATTGCTGTGCATTTTCTGCTGTTATTCTGTGTATTTGCCAGTATAGTCACATGTGAATGTGTTGCAACAGAGTACCATGACAATTTTTAGGTCCTGCTCACATGGTGTTTGACGGAATGCTCAACTTCCAAGAACCAAAAAACGCGGACGCCTCCCATTGATGTGAATGTTAAGTGATTTTTGTGTTTTTTTTTCGGAGATGGAGATGGAGATGGAGATGGAGATGGAGATGGAGATAGAGATAGAGATAGAGATAGAGATAGAGATAGATGGAGATGGAGATGGAGATGGAGATGGAGATGGAGATAGATAGAGATGGAGATGGAGATGGAGATGGAGATGGAGATGGAGATGGAGATGGAGATGGAGATGGAGATGGAGATGGAGATGGAGATGGAGATGGAGATAGAGATAGAGATAGAGATAGAGATAGAGATAGAGATAGATGGAGATGGAGATGGAGATGGAGATAGAGATAGAGATGGAGATGGAGATGGAGATGGAGATGGAGATGGAGATGGAGATGGAGATGGAGATAGAGATGGAGATGGAGATAGAGATAGAGATAGAGATAGAGATAGAGATAGAGATAGATGGAGATGGAGATGGAGATGGAGATGGGATGGAGATGGAGATGGAGATGGAGATGGAGATGGAGATGGAGATGGAGATGGAGATGGAGATGGAGATGGAGATAGAGATAGAGATAGAGATAGAGATGAGATGGAGATGGAGATGGAGATGGAGATGGAGATGGAGATGGAGATGGAGATGGAGATGGAGATGGAGATGGAGATGGAGATGGAGATGGAGATGGAGATGGAGATGGAGATGGAGATGGAGATAGAGATAGATGGAGATGGAGATGGAGATGGAGATGGAGATGGAGATAGAGATAGATGGAGATGGAGATGGAGATGGAGATAGAGATAGATGGAGATGGAGATGGAGATGGAGATGGAGATGGAGATGGAGATGGAGATAGAGATGGAGATGGAGATAGAGATAGAGATAGAGATAGAGATAGAGATAGAGATAGATGGAGATGGAGATGGAGATGGAGATGGAGATAGAGATAGAGATAGAGATAGAGATAGATGGAGATGGAGATGGAGATGGAGATGGAGATGGAGATGGAGATGGAGATGGAGATGGAGATGGAGATAGAGATAGATGGAGATGGAGATGGAGATGGAGATGGAGATGGAGATGAGATAGATGGAGATGGAGATAGAGATGATGGAGATGGAGATGGAGATAGAGATAGAGATAGAGATAGAGATAGAGATAGAGATAGATGGAGATGGAGATAGATGAGATGGAGATGGAGATGGAGATGGAGATGGAGATGGAGATAGATGGAGATGGAGATAGAGATGGAGATGGAGATGGAGATAGAGATAGATGGAGATGGAGATGGAGATGGAGATGGAGATGGAGATAGATGGAGATGGAGATGGAGATGGAGATGGAGATAGATGGAGATAGATGGAGATGGAGATGGAGATGGAGATGGAGATGGAGATAGAGATAGATGGAGATGGAGATAGAGATAGAGATAGAGATAGAGATAGAGATAGAGATAGAGATAGATGGAGATGGAGATGGAGATGGAGATAGAGATAGAGATAGAGATAGAGAGATAGATGGAGATGGAGATGGAGATGGAGATGGAGATGGAGATGGAGATGGAGATGGAGATGGAGATGGAGGATGGAGATGGAGATGGAGATGGAGATGGAGATGGAGATGGAGATGGAGATTAGATGGAGATGGAGATAGATAGAGATAGAGATAGAGATAGAGATAGAGATAGAGATAGATGGAGATGGAGATGGAGATGGAGATGGAGATGGAGATGGAGATGGAGATGGAGATGGAGATAGAGATAGAGATAGAGATAGATGGAGATGGAGATGGAGATGGAGATGGAGATGGAGATGGAGATGGAGATAGAGATAGATGGAGATGGAGATGGAGATGGAGATGGAGATGGAGATGGAGATGGAGATGGAGATAGAGATAGATGGAGATGGAGATGGAGATGGAGATGGAGATGGAGATAGAGATAGAGATAGAGATAGATGGAGATGGAGATAGAGATGGAGATGGAGATGGAGATGGAGATAGAGATGGAGATAGAGATAGAGATAGAGTTGGAGATAGAGATGGAGATAGATGGAGATGGGAGATGGAGATGGAGATGGAGATAGATGGAGATGGAGATGGAGATGGGAGATGGTGATGGAGATGGAGTGGAGATAGATGGAGATGGAG